>NC_090938.1:667804892-668118949 GCF_040938575.1 Ambystoma mexicanum | reverse complement strand
TTTCAGCATATTTCTCACTTCACTGCCACCACATTCAAAGCACTTGGGCCTGTGTTTTAAAACTCATACCTATTTTCTCTAAGCTTGCTGGGGGGGAACTGAATTTCGTATTGTATTTGATTGCATTCCTGAGAACTGTGTGCTCCTCTTTCCATCTCCTTCCATTTCTTACATTGCATAGGGGAGGGGGGTGAATTGCCAGAGAAAAAGTGATTATCTTATCTTTTGCTAAAATCATATCAAGTATTTCTGTACTGCATTGTATTCCTCATTGCTTTTCCCTTGAAATCATAAAAGTATTTTTGCTACTTTATCCATCCTATACTAACTCCTCATTGATTGTAAAGAAGTGTGCTAGTGCCAGATTACCCATTGTTGATCAACATCATATGTCTAAGTGTACTATCAGATATTAATTTATTATAAAAGTGTGACATATATATATATATATATATATATATATATTGTTTAATTTTTCAAATAAACCGTTTAATTTGCAAAACAAACCTACTTCTTGGCTCAGTGGTGTCAGGGGGATTCTAAGAGGGGGGTGTTATACAAGGGTTGTCATCCAGAGTACTGAACTGATTATAAAAATACATCAATAAGGGTTTTCCTCAGCATCCCAGACTAGGCATTGACTTAGCTGTAGTGTTGATTGAATATCGCTTACAAGTATACAGTCTTTTCCCTCTACTCTTCAACATCTATCTGCACCACCACTATAACTTAATGACAACATGGCTTTGCATGCTTCAACTACCCAGATGACACACAAATGGTTCACAAACAACTCCGCAACAAACACATGCATTGCACATGTGGACATGTGGAAGACACCATACAGACTTAAACATACCCAAACCAGAGCTTATCATCTACAGTGCAACTCCACAATGGGTGCTGTCCTCTGTCCAACACAACTGTCACACATCTTGAATTTGTGATGAACTTCAATCTCACACCGGAACCACAGGTTAAAGCCATCGTAAGAAGCTGTTTCTTCTAGCTCTATATCCGACACACCATGCTTTATCTGACATTCACATAGAACCATGGCAGTCTTCTTGCTTGTGAAGACTAGATTATGCCAACAGCCTCTACTTTGGACTCATCAATATCTACTCAATGGATGACAAGGCTCCAAAAGGTTGTCTGCAGCCTTTTCCTGAGACTGAAATAGATACAAATACATCCCACCAGCTCTCAATACACTATTGGCACCTGGTCAAACACACCATTTACTTCAAAACTCCATACATCACCCACCAGGTCTTCCATGGGAGGGTCCCAGAATCCATCACAAGAAAATGCACTAATTACCAACCATCGAGACCGATTTGAGCCAGCATCGAGACCCAAGTAACTGTGCCTAACTTCAGTCAGAAAGGGCAGGGTGGCTGGCCACCAGGGGGCGCACGGATGAACGTCCTCTCCGTGTGAGCACCGCCCCCATGGTCCCGAAATAGCGGCATGAGCCCCCGCTGACGGACCCCCCCACCGCGAAAGTGCGAAAACCTACAATCTGAAGAGACCCCCCCGCAGCGGAGAAGAAACCCGACGGAAATCGGGCCCGATTTCACCGAGAACGAGGCGTTTTCAGGAGCGCCCGCCTGCTGCACCACGGAAGACCCGAGAGCGGCGACCGCTGTGACGGGCCTCCCTGGCGGTGACGGTCCGCGCCCTGGGCCTACCGAGCAGACTGGACCCGGAACCCCTAAAAGTGACACCCCCCCGGGACCGGCATATGAACACGGGGTGAGTGAGGACCCCCACTGCGAGACTCCGCGGCACCGGACCCCGTGCCCCGGCGGCGCCGCGTGACACGCGCACCTCCTCACTGCCGACGGTGCGTGTTGTGGCCTGTGCCCCGGAAACTGCGAGCTGTGCCCCGAGAATCGGACACGCTCTAGGAAAAGCAGGGCGTCGACCCCTGCAGTTGCTGCCTGCTGGATCCAGATCCCCATACTTGTGCTGCTGCCCCCGGCTCCACCGGGGGTACCGAGGTGCCGTTACGCACCGGGCCGCGCCAGATCCCGACGGCGAGCCCTGAACCACGGCGCACGGCCCTAGACCCTCCCTCCTTGCGGTAGAGGTGGAGACGGCCCGCCTGAAGGCTGAGGAGGCCACGAGACACCGTATCCATAGAAGGACGCGGCCCACAGCACGGTCCGTATGAAAGACTGATCCCCACATGCTCCTAACTACTGGCTGCCTTGGTATACGCTCCCCGTGCCAAACGCCATATTGAAGGAACAAGGGTAACCTGCTACCCCAGCACTGCACACGGGGCAACCCCTGCCTAGGAACGCTTCTGGACCGTGTAAACCCAGCGTTGGGGACACCAAACACTGCCCAAACGTCGTGCTCCACGTACAACGGATTCACAGCAATCTGGCAGAGAAAGTCCCAACAGAGGTCTCCTAGAACGCATAGGTGACCCCAGCCCAGGGTGAGCATGGCAGCAATACCCTACCCTGTGACCCCCCGCTGACCTGACCCGAGGAATTGGCCCACACCACACGAAGTGCCGAGAACAAGTGACAACACTGAGCCTGCTACCCGTGCATCCTCCCAGAGGGTAGGGCCCCCTATCCAGGGGCGTGTGCCTCCTCCAACCCGAGACTCTGCGCATGGACCCGCGCCACAAACTGGCCAAATTCGCTTACGGACCATCCCCCGCACCCTCTAGGAACATAGACACCATGGCCACGGACCCATCGGAGGCAGGTGCTGCGGCCACCAAAGGAGACATTGCCACTCTACTCTCTGAAATAAAAAACATGAGTGCCAACCTTGGCGGCAAAATCGACAAAATCACCCAGAGAATGGACAGCTTCGAGGAACGATTGGAAAGCGTGGAGAATAATCAGACTTCGATTGATACCCTCGAAACTCAGATGGATGTACGAATTCGCAACATTGAGAAAAGAGAGATCGAGGCAAGGCTCAAGATGGATGACCTGGAAAACAGGGAAAGGAGAAATAACCTTCGTTTTTTCGGCATTCCGGAACGGGATGGTGAAACTGAGAAAGACCTCGGAGACACCATTCACGACATCATCAAAATACTAACAGCTGACGAAGACATTGATGAACCTAAGACTGAACGCATACACAGAGCTGGAGGACCGCCTGGCGGCCCGCGCTCTGTACTGGCCAAATTCCACCGATACCAAGACAAAACCAGAATTCTTGAAAAAGCCAGGTCTGGTGGCCCGCTCACGATGGGGGGCGCGCAAATCACCATCTTCCAAGACTTATCTTCACTGACGTTAGCCCTAAGACGCCTTTGCAGCCCCCTGACGAAATGGCTGAAAGACCAGAATATAAGGTACAGATGGGGATACCCCTTCTCGCTTACCTTCAAGCATGGTAGCAGAAAACTGATCCTACGCTCCGAAGAAGAAATCAAAGATTGTATCGCCGATCTCCTTGGAACGAACCAGGGAAGCAAGGAAGGTGTCGACGGCGAGCGCCCGGGAATGCAATGGGAACTCCAGGGCCCTAGGCGCAAGAGGGTGAAGGGATCAAGAAAATATAGACGCCCCAACAACACCCCCGAGCAGACCTGAGCCAAGGGACCCGGGCGAAATCTGAGCTGACCACAACCATGGTCACAGTGGGCTGCACTGTCTCCCGCGGAGATCCTTACATGGCGGACCCCGCTGAACGGATGTCGCCGCTGGCGGGGCATCCCTCCGGACCGAAAAGTGATGAGGACTCCCGTGGAGAGACCAGTAAACCGCACGTAACGTTGGAATTTTTCACCTGTTTGTTGTTACTGTTGTTACTGTTGTTGAAACTGTATAATGTTTGGGGGAGGGAGAAAGAAGATGGGGGCTCACCCTTAAATAGCGATGGGAAATATGATCGGGACCGTGGGACGACGGACCATACGTTTCCACCTTGTCCGTTCCGGACGCCGTCAACGGCTGCCGACGCAGCACACCCTATTCCTACGCTCAAACGAACGCCACCGATTATGGTGGGACACGAGAGAAGGGGAGAGAGATAATGAACACTTGGGAAATATACAAATATCACTACAATCGCTTCAAGGTGTTGCGTTTGCGATGACACAGGGTACCTGCAGGCCTTCCCGGACTCTGGTGGCGAATGATCCCAGGCTACAAACCGCCAATGGCATCGCATGAGAAGGACAAGGGCAAGGGCCTTCTCAGAATTGGGTCAATCAATGTGAAAGGACTGAACTCTCCCACCAAGAGGTCACTGGTACATAGAGAATTTCGAAGGTCTGGCATAGACATTCTCCTCATACAGGAGACGAAATTTGCGAGGGGTGAGGAGCGGACAGTTCTGGGAACTAGGGGAGGCACGGAATTTTGGGGCTCTGGCCCGCTCAGAAAAGGAGGAGTTGGAATCCTCATTAAGAAAGGAGTTCGGTTTGAATTAGAGAAATCCTGGTCGGACGTGAGCGGACGAGCCCTCTTGATTGTGGGGAAAATTGCAAGGGTTCAGGTCACGATTGCCACAGTGTACTCGCCCAATACCGGACAGACCGCATTCCTCAGGAAAACGATCCCCAAAATAGTGCTGGAAACTGCAGGCCACCTCGTTGTGGGAGGCGACTTCAACCAGTGGATGGATCCATCTGTAGACTGGAGACCAGGCAACCCCGACACGCGGAATCAGCATAGAGGGGCCCGCACTGAATTCGCTGCCCTGATGGAGTTATACGACCTACGTGACGTATGGAGAGCACAGCACCACGACGAAAAGGGCTTCACTTTCTACTTGAACCCTCATGGCACATTCACGCGCATAGACTATATATTCCTCTCGTCTGATTTAGCGAAGTCCACAAGCCATTCCAGTATAGTTCCGATTACATGGACAGACCACGATATGGTACTGGCAGACGTCGATTGGGCTGATCTGCCTGTCGCCGGAGGATCTTGGCGCTGCAATGAGTCCCTTTGGGCCGACACGGTTTTCAGGGGAGAAATGGAGACCGAGATTGAAGAATATTTCAGGACAAATGACAACGGAGAGGTCTCCAAACAAGTGATCTGGGAAGCTGGGAAAGCTACATGGAGAGGCGTGCTAATACGTGAGGGCTCCTCTAAGAAGAGAGAGCGGAGGATTGTCGAAAACAAGTTACGCAGTGAAATACACCAACTGGAGAGCGAATTGAGAGATGGAACAGAGGTAGACTCCGCCAAACTAGACATGGCCCACCGCAAAAGAGAAGAACTACGACTGGTGGAACATGGCCAGGTGGTGCGGAAATTGCAATTCCTGAAACAAACATACTATGAAAAAGGCGACAAGGCCGATGCGCTCTTAGCTGCTAGGCTCAGGGAACGGAGAGAGGAACGCAAGGTTAAGGAGATATCAGACCCCACTAGCTCCACGACACATACACCCTGCTCAATACCCGAGCGTTTTGCCACCTTCTATGAAAATCTATATACCTCAGAGCTGCTATCGGCTCACCCTGACATAGCGTCCTATCTGTCCCTAATTACCATTCCTACGGTAACACGAACAGAAGCCGAACTCCTTGATAGTCCCATAACTGAAAGTGAAACGAGAGAAGCAATCAAACGACTCAAATTAGGGAAGTCTCCGGGCGAAGATGGCTACACGGCCGGCTTCTATAAGACCTTCGCCGATCAATTGTCACCCTTCCTCACGGAACTCTTTAACGAGATAGTGAGCTCTGGGAATGCCCCAGATTCCTTTAAGAAAGCCCTCATATCTGTTATCCCTAAAGAAGGTAGAGACCCCAAATTATGTGGATCGTACCGCCCCATTTCCCTCCTCAATCTGGACGCAAAGATTTATGCCAGGGTATTGGCTGCCAGACTAGAAACTTTAATGCCCAAACTAGTCCACTCCGACCAGGTCGGATTCATTCTTGGCAGGCAGGGCGCCGACACCATGCGCAAGACTCTGCACCTTGTCCACGCCGGACGCGACCTTCGGGACGACCCGGCCCTCCTTTCGCTTGACGCGGAGAAGGCTTTTGATAGGGTGGAATGGGACTTCCTAGGTGCAGTCCTCCAGAAAGTGGGGATAGGCCCCAAATTCTGCGATGGGATACGAGCTCTATATGCCTCTCCCAAAGCGTCAATTTTCGTTAATGGAGAATATTCCAGGTGGTTTGAACTGCAAAGGGGGACCAGGCAGGGATGCCCGCTCTCAGCGATCCTGTTCGCACTTTCCCTGGAGCCTCTGGCACAAAAGCTCAGAGACGACTCCCGAATAGAGGGAATGCGGCTGGGAGGGATCGAATACAAAGCAGCGTTATATGCTGATGACATCCTCCTACATCTAACCAGACCTATGACCTCAATCCCTCATGCCATAGCCCTAATAGAAGAATACGGTTGATTCTCCGGATTCAAAGTGAATATGTCTAAGTCCACCCTCTTTCCCCTCCGAGGTGCCCCGGTTGAAAATGAGGCAAAGTTCCTCTCCCTTGGGCTTAAAATAGAACATGTGACATTACAATACCTGGGTATAAAGATCACTAGAACCCTAGACGACCTCTACGAGGCCAACTTCCCCCCGCTTCTCCGAAGCTTTGAAAGAGATCTCGAGAGATGGAGCAAACTGACGATCTCATGGCTGGGGCGTATCAATGCAGTCAAGATGGTGTGCCTCCCTCGCTTTCTATACCCCTTCCAGATGTTACCGATCGCGATACCCAATCAATTTTTTGTCGAGGCCCGGAAGACCATGCTGCGGTTCATCTGGCAGGGGAGGAGACCGAGGGTCCCATATGACACGCTTATTCTCCCCATAGAGAAAGGGGGGGTGGGTCTTCCTGACTTACGGAATTATTATAAAGCTGCCCAGTTGCACGTCCTAATCCCACACTTTAGGGACCACAAACACCTGCAATGGGTCCAGATGGATAACCACTATATGTCCCCCGCCACGGTAGCAGAATGGCTCTGGTCCCCATACCAACGGGTGCAGAGGAGAATTAAACAACACCCCATATTGACTACTATATGGAACATATGGCACACCGGGAAAGGGATGCGAGAAGTCACCACCTGGCCATCCCCGCTCAGTCACCTATGGTCCCCTGGCGTAAATGACCATATTCCGAACCTGGAGCGATTCCAGTCATGGTATGAAGCGGGCCTTGAAAGGGTGGGACAACTCCAGAAAAAAGACTCGTTCATTACACTACCGGACCTGACAACGGCACTGGGGATAGGTACCTTATCGACATTTCACTTTATTCAGCTAAAAGGGGTGTTGACAAAATCTGAATGGAGAGTAAAATTGAGAAGAGACCTCACCGCCTTTGAGAAACTTCTGGACTCCAGATCAGAAATGAAGGGCCTCATATCCGTGATGTACCAAACACTTTTAGCAGCAGGAGGTGGCAACACAAAACCCCTCAAAGCCAGATGGGAAAAAGACTTAGGTGAAGAGATACTCCCCGACCAATGGGACCTGATGTGCAAAGCCGCACCCAAATCCTCCATCTCCAGCCAGTACAAACTCCATGCAATAAAGCTCCTACATAGATGGCATTATGACCCACTCCGACTCTCTAAAATGTCCCAATCCATGAGCCCGAAATGCTGGAGGAGATGTGGAGAAAATGCCAACTATTGGCACATGTGGTGGAGCTGCCCGCGCATCAAGGTGTTCTGGACTGAGGTTTTGGGATGGATTAAGGAGATAGATAATATCCACAGAGAACTTGACCCACACCTTGTTTTGTTCGGCCTTGAAAGGGATGAGGAAGAGTGGCTCCGGGTGAAGGGCCTGGCCCCCCAGCTGTTGTTAGCGGCAAGAGCCCTCATAGCGACCAAATGGAAGTCCCACCTGACCCCAGGGAAGACAGAGTGGATCAAAATCGCTACAAATATTTATGTGATGGAAACGATCACCGCCTCCTTGCACAATAAATCTGCGAAATGTGAAACCCTATGGATGGACTTCAAGAACACGTACATCTCACCCCCTTCTGCCTCTCAATCAGAGGAGCCTCAAAACCCGACCGGATAATGCCATGCCCAAAAAACAATACAAAATACAAAAAGCGAGTCATCTAAGTCCGACTGCCAATAATTTGCAATGCTTAGCCCTGCGCAAACCGCACGATACCGATACTAATGTTAGACGATTGCATGTGTGATGTACAATAAACCAAGTGGGGGGGGGGGAGGGAGGGTGGGAAAGAAGTACGGCAAACAGCCAACGAAGCATACTTGGGTAACTGGGACTGTCGCACGACTAAGAGACTCTTGCCATATTGTTTTGATTTGCATCTCGTGCCTGACTTGCCCTCCTGAGGGATGTAAAACTGTGTTTAAACAATGTTTGCAATTTTTCTGCTCTTTGTAAAACCAATAAATATAAAATTTAAAAAAAAAAAAAAAGAAAGGGCAGGGTGGATCAGCCTTCCTCTGAACCAAATTCTTGAACTCTCTGCACAAACACTGTTGCACAATAAAAAACCACCTCACCTTAAGAACATAGCTAAAAACCTGGCGAGTCAACTAACGCCAGAATGAGACCATTACCGAAAAAATTCAACCAACTACACACTGACTGTCTGCAATTTAAACCGCATGGCGGGTTGCCCTAAAATGATATGAAATCAACAGGAACTAACCCACATGCAGCTCTTCCACAAAGACAGTTTGTAGAATTGGCACTTTTGGGACAGAATACATACAACCGAACTGGAATTGAATAAACACTACTACAAATGGCCACCAGACCACTTTAATCAATTTCCTGGTTGGTGCCAACTATCTTGTTTCTTGATGGAACCCTATGAACCTCCATCCCTCCACCTCATCTAACTTTTGTTTGTCTGGCCCTTTTTCTCCTGGCTGACTGCTCACTTGAATCTCCTACCACCTTACATTCAGGGTGCAAGTCCTTAAAAAAATGGAAGGGGACGGCGGTTCATTAACATAAGAAATGTGAAAATGTGCTAATTTAATTCAATTGGCCTTGCTTAATTAAAGAAAGTGCACAAGACAAATTGTATTGGCTATTTAAAAAAGTAATCAACACCCGAAAAATAACCTTAGATGGGAGATTTTCCATAACACTGCTGGCAGGATAAAACGTGTGCAACTTTTAAATCCAACAATGGGTATAGAGATATTCCCTGTGAAGAAAAAATCTGAATATTGGACATTTTACATGTTATTGGTAAACGCCTGGCCTGTGAACATGACAATCTCAATTGAATCTTGGCTAGTGATCGAACACACACTAAACAATGAGCCAATTAAAGCGAGCATACAAACTTTTTAGGAATGTTGGCCCCAAAAACACCCAATGGGATAGCGTCTGCTCTCAGAATAAAGTGGACAAATGCTCTCGCCCGCGTATGCCCTCTACTGGTGCCTTGCTTCCACTACACCGTTATGTTACCCTGCCTATCAGTGACCACATTAACATTCATTGAGGGGAACTTCACCATTTTTAGTACCCACGTACGCTCGCATCAATGACTAACCCAGGTCCGGAGCTTCGAAATCCTTCAGATTTTGGATTCTTCTGTGAGGACAAATATATTCTAAAAGTGTCACTTCCAAGCACATGGAACCAGAGCAGCACTCAGAAAAAGGGCGCTTCTGACCTGCACTCATCAATTGCACAGATGTCGCATCTGCTGTCTCTCCCTCTATACCACTACACCCCCACCCTGCCAATTTGTTTATAAAAGACCACTTTCCATTACAATACTATTGCGAGATTTGCTGACCTGCTCTAGGAACAACAGACTCTGGAGGGAAGTAGTAGCTCGTGGCACTCCATAACCAGTTGCATGTAGCGCTACAACACATCAAACAAACGTACACACAGCAGGGCCGAGGAGTTGTAGCCTGCTTGCACTGAAGTAGATAAATGGAACTGGTTATGGATAATAAATCAGGCATTGTAAAAGTCACGTGTAAGGTATGCCCCCGCTGTCATTTCGAGTACGTAACACAATCCGAAATTGCACGGCACACAAACGTCACATAGTTTCTAAAACGCATCTTTGCCTGTTTTATGTGCCTTGCTGCTTAATCGCTTTAGAACGAATTCTACAAATATTTGACATCGATAAAGCAAAGCACGGAAGAAGGCGACCCTTTAAGGTGCAGTTTGGACCAGATCAGTACCAGACAGAGCTCCCATGGGGTTAGTTTATTTCAAAGACCTTTTAACTCTTTATTGACAGTCATCATCCCTGTTGGTAATGAAGCCTTCTCACACGTCGCCAGCCGCCTCCCCTCGCACTAAGTTCCTCCTTTGCATATTTGCGGCCTGTAATGTTGAGTTGGGTACTGTTTAGGTCAGGGGGTCACCTTGGGGGCAGCAGGGTCATTGTGTAGTCCTCATGGGTCAGTAAGCAACTGACCAGGCTCTCAATCCACATCAAGCCTTCAAGAGCACTGGGAAATCGAGATTCCTTTCATAAGAATACCAGCCTTGTCAATCAATAACAAGAAGCAAAATACTGCGGGAAACAGAAAAAAGGGATAACATTCCATCTCTCACAGTTTCACAACTCAGAAAACTGTTTCCGGCAATTGTATAAGGAAGCGTTGAACGTATGTTGTCAAACTATATCCATAGCGCACGGTGTGGGAGAGCGGATGGTCGCACGCGGTAAATTGGTGCAAAGCATAAGAAGATCGACGGCAATTTAGTAGGTGCTAATCTCAAAAAGCGCCGATCGGGTGAGCTCCGAGTAGTTTTGGGTGATTTACCTGTGTTGCAGGATTATTGCGTTCAGAGGGAAAATCATTGAAATCATAAATAGTGACAAACCGGTGAGAGTCGACTGTATCGCTGCTGATTCTTCAGTTTAAGCCATTCTTCATTTGCGCTTTAGAAGTGTAAAGTAAAATGTGCCTTTTACGAGGGGTGTGCTAATTATTGGGATGTACAATCCTGTTTCTGTCCAGGAAATAACCGCAATCCCTGAGGGCATCTCCGAAGGTCCACCCGAAGCTTGGCCAGCGACGTTAATTTCCTCTACGAAAGCTCTTGCGATCCTAAGAAAACCGGGCGGCCCCGGGCACTGCTAGCCGCTCTCTGGTGGGGGTTAAGGTGCAGGAAGTCGGGGCCAGACTACGGCCCGTCTAAGTGACCATTAATTATTAAAATAAAGGCAGGGATGAAAATAGAATGGGCGCTAAGGGGAAGACGAAGAAAAACAAGCGAAAACCGCCAGTTGCTGGTCTCGGTGGAATCCATGACGGGGTTGCGCCAGTATTTTCTTTTTAAGAATCTAACATTCGCACCCTCTGCCTCCCTGGGATCAGCAGGGGTAGAGGGGCGGAAGTGCAGTGCCGGCTTCCCGGAGGCCGGTGTTTCCAAGTAGCCCTTCTTTCTTGTCCTCCGCCGAAGCATGCAGCGCCCTGAGCTCACAACAAAGGCCGGCGAGGCCCGCATGGGGGAAGGCTGAGCAGCCCCCACAGACCGTGGGGCCCTGAGTCGGATCACATAACTTGAAGCCCGTTTCACTGGAAAACTTCAAGTTTAAGCGTGCGCACAAAATGCAGAATCGACCAGTTCATGACAAAGGCCCAGTCGCTTGTATGCTATAATTGAATGAAAATTAAAAGAATAAAAGGGGGAGGGTGAAATATTTTTTAATAGTTGGCACAGTTGTCTTTCTTGTAGATTTTGTAATGTCTTACATTATCAAGGAATATCAGCGAAAAATAACAAATACGATATAAAAAAACATGGGCTGAAACAGCGAAATGGCACTGCCAAGACTTCTGAGTGTCATTGGTTCTATAGGGTGCAATACGCACTGAAACCCCTGAACATCAGGGGTATATTGTACAAGCTGTGTATATCTCTTCAGGCTAAGGAGCTGCAAGAAAGCACCACTGAAAATATGTGCCATTGTTCAGCTTTTCAGTATTTCAAAGGAATTGGCGTAGTTTCATTTTCGAGTAAATATCGGCATGGTCGAAACCACAAATTACGGGGATAATTTTCGGCAGCAATGGTTTTTTGCACCTTTTAGACGGCCACACACAGCGTGTTTTTTGTACAACAAAATTTAAAATTGTAGTTGTTCCCCACACAGTCAGTGCTCCTTTCCTACTGAAAGAGATTACTGCAGCAGCAAACATACGTGCCTGGTTAAAACCCTAGTGCTGTCGGGTCGTCTACGAGGCTGTTTAGCTGTTGTAGTTTTTATGCGAAGCCACTGACGGCGTTAGCGAGCGGCCGCTGGGATTAACTGCGATAGAAGCGAATATGCCCACCCCGGTGGGGTTTAAAGGGCTGCGATGTTGCCGTGTAAGCGGTACGCGGGGAAGTCGCCACCTTTCGTGTGCTTAGCCCTAGTGCAAGAGGATGCGTGCATCTTCTGCTCGGCCAGACCCGACATGTAAACACATTGTTAACGTGTGTGTATAGGGCCGGTGTGACGAGTGGGGAGGACAAGACCGTGGCTAACCCACATCTGGAAATCCCAGCATCGTAACGCGATCAAGCTGGCACCCGGAAGGGGAAGGGTTTTATAGGACGCCGAGCTAGAGAAGCACGCTGCCATCAAAATGGAGTCCGGGCGGCAGCGCAGACTGAAACAGCCTTTCCCTCTCACACACACACACACGCCTGGGACTCATTTCGGCGCCCCGCGGAGGGCAACGTCGGGTCACGTACCAGCCACGCTGGACACGCGCCCCTGCCCTGCCGACCTCTGGCCGAACTGGAGCCGAAATAGCAGAGACATTTCAGCAGTGGCTGGTCAGGCTCCACTTCCGCGGCCCCATTTCCTATCCGGGCTCGATGCTGGGGCCTCGGAGCTCTCGTACGACAAATCCGTGCCGCGGTGAGCGGCGTCCGGCTATAATGTCTGCCAGCCCCGGGTCTGACGACCCGCCCGACCTACAAAAGCAACGGTCTGGGGGCAGGGAAAGTGCAGACGCGTCAACGCCGAGCCGTCCAAAAAATCCTGTTCTTTATTACGATAAAAACATATAAAGAGGGTTTTTTAAACAATATTGGTGGGTTCTTTCATAAAGAATTCTGGAACTGGTCGGGTGCGTCGAGACTCACGTCTGATTTACAAAACGGTTTTATAAATCAGTCCCTAAACCTTTTATGTGCGCTGGAGCGGTGCCTATGAACGATTATTTGTATTTGAATTGGTATTTATCTGAAGAACACAGGCGTACATTTAGATCAGAAATGACTTATGGTAACGCGTTCATAGATGTTTGAGGCATTCCCACAATGGGTGCCTGTACAATACCACAATCTGAATCTGAGGATACCAGGTACCGGGAAAACAAATATATATATATATATATATATATATATATATATACAGGTGTTTTATAGAGGTAACCTAAGAGGGCGAGTGCTTCCATCTAAAGAGTACTATTTATACACAATGATATGCATATGCCTCATCGCCTCCCTACCTATCAAAAATGAGATGTAAATACATTTCAGTTGTAACTTTCCTACAGTATGTGACATCAAATGGCCCATGAGGTGGACAGACAACCTAGAAACCCCTGATAATTGCATTCTTGCGAGTTACAATTCAGAGATGTGCGTGTGGGTGTCCTAAACCATTTGCTTTGCAGAAAGTTACGAGAATAATTGCAATGTCGTTCATTTATGCCTGTCGTCACATGAGCGACTGCGTGTCGGTGTCTTCCTTTGGTGATTAGTCTTATACACCTGAAAATGGGTGTTCAAGACATGGAAAGCGGCCCCGGTGCGTGTGAAGAGCAGCACACGGCTCAATGCACGCCTACACTGGTCAGGGAGGGTGCTGGATGACACATTCGGTTCTTGGAGTTCGAGGGGAGAAGCTGACCTCGTGTACTGCTGCGGTACAATTTGAGCAGACTGGATTGAGTAATGGGTATGCTCGGGCCCTGGGGGGGTGGGGGTGCTGATGGGGGGTTGTGTACGATATTGTGGGGACCGCCAATTGCAGGGGTGTTGTGGGGTCGCAGTGTGTGCTGTTGTGCACACTATTTGGGCTCCGGTTTGTTCTAGATCTAGCCAGGACCGTGGTGGCTTCGTACGAATGCATCGCGTCGGTTTAGAAAAGTCAGGTGGGCACCGATATGTGCTTTATGCATATTGTTGTGTGACCTGATGTCTGCAGGTTAAATTAAGAGAGCCTGGGGTGCTTCGAGCAACTGTACTGACTGAAGGCAATCAGCTCATGCCTGCCTCGCCATGCTGCGAGCATGCAGCACATACCAGACTTTACGTGTGCTCAAGTGGGCGTGTGCTGAATGCAGTGTGGCCTGCCTTTGCCGATTCCCACAAGAGCTGTCAGCCCGACGATAATGACGGCGATTATTTGGGAGAGCTGCATTCTTGGGTATCCACTGCCCGCCCCCACAGGCTTTTGCGATATGCAGTAGAGCCGACGGCTGACACACCACCCTACCACCATCGTGCCACAACTGCTACCGAGAAGTTAGCACAAGTTCCATTGTTCTTGGTATCAAAAGCGAAAAGCATTAAATGAATATCAGACACGGGGCCTGATTTACAAAATCCTAATACAGCGGCGCAGTTTCATTGGAAAAAGCGTTGTATATCAGGCCCAATGTGCCCTTTCTCCTGCTTCGGGCATTTGCGTCTTTACATCTATAAGCTGTTTGGTTTGCTTATACCTAGCTTAAAACGCCGCGAATGTACTCCCTCTCGATTTGTACATTTCAGTGGGCGTGTGTAATTGCTATCCAGGCCACCTACAAATCAGGATCGAGTACAATTGTAAAAAAAAAAAAATAAACGGTAAAATATCACGTGCCGATGCTCTCTTTCCCAGGAGCTGGGCTCTTTATCGTTTTGCTACACAGCACACGCAGAAGAAGCTAAAAGTCGGCTTGCTTCTGGCGGCGACGTTTTCTCACCGGTGAAAAGCCTGCGGCAGGCCCGGCCTGTTGCCATGCCATGCAGAGCAGACAGATCGTGCATCCTAACATAGCATCTTGTTCTGGGAAGTCTTTGGACGATAAGTACATTTCCAGTACTCGTTAGCCAGCGGATATGATGTATTGATTTCCCTGCTCCATCTACGTGTGCACCATTTAGCAAGTACACCCATCCACGTACAACCTATTATAAACACTCCAAGTCTTTTCTGATACACATATGCGGCGGCTATTACACCATAACTCGCTGACATCGTCCGCAGTGAGAGCAAACCCGGCTCATTTTCTGCTGTTGGGGTTGAAGCCAGAGTTGGAAAATTGGCGTATCTTGATTAATACATGGACCGAGCTAAGCCAGAACCGTCCAGCGGGCAGCACTCCAGGGCCTTTGCTGCTGCAGTTTCCCGGCCAGCAGCACCAGCGCTTAATCTCTGACAGACATAATTGGTATAAACCGGGGCATGATTTAAAATTGAAAATGAATTCTTGGTGCACTGGCCAACGACCCCATCAAACATTTGCCTCCACAAAACAGCCTAATTTACAACCAGCTGTGGGCTCGCTATCAGCCATGTGCAGGGTTGTTGCCTGGTAAGTTTGGGCGACAACGTAAATGCAAAATTTGTTTTCATCACACTCACCAATTCTCATAGAAGGCCGTAACACGTGGTACGTGCAAGCTTCGCTCGATTATGGGTGGGGGGGATTTTGAGTCACTATTTTCTTTTACTTTGTGGCGATAAAAGTGGAGCTATTTGGCCAAGTATATTCGGTCGAAGAAAGCTTGTTTCTGGATGGTTCTACTTTGTTTTGATATCCTAGGACCGACTGCTAGAGTGCCCCAAATGTGAGTGCCGCCCCTCCGTGCTGCGGGAATGTGCCCTTGCATCTTCTGATGAGCGAGCACCCCACCAGATCCGGGTGGGCGACCACCGCATCATTGCGATTCGCGTGGGAATCCCGTCTATCCGGCTGGGGCTACATATAATTCGTATAATTTGGAGATACTTAGCAGGGAGTAGGAGGTTTTAGGAACCAAAGGCACCCGAATATTAGCAAAGATTCTTATTAGCCGTAACTCCCTAGCCGCCCACCGACTGCCCCTATAAAACCCCGCAAAGCTGAGCCATAACTACCTATTGAACGGGTTCCTCCTGAAGGACAGTTTTCCCGAGATACAAAATGGAAGTGTTTTTCCACCGATTTTGGTAGCATTGTTCGTAGTTGCGTTTGGATCGGGAAAATACACATTTTTAAAACGTTTTGGTGTTAGCGGAGACACTCCAGTGACAGCCATGTACACAAATAGCCCCCTTTTCGGAGGAGCAGCACGTTACTCGGTGCAGGCTGCCCCTCCCCCTCCACCACAAGAGAAGCATCGTGTAACAGGATCCAGGGCCCGTGCGGCATGCACACTGCCACTTAAAGGGGAACCAGGTCCTTGGAACGCCTACTCTCCTCCCTCAACCGGCTCACCAGGGATGAAAGCAGTGAAAGCAGTGAGTCAGTGCCAGCACTCCAGGTTCGGGTGACATTGCTGCCCTACAGTGGGAACAACTACCCGGCGGACGCGCAGCATACAGGGTGCTTAGGGACGTACACCCGAAAGTCATGCCGATATCATATCGCGAGGCATCACTTTTACAAAGCGATGAGAAATAAAAGCCATTACAAATGTAATGCCGGCTGTGGGGAAACACACACTTACTTTACTACGTGATTTAAAACGTATTTCAGCGAAACTAGTTGGGCCGATTGTTACGACGGGCAGGACGGGGCAGTCAGACGGGCGCTTTGTGAAAAAGTTCTAAAATAATGCGGAGCCCCATGCCCATACCGCACATTTATGCAGAACATCGACACCCCTCAGTGGCTACTGGTGTGCCCCTTCCAGAAGTCCAGTCTCCTTCTACCATACCCGGTACCCTTCAATGCCGACTCGCATCGTCCGGTGCTCCAGTTTTGGCCATCTGATTTCAGCACTAACATTGTATTCTGTTTGTCCACCACACAAGCAAAATAGAAGCAGCAGTGTCAAAATGTAGGCGGGCTCCTTTGTGCCTTTATACGAGGCCAAAACAACCGCCATTTGAGAACTTTACAATAAAGAGTGGCACTTATTGTATATTTTTGGCCGCTCAGTAAGTGTGGGTTGTGTTGCAAGTGTACCGTGGGCTGTGTATTATCGGCACCCTTCGTATAGGCGATCGCCTGCTTCCGAGACAAGGCGACGTGTTTCCGGAATCCGGGGTGAAATACTTAGCCAGTGCGGTGGGCCGAGCTTGCGTTAACACTAGATGCAAGGGACAGTGCGATGTCATCTTTATCTCAGCATCGTCTCCTGCCCTCGATTCTCCGTAACCACAGCAGCGAATTAATCGTGCAAATGACATCGTCTAATAGGCCGTGTATTGTTTCCGACCGATAGTTGTGAATGCCAGTAAAGAACTTGCCTAGGGCACGTTGTTTCAATAAAAACATTCCCATTATGGGTCAGTCATTTTTATCAATACGGGGTGTACCCCCTCACTTCCAGCCCTCTTTATTTGTGTACCTTTGTTCATTCTAACAAACACTTAATTTGTATTTTAAATTGTTTTTATTGCCACTTAAGAAATTAGAAAAAAATAACATCTTTGCTAAACGTATAGTGGGAAGTTAACCCACGCCCGCAACACGATAACAAGTATTTCTTAATGTAGGGGGGGGGGGGGCACTTTGACTTTATTTTCTCGGTGAAGCTTGAAACACTTCATAGAAAGGTTGCTGGAAAATGACTTTTCGAGAATACTCCGTGTTGCACGTCTTTCTATATTGCACGTTTGCACTGTGTGCATGCGCCCCCCTCAGCCCCCCCCCCCCTTCCCCAGGGAGAGCACGACTTTCTCTCCAGGACAAGGTCTGGCACATGAAGCTAGACCCTTCCCCCTCCCCGGTCACGGACAAAGCCTGGTTCAGGAAGCTCTGCCCCTCCCCCTCCCTAGTTAAGGAGAAAGCCCGGCCCTTGAAGCTGTGGCACTACCTCCAGTCTGGTACAAAGGCCGCTCGTGAAGCGCCCCCACTCGCGCCCCTTCAGCAAAGGACAATGCCTGACTATTGAAGCAACTAGTAGGGCACGTATTTCCAAGGCAGGTTGGCCTGCCTCGAGGCCTGGCCCCCCAATGCGTAATCCCTGTAAAGCCCACCGCTATGCATACATCTTAGCCAGCAGCCTTTCCTGACACTTGGCCGCTTCTTTCTACGTCACATTAATTGCCACCCTTTTCCATCCCTAACTTAAGGGATGTTACACTAACTAGGTGTGTTACCTACGTATGTTGCACCTAACTATCAATAATACAAAGAGGTGTTCGTGAAACGTCAGTTTCCTAGACACAACGCAATCTGTTTTGCATAAACTGTGTGTATAACAACTATGTGAAGCATAGAATAAATGTAGTTAATAGATGAACATGTATACATACCTGAAACTTTGGCCATTTTTGTGGGACCTCTCCTCCATACTGTACACAACTGTCTCCAAACATATATGCTCCCACGCTTTCAAGTGGCGGAGCTCTCTAAGGAGTCCCCTCTGGCCAGAGGATATGTGGCTGTGGTGTACAGCAGCATGGCCATTCTCTGCATAAGCATTTCAAAGACTTCCAGTGAGCAGCCCATTGTCATAATCGGCCTGTATGTATGACAAAGAGCTTGCCAAGAAAAGCAACTCTTTCAAAATGAAAACGCCAAGAAAGATTACAAGCTTACTGTCAAGAATACAACTTAATACAATACAATGTGTACTGAAGAAAACTGGCGGAAAGTATTCACATCATTGAAATAGAAAAGCATTCTGGAAAGGTATGGCTGTATTCACAGGATCCCTGGTAGCAGTCGAGGCATGCATGGTACCAGAAAATTCATGGACACAGTATATTACAAACCTGTATCAAAGTCAAACTACAGACGCGATCTCTTGAGATTAGGGCTCAGTCTCATAATTCACCTACCTCACAATATATAAAGCTTCTATAATAGGGAATTCTATACCAAAAAACCTGGAAGTGCAGCAACTTTATTACAGTGCCTGAGGTTGTCTATGTCTTCAATCAAATTGTAGAATGATAACACTACTGGATTCTCGGTAAGATCTTTTCTCACCATGCACTCCACGTGCTACAGGACTGGTGCAACGAAAATTAACTCTTACAGTTGAGCAAACTAGGCTTCCCAGCAAACAATTGACAATAGATATCTGTGCAACGTTACATCTAAAAGCAGAGAGACATATTGGGTATACAATGCAACTCCCTTGCAAACCACCTACTCAGCCCCACACTACTACTAAACCATCTCTGATCCCAATCATAAAATGTGAAACCGGCTCAGCCCGACAGGTGGTACCTCTTTCTGTAATGTGGGCCAAGGGCATGCTATACTCTTCAAGAGGGATGGGAGCTGTTACAATTGCAACATGAACAACAATAGTACAGTGGTACCAAATACAAGTATGTCCAACCAAGGTTCTAGAAAAGTAGGAACTTTAGTAAGAACTAAGAATGCAAACAACTAATTAAAAATACAAAAGACCCACCCCTGTAAAGGAAACACAGAGAATAGACCTTGAGAATAAAGGGCACTCTGGCTTGGGTGCTCAGACAAAAGCTTCCAACAGCAATGTCAGCATTCAAGGACATGTCTTTAAATGGCAAAGAAGACAGGCTTTAAAGTCACAAAAGTGCTTTAAGTTGTCTTTGGGGCTCAATAGTGTCAAGCCAGGCTTCTAGGGGCTTTTCTGCAGCCGAGGTGGTGTCAAGATGATTGAGTCATGCTTTCCCAATGGTGGGGCGTTGTGTAATCAGTTTGATGGGCAGGCTCTCGTAGATCGAGTCAGCGTTTGAGATGGATCGAGTCAATGTCTTCCAGCGGTTTGCCTTGGTGGGTGAGTCAGCAGCGAGATGATGCTTCTGCTGGGCAGAGTCAGTGTTTGAGACGAGCGAGCCAATGGCTTCTAACAGGTGGAATCAGTGTTCAAGTTGGTTGCTTCCACAGAGACGAGCTGGCAATAGGGTTGAGTTGAGGCGGTCTGCTTCAGTGGGTTGGCTCGGCATCTGGACGCCATGAAGAGCAGGCAAGCAGTACACATTTCACAGAGTGCCAAAAGCAGCACCTCAGGTCCTTTAGTGCCTCAAAGGGAGTCACGGTCAGGATTAAAAATGTCTCAAGGTAGTAACCAGGGGCTTTGAGCTACCTTTGGATGTCTAAGTTGGTGGGAGGCGCAATCCACGGTCTCCAGGGACAAAGTAAGTCCTTCATTTCACACTTCCATGCCAGGAAGAATATCTGGTATGTACATGGGATCCTTCACCTCAAGTTGTCATGATCCACAGAACGCGCCCCTTTTGGACTTCCTGGTTCTTGTCACAACGGGGCTTGCACTCTTTGATACTTCCAACATGGCCGTCTAACGTGGTACGCCTTGCACCAGCTTCCACGTCGGACGTAGCACATTCTACAAACCGCACGTCTCAACGCTATTGCTGGTAGTGACTAGACGTGTGCTCCGTAGTTCGGTGAACTATTTTCCTGTCCTTGGTTCCCGGATCCTCTAAATTCCCAATTCATTCTTCCCTCTTCTCTTACCTTGTTTCCTGGATTTCGTGTACCGCCTTCGTGTACACTTCCTCGCTTCCTGGACGTCCTGAGCATCCGAGTATCCTGGAATGCTGAGCGCACTCTGGAGTCAGAGGAGACTCGCGCGGGCTTGTACAAAACCCGATCCATGCGCAAGAAGACGTCCTCCAAGAAATCCTGCAAGGAGCGATCTCAGGTGAGAAGGGGGGAATTCCGTGACAGTGTGAGACGCCAAACAACCGAAGTTGAAACCAACATGGAAGAGGCCGTACAGGATCTCATGCGTGGCATGCAAGAATTAACAACCAAGGTGCAGAATTTAAAGGCGGAAAACGCTGCATTGAAACAACTAGTTTTGTCCCGCGATTCTGCCACAAAGGAAAGCGTGCTACTGGGTGGCATTGTAGACAAATACGATGGGTCTGCAAAAACCCTTCGTGGATTCCTTGACTCTTGTTTAGTCCACTTTACCTTTAAGCCCTATTATTTTTCAACTCCCAGGGCGAAGGTGGGCTTTAAAATCTTGCACCTTTCCAGGGAATGCACTGACTTGGGCTTCTCCTTTTGTCAATTCTGGAGATGCCCTCCTGGATGATTACAATGGATTCATACAGGCCCTCAAGACCATGTTTGATCGGCCAGAACAGGTCTATAGTGCCCAGGAACGTCTACTTGACTTTCGGCAAGGATCCCAGGACATGCTTACGTATGTCACACGATTCAAACGATTGGCCAAGGAAGCGGATTGGTCTTCAGAAGCAAGCTTTACACTTTTCCGAAGGGGGCTAAATGAAGAGATAAAAGACGAATTAGCCAGAGTGGCTCGTCCAAGTTCATTCCAGGCCCTTATGGATCTTGCCCTGCAGATAGACTTTCGTATCCAGGAAAGGAAGGCAGAGAGGAAAAAGACCAAGATGCCTTTCCAGAAGGTTTCCCTTGAGACCTCATTGAACCCCGAACCTACTCCAGTCTCTGGTTGCGATCCAGAACCCATGCAAATAGGGGCCTTCCGTGGACCCATATCCCCGCAAGAAAGGATGAGAAGGATCCACACGGGTTTATGCATGTATTGTGCCTCGGATAAACACCTAGTAAGAGAATGTCCTCTAGCCCCTCCACGGCGTTTGGGAAACGCCAGCACCCGATCCTAGATGGAGCAAGGCTTTGGGAGAGAGATGTTTGCTCCACATCTATTCCATCCTTGAACTCTCCTGGACAGAACAATCTAATGATTCTACAAGCCTTCCTATCGTCATCCAAGAATGAGACCTACCCCATTTTGGCCTTGGTGGATTGTGGGGCTATGGGAATGTTCATTGAACAAGATTGGGTCTTTAAACACCACATTCCATACGAAACACGAAGTATCATGCAACCTGTGGAGGCTATCGACGGAAGACCTCTCATTTCAGGACCTATATCCTTGCAGACCAAAGAAATCCAGCTCTCGATAAACCATCACCAAGAGTTGATCAAATTTGACATCATCAAGGCAGCCCATTACCCCATGGTACTGGGTATGCCCTGGTTGCAGAAACACAATCCTTACATCAATTGGGCAGCAGGATCCTTATTTCTTGGTTCTGAGTTTTGCATGTCTCACTGTCTATTCCCGGATTCCTCCTTGACATCTTCCGAAAGCACGCCAACAAACCAGCAAGGCCCACTCATGGTTTCAAACGTCATACATGTTCCTATGGCCTATCAGGAATACGCTGATGTGTTTTCAACTGCTATAGTCCAGGCCCTACACCCTCACAGAGCTGAAGACTGTGCTATAGATACAGAACCTTCAGCAGTGATTCCCTTTGGGAGGATGTTCATTCTATCCGAACCGGAAAAAAAGGCCCTTATAGAATACTTGGATACCAACCTTGAAAATGGCACCATAAAACCATCTAAATCTCCAGCTGGAGCTTTGTTGTTTTCTGTTCCCAAGAAAGACACTAAAGAGCTTAGACCTTGTCTTGATTATCGTGGATTGAATCCGTGCACCCTCATGGACTGCTATCCCTTGCCCTTAATCTCTGATATCCTGGAAGCGGTGAGAGGAGCTTTAATCTTCACGTAGTTGTATCTAAGGGGTGCCTACCATCTGATCCGTATCAGGGAAGGAGACAAATGGAAAACAGCCTTTAGAACACCCTTTGGTCACTTTGAGTACTTGGTCATGCCCTTCGGGCTTGCAAATGCCCCCGCAGTCTTCCAACGCTTCATGGATAGGGTGTTTTCTGACATGTTGTTCCTCTTCGTCATTGTTTACCTGGATGATATCTTGATTTACTCCAAGGATCCTCAAAAGCATGAAGAGCATGTAAAGGCAGTTTTGCAACGGCTACGTGAACACAAACTCCTAGCTAAACCCGAGAAATGCCTTTTTCATGCCACGTCTGTTCATTATCTAGGATTTGTCCTTAGTCCAGAAGGAATAGGAATGGACCATTCAAAGGTAAAAGCTATACTATCTTGGCCTGTTCCCACTTCTGTGAAACAGATTCAGTCCTTCCTGGGGCTTGCCAATTTCTACCAGAAATTCATATCATCCTTTTCTGAGATAGTTCAACCGATCATTACATTATTGAAAAAAGACACCCCCTTCCTCTGGACCCCAGCCCAGGACAAGGCATTGCAACGATTAAAAACAGAGTTTACTCAAGCCCCTATCCTTGCTCAACCCAATATTAATCGACCATTCGTAGTGGAGATGGATGCCTCTAACTACGCCATAGGAGCAGTGTTAAAGCAAGAATTTGAGGATAAATTAGAGCACCCCATTGCTTACCTCTCACAAACCCTGACTTCCAGCGAGACTCATTACTCCGTCTTGGAAAAGGAACTTTTGGTCATCCGTCAAGCCTTCACCGAATGGCGGCATCTACTTCTGGGAGCCAAACATCCTGTCCAGGTCCGTACGGACCATCGAAATCTTCAAGTTCTGCAATCTATGGAATGTAGGAATAGCCGTCAAGCCCGTTGGGCCTTCCTCTTTGCCCAGTACCAGTTCCACATCCATCATGTCCCCAGATCACAGAACATAATCTCGACGTCCTGATTACGAAACTCTTGAAGATCGGGCCTACCCAAAGATGTTTCCCCACACAATTTTTGTAGCTCAAGCAGTCAGTCTCCTGGAAGACATTCGAATGCAAACACTGTCTTCTGAAGTTTGGAAAGAATTCACAGGAAAGAATCGATGGAGTCTAAAAACTAGAGACGGATATTTGTTCAAGTACAATGCCCTGGTCATTCCCACACAGAGACTGCAACTACGGATTATTAACCTCTGTCATGACACTCTTCACTCCGGGCATCGTGGTGTCACCAACACCCTTCATCTTGTACAAAGACAATTTTGGTGGCCCAAAATGAAAACAGACATTCAACGGTACATTCAAACCTGCAGGGTCTGCAATCAAAACAAACATGATAACAAGAAACCGGCAGGTCTCCTACTTCAACCTACACTACCTTCTAGGCCCTGGGAGTTCATCACTACAGACTTTATCGTGGAATTACCACCATCTAAGGGCTATATGACAATCATGGTCACCATTGATTTATTCACCCACATGGCCCATTTTACACCATTGTACAAATTGCCATCTTCCTCAGAACTCACTGGCATTTTCCTGGAACATATATTTCACCTTCATGGACTCCCTTCCAAGATCATATCAGATCGAGGACCTCAATACATCTCTAAATTCTGGAAACATCTATGTCGTATTCTATGAATCCAACATGCTCTCTATCAGGTTATCACCCACAGAGTAACGGAGCTACGGAACGTGTAAACCAGACCCTCAATACCTTCGTTGTTTCGCCACCAAGGTACAGGACAACTGGTCACTCCTTATACCTGTGGCTGAATTCGCTTACAACAACTCTGATCATTTGGCAGTCAAGACCAGCCCTTTTTATTGCAACCAAGGATTCCACTCGTCAGTTCTACCTTCCATTCTCCCACATCCCACACCTGTACCAACAGTTGACTCCTGGATTGAAACTCTCATCAATGTTCACAAGGAAGCCAAAGAACATTTAGAAAAGACCCAAACTCACGCTAAACATTATGCAGATACCAAAAGAAGTCCAGGGCCTTCTTATGCCGTCGGTGATCAGGTCTGGCTGACCTCAAAACTACTGCTTCGACATTTACGACCACACAAACTAGCCCCCCGTTACTATGGACCTTTTTCCATAAAGGAAATCATAAACCCAGTCTCATTCTGGCTCAAGTTACCAGACTCCTGGAAGAAGATTCATCCAGTTTTTGACACTTCCTTATTAAAACCTTACATCCGATCCTCCCGGAAATCCTGCAGACCCAATCCTGTGGTTGTGGACAATCAGCTGGAATATGAAGTATCCAGAATATGCAACTCCAGGTATAAACGGGGTCAACTTCAATATTTGGTCAAGTGGAAAGGATATCCTCTGAGTGAAAGAACCTGGGAACCACTTTCTAATCTGAATACCTCCCGATTGCTCAGAAGGTATCATCTCATACACCCAGGCAAACCTGGTGGAACAAGTTTTCGGAGGAGGCATGCTGTCATGATCCACATAACGCGCCCCTTTTGGACTTCCTGGTCCTTATCACAACAGGTCTTGGACTCTTTGATACTTCCAACATGGCCGTCTAACATGGTACGCCTTGCACCAGCTTCCACGTCGGACGTAGCACATTCTACAAATAGACCAGGCCCCCGCGCGTCTCAACGCTATCGCTGGTAGTGACTAGACGTGTGCTCTGTAGTTCGCTGAACTATTCTCCTGTCCTTGGTTCCCGGACCCTCTAAATTCCCAATTCATTCCTCCCTCTTCTCTTACCTTGTTTCCCGGATTTCGTGTACCGCCTTCGTGTACACTTCCTCGCTTCCTGGACGTCCTGAGCATCCGAGTATCCTGGAACACTGAACGCACGCTGGAGTCAGAGGAGATTCGCGCGGGCTTGTACAAAACCTGGTCCGTGCGCAAGAAGACTTCCTCCAAGAAATCCTGCAAGGAGCGATCTCAGGTGAGAAGGGGGAATTAAGTGACACAAATGAACAGGTTCGTGCTTCCAGGGCACAGTCAGAAGAGAGATCTTGGTCACAGCAGTGTCACCTCAAATATGACCATAACAGGAGAAGAGTGTTCCTTAAAATCATCTGTCTTTGGCTCTATGGTAGAGGGTTTTGGAATAGACGGTATACCCTATAGAGTTCCAGGTAAAAATACTTGTCTTGAAATCCAAAGGTGACTCAACTAAGTACCGGTTTCCCCCCTTCAAAAATCAAAATGCTACAGTGGATTGGTCCAAAGAAAGCCTATTGTCAGAGGTCCAATCCAGGCTGCTGTAACAAGTGTCCTTTGCCTTCTGATGACGCAGGAAGTGGGGAGTGGACAGGGAGTGTTTGGAGACCTAACAGAAGTGAAGATGCCTAGCAGACCACCTGAAGAGAGTTCCTGTGCCCAGAAGAATGGTGTTGCCTTCCCAAGGGGAATCAAGAGCAGCGTCATGGGGCAAGGTCCCACATGGTCATTGTTGGAGACACCCAGGTAAGACAGTTTATGCACACTATCCTTTTCATGACTGGACTGGACTGAACACGTGGTTCTGGCACACAGAGGCCGTTGGGCAGAGGGAGCTTGGTTACGGGTGGTGGAGGTGCCCGCTACTCTCTGCACTCTGATTCCAATAAATTACTTACCGCCTCACATCTGTCTCACGGCATCATCCCTCAAACTTACAACATCGCTATTCAGGTTGTACGGTTAGAATTTGGGATTACATCATGTTCTCGTCCATTTCTTTACTTGTGAGGTGAGGTACTAACCTCCATTACAGTACCCTTTTTCTTTCTTTTTGCACAACATTTATATTTCTCAACACCATGGCTACCCCGCCCCCCCCCCAAACTCGAACATCGTAGTTCGCATCACAAAAAGCCCATGTATCTCTCAGTGACCTTTGACAAATATGGTCCTGAACATTGTCAATCGCAAATTCCCAGTCATAGTACTATAATTGCCCATCATCTTTGCCCTTTATCACCCCTTTGTTACACAATCTTGTCTCAGTTTAGCCTAATTCCTCTCGGTACTAACAGCCTGAGTCCCCCTTGTGCACCTGGCTCCATGAAGTTTATAAATGGTTTCCATATTGCATTGAATGCTTCCTTGGATCCAACGATAACGGCTGTCAGGTTTTCCAAAGGCCAGATTTACCATATTTTACAACACCATATTGTGATCTGGGGTCGTTCCAGGTTCCTCCACTGCTGAGCGATGGTCAATCTAGCCACCATCAGAAGCTGAGTCAGACGTTTGGCCATAGTGCCTGACGTTTGGTATTGAGCCTCTTCCCATATGCCCCCACCACAAGTGTTAGCAGGTCCAGGGTCAGAGCCACCCCAGTGATATCCTTTATTCTAGGTAGTATCTTCTTCCAAAACCCTTGTGTGTGTTGACATGTCCACCACATATGTCAGAGGGTCCCGACACTGCCAAAGCATGCCAGCATTTCAGGGAGTATTCTGATCTGATACAATACAATCTCTGGGGATAGAGGTACTATCGCAAATAAACCTGTTGGTGCATTCCCTGGTTGTTGTACATTTGGAGGTTTTGCGGCCCGAGCCAATAATCAGAGCCAAGTATCTGTCCCAATCGCTATACCTAAATCCCATTTCCTCATGTACTAGGGTTTGTCCCCGGCATCTGCCACATCGACTAAGTGACACCATTTAGAGACACTACCCTTGTTGAAGCCGTCCATCACTGTTAGTTTGGGAGGGATGGCCTGCCTAGTTTCAGCAGTTGTAACTGCTTGGTTTGACACCCAGTGCTGCAACTGACCATAGTGCTATCTTTCTCTCTCCCCCAGGGTACATTTGTGTTTGGCCTCTTCAAATGTAATAGGTGTGCCCCGTATGTAAAGATCAGCCAATGTTTTCAGGCCCCCTCTTTTCCATGCCCCAAAGCTGTCCCCCCTGAATTCAGTCCTCTTGATTTACCTCAATTAATGGTAAATCCGGAGATATATATTGATGAATGTGTCTATTTCTCCCAGGAGAGCGGGGAGCGAGGATGCTGTATTCTCATGATATAACAGGAGTCCTCGCCATACAGGTCAATTCTTTGTGGCACATTTCCACTAGCAACTCCCTGAATCTTATTGTTGGCCCTAATTCTTTTGGCAAGTGGCTCAATTGCCAGTGCAAAAATCAACAGGGACAGGAGACACCCCTATCTCGTGCCTTTTGAGATGGCTATGGGATCAGCTAGGTCCCCGTTAATCCTGATTCTTGTGATAGAGGGATGATACAAGGCCAACAACCACTTCCCAAAACCACTCCCAAACCCATAAATTCCCAAGAGCGCTTTGATATATCCCCGGTACAAGCAGTCAATCGATTTGTGCATGTCAAGAGATAGCATGGACATCTTTTTCCCTTTCCTCTTCGAAAACCTTGAGGGTACTGCAAGTATTATCTCATGTATTCCTGCCCTATATCAATATAGTCTGAACCGGGTCCACCAGCTCCGGAAGTATGACCACTAATCTTGTTGCCTGCACTTTGGCATAAATCTTCACGTCTTTATTTAAAAGGGTGATGGGCCTCTAGGAGTTGGGATTGGCAGGGTCCCTCTTCTCCTTCGGGATGAAAACCATATATACATTTAACTGAGAACCTTTAAGGAGCTTGGGATTGATTTGCAATGCATTTACTGCCCCTTCTACCTCATCCTTTGTTATCGGGCCATCCACTCCTTTGCATGCCTCCTCTGTCAACCCGGGTAGCCCTGCTGATTGAATATACGCCCTTTGTGTTGTCTGGTCCCATGGTTTGTTGCAGATGAGTTCTTTAAAGAAGTTTGCCATTATCTCCCTCTTCCCTTTCTCTCCACATTCCCCCGCTCCATCACCCAATTTTAGAATACTTTGCTTCACATGGGAGCTTCTGATTTTGTAAGCTTGGAGTTTGTTGGGCTTATTTCTTCGGGGTGTACTAGGTCTATTTTGCCCAAAATAGAGTGTGGTCAATGTGTTCCACCAAATGTGCTTCCAATTGGGCTCTTGCTATCCTTAACTCTCTTAATGGCCTTAGAGAACCTTTACTCTTAAGTACCTTCTCTTTGTCTTGCACAACGTCCCCGGTTCCTGCCTAATTTTCTCTTTGCACTTGACAAATCGGATAGTCTTGCAGATAAATTCCCCCCTTAGGACTGCCTTCAAAGCATCCCAGAGCATTGTGTAACCTATCTCCAGGGGTTGATTTCTTTCAGAGTATTCCTGAATCAGGAGAACCATCTACTTCCTAATGCTCGCATCCATAAGCACCTCACCCCTCAACTGCCAGGGGGTTCTGACTCAGTTATCTATATATTTCACAATGACCACAATACTAACTGGGGCATGATCAGCGAGTGCTGTGATGCATATCTTCGCTTCCTGAAATACAGGGGACCAAGGTAGAGCAGGCCAGCCAGAAATCTATTGTAGAATGGCTCCTGTGAACAAAGGAGAAGTGTGTATAATGTATTTCTGATGTTATTTAGCAGTCTCCATAACCCACCAGGCCTAGCTCTTGCATGAGCCTGGCTGATCTGTGGGCCTTCTTAAAGTCAGCCTGCCCCGGTATTCCTGATCTGTCTTTCAAGGGGCCAGGTACCATATTGTAATCTTCTCCCTTCATTATGTGGCCCTCTGCAAATGATCCTACTTCTGGCATCTAGTCTGATAAGAAGCATTCCTGCCCATAATTTGGGGAATAGATCCTCTCAATAATGACCAGATGGCCGTATAATTTCCCTGTAATTAATAGATATTTATTTATTTATTTGTTAATCACAATCCATAGCCCGCTGGCATCAAGGCGCACATCACCACAAGGACATTTCAGATGCCAGGACATAACACAGGATGAGTTCTCAGAGGCCCATTACTCAAATAAAAGAGTCTTTTGGCATTTTTTGGAAGGCCAACACGGATCTTTCCTGTCATAGGTGTATGGGAAAGGTGTTCCAGGCCTGGGCCGCTTCAACTGGGAACGATCAGCCATTCCCCCTCAATCTTTTAGTTCTCAGGTTAACTAGGCGTTGGGTGGTAGTTGAGCGCAAAGATCTGCATGGTTAATATAGATTAAGGCCATGTTTGAGGCAAGAGGGTGCGTTTCCACAGAGGCACTTGTAGGTCAAGGAAATTATCTTAAAGCGTATTCTCGGAGCCTCTGGCAACAAGTGTAATTCTTTCCTACCGCTAGAGATGTGTTCACTTCTCGGAGCACTACAAACAATCCTGACTGCCTTGTAATGAATCACCTGGAGCTTGTAGATGCAATCTTTGTTGGCGCCAATCGGAAGAGCATTACAATAATCAAGTCTGGGCATAATGGTGGCCCTAACCAGGGTTTCGCAGTTCCTGGGTGTCATAAATGGTTTAATTTGCCTTGGCACTCTTAAGTGGTACTGTGATCTCTTGACAGGCCTGTCCACATGTGCCTCAGCTCCCAGGGTGGCCTCTAAGAAGACACAGAGGGTATTCAGTTTATACAACACAAGGATACAACTGCCTTCAATATCCAACCTTGAATATTTGGGATCCAATTTTGCCCTGGCTTGCATAGATCCGAAGATCCCACGCTTGGTTTTAGCACTATTCAGGTACATCCAGTTTATTGACATCCAGTTCTTAACAGATTTGTATATTTTAGGTAATCTGTCAGAGTCTCTGATGTAATTACCGTTTAACTCGGAGTAGAATATCATCCACATATTTTGTAAACTGTATCGCCATGTTTGCCAGTTTGTCGCAGAGGGGTCCGATGTATATGTTAAACAAGGCTGGAGACAGGCACGTGCCCTGCGGAACTCCACAGTGTATTTGATCTCGTTCGGAGGTGGCATTTGCCCAACACATTGTAGACTTTGTTGTTAAAGAAGGAGCAAAACCAGTCCATAACATGCCTTGATCAATTTCCGTTGGTTGCTAGTGTTTTCAACAGGCTTTCAGGATCTAGCAAGCCAAACGCTGCTGATAAGTTTAATAATATCCACTGCCCAGTCTTGCTTCTGTCCAAGGTGTCTAACTTGTGTGTTTGGAGATCCAACAGGGTGCTTTCTGTCCCCTGGTTTGCCAGAAAGCCAGATTGTCTTGGGTGGAGGATGCCCGAACATTCTAGATGTTCGATGTTCCTGTAGCTAGATAGCAGCAATCTTATCCACAATCTTCAAGAGCAAGGGGGTGTTAGTAATAAGCCTCAGATTGCTTGCTTCTTCAGGGTTCAAACCAGGTTTCTTTAATCAGTGGGGTTTGTAAGGAACTCATGGTGGCAACAGTAAAGACTGTTCAAGGGTGTTTATTGAACTTTATAATAGGTGAGATAAATTGCTGATCTAAACCTAAATCTAAGACGGGAGCAAGCTACGACGATCAAATAATAATAAGGCAGTCCAAGTTGCGTCTTGTGAAATAAAAAGGGCCTATACTAAAATAAAAATGATTGCCAATCCTTACCACTAAGTTACAAAAAGAGTGTGGGATAATGTTCACCAGAAAAGAAAGAAGTGTTCACAAAATGATAAGTCTGGATGGCATGGCTAGGTCTCCCATCCTCACTTTCTTTTTCGGGACAAGGCTGGACCTCTGAGCACAGCATACTCCTGGGCCTCTCCAGCACGAGGCTCACAAACCCAGTTCAACAATATCAGAACCTTCAGGCGTCAATTCTCTTCTCTGCAAATTCTCTTCCCTGGGGAAGGCCTGATGTACCAAATTAACAAACAAATGTTCCTTTGATAATCTTATACCATGGGCGATTGGTCATCGCTGCCTTGGATCTGCCTCTGCCCTCCTTGGATCCTTCTTGCAACTTGGGCCTCCCTCCGCCGAGTTCACTACGTCCTTTCAAATGCAGCTTGCAACTTCCCACTGTGAACAACCCTAGGCCGGGTTCACTCTTGTCTTCACAGTGTTCACAGGTGTATTACTCTTCACCCCAATTTACAGGCATCCCTCAAACCGGATTTCACATTTGCCAAATATACAGTTCACTTTACGTTCCCAACATACAGGATTCACTTCCCTTAGCTTTCTCTTGGCAATGGGTCAGAGACTTTTAAGTGTACAAGGGATTTCACGTGACACTTGTGGGGCCACTCTGACACCTCACGCGCCACCCTTTCCTAGGGCCTTCTGGTACTTGTAGTTTCAATGCAAAAGGGACCAGCGAGAGTCCTTCGCATGAACATCTCTGCAGCACCTGACTATTCTGCAGCTGGCCTTCCTCTGGGATTCCCCCAAAAGTTCAAACACATACATATTCTTTGTTCTCAAGTTCTTGCGTTCATCTAGCGTTGCCGCTTGCAACCTTGGGCTCAATATTATTCGGCTCGCTATCAGCTCCCTCCGACTCAACCCATTGTGCCGGGTCCGCTGATTTGGCTTGCTTCTGGAGTCAAGGACGGTACCACAATAGCCAGCGTTCCTCCCCGCCTGTGTTATTAATGCGGGAGGCCCACATGCACTGTTGACATTGGTCACACCACACATCAGCTGCACTTTCCGGTCTTGTAATTCCCTTTTTGGAGGCCTCGGGGGTCTGAGTTTAAAAGGACAAGGGCAGCTCCCCCTTCGTCATCCTTTCAGGTCTTGCCGCCTTTCTTCTGCGTTTGAACTGCCGGTTTGGTGTAGCTGTCTCCTCGTGCGTTCGGCCTTGCTTGAAGTGTGCTCTCGTGCTCTGTCTTTTATCCCTGTGGGGAAGGTAAAGGGCTATCAGCTGTGCGTGGGTATTATCAATTGCCTGACTGTGCCTGACCCTTGTGTTGGGACATGTCAGGTAAACGGCTCTGGTGTCAGGCGTTGTCGGTTACGGTGTAAGAAAGTGTTTGGGTCGGAAAAGGGGGGTAGAGTTTTACGATATCCTTCAGGGTAGGATGGGGAAAGGGTGTTCGAAGGATGGGGATTCTGAGCCTCACCCGTCGGCGTCCCACTTCCACTCCCAGAGGATCTCCCATCCAGTTGATCCTCCTGCACTGGTACACCCCCAGGAACTGGATCCAATAGCGATGTGCGTGTCCTGGTCACCTGGATGAAAGATCCATGGGGACTTGTCAGGGAGACACCTTCAGGTTTCTTACTTACCCTTCCTCCATGCGATGTAGCCGCATCTGATTCACAGGGGAACTGGGACAGGAAATCTACATTTCCGTGGTCTTTACCATTCTGGTATTCCACTGTGAAGCAGTAGGACTGCAGGTCTAGAAACCATTGCATGACACATGGGTTTGAGACTTTGCGTTGGCTAATCCAAACTAGGGGATAATGGTTGGTGACTAATGTAAAGTTTCTGCTTCAGAGCTAATATCTAAGGTGGATAATGGCCCACTTGATGGCCAGGACCTCTAATTCCAGCACAGAGTAATTTCTTTCATGTGGGAAGATTTTGCGACTTGTAAATCGGATGGCATGTTCTAATCCATCGCAGACTTGATACAGGACTGCTCCTAACCTGGTAAGGGAGGCGTCCGTCTGCAATATAAAGTCTTTGGAGAAGTCTACCACCTTCAGGATGGAGGTCTGGCACAGAGGTTGCTTTAAGATGTTATAAAATAGACCATCCTCTTCAAAGCAATTATGTTTCTGTGGTTCAGCGTTCTTAAGTTTATCCGTTAGCCTAGCTGTATTGTCTGAAATATTTGGGATAAACCTGTGGTAATATCCTATCAACCCTAGAAAGGCTCTAAGATCCCTTTTAATCCTGGGTGTAGGTGTATCCAAGACAACTCTCACTTTCTCATGTTGGGGCCATACGTTCCCATTCCCTACAAAAAACCAACATATTTTATGGCTGACTGTGCCAATCTGCATTTAGATTGATTAGCAGTTAGGCTGGCCTATCTGAGGACTCTCATAACAGTATGAAGGTGGAAAAGGTGGCCTTCCCAGGTTTTACTGTAAATGACAATGGCCCTCATTACGACCCTGGCGGAAATTGACTGACCGGACCGCAACAGCGTAAATAGCGTTTCCGCCATAGCACGAAGGAGCAAAGTGCGGCCAATCACGACCCATCGGGCACGAGCATTACGCCATGGCGGAATCCGAAAGGCTGCGATGGCGGAAATGACCCCAAAACGGCCCTTACCGCCGCCGTACGCTGCACCAGGTGCAATACCGCCACCCATCTTAGCGGTCACCGTAATGAGCGGTCACCGTAACGAGCGTGCACCGCAAATTACGGCCACCGTAAATATACGGAAACGGAAGTAAAAGCATGTGGCCGGAACGGGAAACAGCACGCCGCACAACTATAAAATCCGAATCCCAACACAACCATAAAAAATCCGACCCTGACACACATCCCAACCCGTTAGCAACCCCAGTTAAAAAAATAAATATGGGAAAGGTAGCCAAGAAAGCGTGTGACCGCAAGCGGCAGGTACACTTCTCCCGAGAGGAACTGACCGTGCTCACCGAGACCCTACAGGAAAATTCCGCCGTCGTCTTCTCCAGTCAAATGACCAGGACGGCCCTTGCCAACAAGAAGGCCATATGGGTCCTGGTGGCACAGCGCGTAAGTGCGGTGGGGACAACACCCCGCACGCCACAGCAATGTCGCAAGCGGTGGGACGACCTGCGGATCCGCGTACGCAGCATACTTTCTGCGAACAGGAACATCGCCACAGCTACCGGGGGGGGTTCAGAGTCGCCCATCAAGTTGACCCCCTGGGAGGAAATCTGCGCCTCCACCATAGGAATGGAGAGCATAGAGGGAGTCGGAGGGATGGAGAAAGGAGTGCCGACATCCGGAGAATCAGGTAGGTTGGCCAAGAGAAACAATGCGAAATCCACAAACCACGAACATGTGCAGTACCATGTGACCCCATAGTGCAATACATACTTAGCCCTGACAGCGCCCTCTAAAAGTCAGAATGAACAAACAAATCAATCAAGAAGCCATAAACAACCCCTACATGTGCAGCATGCACCCCCTAACTGCAGGCAGCCAAATGAATGCATCCTCAATCCACACGAAAATGAGACCACCTCCAAGGCCCAGTCCCAAATCAGCCTCATGTACCACCCCAATGCATTAGATACGTTGCCATTCCAAATCCGACAGACCCATAACTAACGCTCGCCCCTCTTTACTCCACCACAGGGTCCGATACCAACGACGAGCTGCAGGACACCCCTACCAGCACGCCTGCAAAGAGGGCCAGGACCAACGTCCCAAGAGCCTCCACCTCAGGTGCAAGGATCAAGACACGGCAGCAGCAGGAATCAAGTGGCAGCACACTGGAGGGGACTGCAACAGGCACCCCAGCAGCCAGCAAGTCCACAACCCCAGCACCACAGGTCCCCCCAAAGAACGTATCTGATGGCACTGCCTCTGGTGGTAGCAGCACCATAGGTGACACAGCTGTCATGCCAGCATGCTCCGACACGGAAAACAGTGCTGGCGACGTAGGTACCATCCATGACCTTTCCCAATCCCCCTGCATGTTCCATCCCCTACACCATGACGAAACCACGCAGGGGCACCCTGAAGACGACGACTGGCCAACCCCCACAAGTCCTGTGCCAAGGCAACATGTGTTGAGCAGCCCCCCTGTCACACCACCGCAAATGTCCATGGCCCAGCAGAGGCAACAGTCCCTCGACCTGCTGATCGAGCAACAGCAGGAAGCGTCCACGCTACTCAAGGACCATGCAAATGAATGCGGGGGTTCCAGGGCAGCCATGGAAACATCCACCGAGACACTCAGGGCACAAATAGAGAAAAGTAGTGAGAGCCTCAGGGGAGAAATGGAGAGAAGCACCGAGAGCCTGAGAGCACAAATGGAGAAAAGCACCGAGAGCCTGAGGGGGGAACTGCATGCGACGTCCAAAGACGTCTGTGCTGAACTTGCTGCTGTGCGCCGTGTGCTCTCGGAGCTCTCACAAACCCTCAGAGACATGCATGGACGCGAGCAGGCAGAGACCTCATCCGTGGCAAGTTCCGTCCAGGGCAGCCCCCAACGCAGATCTGGCAGGAACCTGCGCTCCACGGGCAGGGGTGCCCCTGATACCCGTAGAGGGGGCTTGCAATAGCGTCTACCCACGGACAGCATGCATATTTGGACACTGGTGTTGGGGGGGGAGGTAGTAGGGTGGAGGGGGTGTGTTGGGCTTCACTGGGTGGCGGGTCCATAGGGTGTATAAATCAAATCACATCAACAATACAGCACCTCATTATCATCCAATGACATGTGTGGACATTGATATTTGCGTACGAGGCCTTCATAGGCGTACAGTCCACAATGTGCCTGTACTACACACACACAGTGCCACAGGTCCCCTTTCCGTGTAATAGGCACCATGCGTGGTTGCTAGAAGCATGCATCTATGATGCTCTGTCGGATTGCACGTGCATCCTGTGCCTCATGGACTCCTTGAGGTGCCTCCACATCCCCACCCTCATCATCATCATCATCTTCAGGTGCATGCAGTACAGCGTCAGGGGGCATGGGCACATTCCTACGAATGCACATGTTGTGCAGCATGACACATGCCATGACCATCTTAGAAACCTTCTCATGGCTGTATATGAGTGCCCCGCCAGACCTGCTGAGGCTGCGGAAACGAGCCTTCAGTAGGCCGAATGCCTGTTCAATGACCACACGGGTACGTGAGTGGGCATGGTTGTAGTCCTCCTCATGCTCGTTCTGTGGGTTCCGGATTGGTGTAAGGAGCCATCTCTTCAGTGGATACCCGGCATCACCTGTATGAGACGAATGAAGGGTGTCAGTGGAATGATAGTGCTAAGTAGCCCCCCCCCCCCTGCAAGGTCATTGACGCATCAAATGGGCCACGATGTCATGCATGGAATGAGACTCACCGAGTAGCCAGGATCTGTGCCCTGCGTGTCGCTCCATGTAGCGTGGTATTCTTGTGTTCCTCAGGACCATAGAATCATGGGTAGATCCTGGAAATCTGGCACAACAATGCGTAAATATCTTGTTGGAGTCACACACCATTTGCACATTGATTGAATGAAATTGTTTCCGGTTGCGGTACTGGACCTCCATGGCATGTGGGACAACCAATTCAACATGGGTGCAGTCGATGGCACCAATGCAACCCGGGATGCCGCCAAGTGCATGGAATCCCACTTTAGCGTTGGTAATCTCCTGGTACGTGCGTGGTAGTGTGATGTGGTCGTCGGCGTGCTTCAGGAGGGCATCGTGCACTTGGAAGAGTGTCCGTGAGAACAGTGGCTGTGAAATGCCATGCAACTGTCCCACTGTGTGCTGGTAGGTGCCTGTGGCCAGGAAGTGGAGTGCAGACACCACCTTCAGTAGGGGTGGGATGGCGGTTGGGCTATCTATCATGCTCACGAGGTCAGCATGTGTCATGTCCACAATGGCGATTATGGTGTCCCGGTCCAAACGGTAGAGGGTGTGGATCTGCTCAGCAGTGAGGTTGAACGGATCGGCTCGGAGGCGTGGGATTGCGGGCCGCCTGCGTGGTGGTAGTGGCAGTGCTTGTGGGCCTTGCTGACCCTGCCTTGCCCTCCTCCTCCTCCTCCTCCTCCGTCTCCCCTGTGCGCCCGGTTGTTGTACCTGTTGTTGTTCGTCGTCTTCTTGTAGTTGTAGCACTTGCAGTGCTATCTGGTACCCCAGGCCCAACATCGCTAGTCCTGCCGGTAGCATTTTGGAGTGGGAGTGGTTGTGGGAGGGGTTTGGGTCTGCAATATATGTGCTGTCGGCCTGTATGGCCTCCACCTGTGCTGATTGAATGAATCTGTGGCAGATGCAATCCCTTCTGGTCGAGCACGGCCCGCACGTAAGGCTGCATTTGGCCGCATGGCATCTTGGGATTGGAATCATGTATCAAATCCCGATGGCAGTGTGATGTACTTTGACTGATTTTCATGCTATGCTCCCATTGTTACACATGCTATGATTGCAGCCGCTTACATACCTGTGAAGAGTCAGTGGTATGTAGGGCTCGATCGATGGCCGACCCTCATGCAGCACAGTAACGTACTTCACCGACGGGCGTGGCGTCCCATTTGTGATTGCAGCCAGTTAGCATCATGACACACAGCCGCACTACATTGATGTAATTGTGAATGCAAGCGTTCACAGAAGCCTTTTCGACGTAATGTTGCAAGTGAGGAATTCGAAGGCCAGCATTTTGGGTTTTGAAGTAGCGGCGAGGATACGCCCACAGGTCTGGCTGGAAATGTAACGTTCTATTGTAGAATGTCCTTGGGACATGGCCCATAACGAGCAGGCAATGAATGATATGAATTGAAGGGGATGCGCAATAGCGTAGTGGACGATGAGGCAGGACGTTCCCAAATCCATCTTGCTTCACAACACTACAGATCCGGCCAGGGGCACAGTGGTTTTTGCGGACTGCATTACGCACAGACGCGATGGAAGTTTCACATATTATGTGAGTGAATATTCATGCGTTTTCATTGCGGGATGAGGGAATGATGTGTGGATGCATGGACTGATGAATCCGTTTAGGGTCTGCCATGTACATGGGTTTTTTGGTTCACTCCCCTTCCCCTGCGTTATGTGATGCAAGGCTGCCATAGTGGGACATACGTCTCTCTGCCCTTGTCGGATCCTCCCTGTCTCGACGCGCCTTCATACACTTGTGTCTAGGCACGTTACTAATCCCATGTCATGGGTTCTATCTTGACGGACGCATGCACAGTAACCGACGTTGCCAATGGTGTATTTAGCTCGATTGGTTTCGTTGTGATTCGATACTGGATTAGGGGTGTGTATATTCCTTTGGAGTGGGCTAGCATGCATATGGGTGTGGATTTGGTGTGTTGAATGAAGATTGTAATGCATCATGAGACCCGTAATGCAATCGGTTGATTTGTGTTTCTTTTGGGTGACAGGTATCTCCTGCCCTATTGCAGATGCCATCTCTACGCCACTCCTCCAGATGGTTTTTACTCTCGACTCCTGCAGCTTCGGGTGAATCAGTGGAGCACCATTTCGATCATATGGGACGATCGCCAATGGGCCACATGCCCTTACGCTGTACTGGTGGCTAGGTGCAACATTTCGGCCTTTCAGCTCGACTAGTGCCTGCCTCATGGGACGGACCTGCGGTTCTTGCCGCTTCCATGTTGCCTTTTGGAACGTTGATGTAAGCCCTGTGTGCCATGATGGTACAGGGCGTCACACAAGTGGAAGCCGGTCAATTATTGCAGATGCAGCCCTCGGTGATGATGGTTGTTTTGGTGGGATTTTGCAAATTGATGTGGGGCCTTTGTCATTTGGATGTGCATTTAAATTGTATTCCGATATTTGACGTGTTGCGTTGTTCTTTGCAGGTGATGTGGCGATTTTCGCTTTGTGGCGGTATGTATTGCGTGATGATCTGCTTTGTGTTCCGCCTTCTGAGTTGAGTTGTGTGGTACAGTACTGGCCGCGTTTGCCTACGTAGCACAGTATGGTCACGGATAGAGGCTGCCATTGTGTCTGTTTACATGATGTGCTGTTCAGGGGCGGGGGATTGGCTTTTGGCCGACTGGTGCCTGTCAGCCAGGTCGATTGGTGGAATGATGGGTTGTTCAGAATGTGGCTGGTCACAGGTGACTGTGTTTGCGTGCGTTTGTTGGAGGGGGACTGGGGTCATGTCCATTGGAATAGCTTCTGTATTGATGCCATCTGTGCCCTGCAGCTCCCATCGGCCCCTCTTGGGATGAGCCTGGCTGCTCAGTCACTCTGCCGACTTGTGTGGTACATGCTTCTGCTGATGGTTGGTTTGTTTACTGGCATGAGTACAGGGCTGGTGCAATCCCCCTCAGGATGCTGTTGTGGATGTTGCCTTGCGCTGGTGGCAAGCGATGGGGGACTACTGTTGTTTTGTGTCATGTGTTCTTGATTTTCATTTTGATGTGTTGTACCTTCACATGCCTGTGCTGCGTCAGTACGGCTATGGTGACATGCCGTACATGGATGCCCACTCACGGGGCGCTTGGAGCCCCTGCATGCTTTTCTACGTTGGCATGCATGGGTGAATAGTGGATTTCACTGGTTGCATAGTGTGAGTACATTGCGCCTGCCAGGAGTTGTGCAATGAGGCCAGGGAGTGGAGTACAGGCACTCAGTGGGCCATTTACGGTTGGTTCGCGTTGCCGTATTTCTCGCCATGGCGGAATGGTACTTTACGACGTGCTTGATGGCGTTCAGTACATGTCCGCTAGGGTCAGAATTCGCGTACCGTTGCGCCATGGCGGTGATTCCGGTTTTGCAAGGCGCGCGTGCGCGTACTTGGTGCAGTTAGCGTTGCCGTTCACTGCGGTGTCGCTAATGGCATCGTACTTTACGGTGACGGGTCATGATCGCAACGAGCGGTGTTCGATGGCGGTATTGCATTTCCGCCATCATTTTTCAATTTCCGCAAGGGTCGTAATGAGGCCCAATATCTCAATATAAGCTCCACAGAAATCAGAATAGGGACTACGATTTTATCCATTAGGCGATGGAAAGTGGCTGGTGCTCTGTGTAAGTTAAAAGGGAGGACGTTGAATTGAAACAGTCCTAAGGGTGTTGAAAATGCAATCTTTTCTTTATCTGACCCACATACCGGTACATGCCAGTAACCTTTTGTTAAGTCTAGGGTGGATAGAAAGGTGGCTGCTCTATCAAATAGGTCATCAATGTGTGGCATGGGATAGGCTTCGCAATCGGATATTACATTAACTTGACGGACGTCTATACAGAACCTCCAGGAATGGTCAGGTTTATAGACCAACACAATAGGGAAGGAAAATGGGCTTGAAGAGGGCTTGATAATACTACCTTGCAGCATTTTATGTACTTCCGCGACCTCTATCTATTTACAGGCTTCCAGGAGTCTGTACGGTTTTAGATGGACCACTTTTCCCTTGGGTGTTCTAATATGGTGGTAAGTGCCTTTGATTCTCCCCAGTTTGTCTGAAAATACATTGGGGAAGGATGTAATTACATATTTTAGATCTTCTTGTTTTTGAGTAGACAACTCAGGAGGAATTAGTTCAAAGTTGTCTGTATCTTCTGGAAGCAAACAAGATAGTACTTTGGTATGGGTGGCTGACAGGTTTTTTTCCCTCTCCTTTTAGAGATTTAGGTGATATAAATGGACCTACTGTTTTCTGTCTGGTTGGGCTACTTTATAAGTACAGGTTCCCGTTTGTTCTACTTTTTCATAGGGCCCATGCCACTTAGAAACACGCTTGTTTTCTGAGGTGAGTAATAGGACCAATACCTTTTGTCCTATAGAAAATTATCTCAAGCTTACTTTCTTGTCATAGTTAGATTTGTGTTTGCTCTGGGCCTTTTCCATATGAGTGCTGACTAGATCTCGAACAAGTCTCATATGTTCTCACATTCGGGTAGCAGTTTGCGAGATGGGAATGGGGGCCTCTTCTCATTCTTCCCCGGTTTCCCGAAGCACGTCCAGGACATCTCTGGGCTCTCTGCCATAAAGTAGTTAAAAAGGGGAAAATCCTGTAGAGACCTGGGGGGTTAATAGTGCCCACAGGATCATTCAGTCCCAGTCTTTCCCGTCCTTGTCTAACAATTTTCGCAGGATTCATTTTAGGGTCTTGTTGAATCTTTCTACCAAGCCATCGGTTTGTGGATGGTACACAGAAGTTTCGCTCTTTTAATAATTAGACTTGGCTGGTGGGAGTGGTATCTACCCTAATTTTCCTACCGCGATTATATTAGATAAACGTGGTATTGTTTTGGCTATTATATTAGCCTCGAACATAAACCCGCTGGACCAAATCGTCTTTCTTTTGGCTCTGGGTGGGTTTATTCGCCATTTCTTTTTGTTAAAGTCCTTCTTGTGTTTTACTTTGCGCGGCAAACTAGGCTCGCCTTCTTTGTTCACCGTCTTTTGGCGGGCTTCTGCTCATTAGCCCTACACCAGGCGCCTGGGTGTCTAGGTGGGCTGAATGTGAGGGAGGGGTGTAGTCACCCCCTGCACAGGGTATCCTAGGAAACCCAAGTCGCACTTTGCCATGATTGGCTGAGGTGGTTGTCCGGGCTGGACAACCCCCCTGCTGGGTGATTGACAGCCAGGCTGTGTGAATGGGGGTTTTGCGCATAAAAGGCAGGTCTCTTGGGCTAGAAGTCAGAGTGTCGCCACTGGAACTACAAGGAACCGAAGAGTAGCAGAGAGAACGACGGCTGCTGCAACTATCCCGTCCCGGTGAAGCCCTGCTGCAGTCCTGAGCTATCTACCCTTCAACGACTAAGAGGAGATCCAGTCTGGAGTCTTCTCCCCTTGAGACTGGTGGGGATAACCAGCTCATCTTCCACAGCCAGAGGATCCCCTTCCTTGGTCGAAATCGCTGCACGCAGCTTTAGTGGTCTGGATAGCCATTTGAAGAGCCTCTCCTGTTTTTAAGGAGCGCACCTTTTATTCGTTGTCTCTGCTGCCGGCTTCATCCCTGTGTGGTGCAGACCCGCTTCAGACGTCCTCCTTCACAACGAAGCTCCAGGAATCGTGTCAGGATATGTTATGTTATGTTATTTGGCACTTATATAGCGCCTTATATACCATTGGTATGGTCTGAAGGCGCTGGTAGGTTGAACGCCCTTGGGAACCGAAGTTCAGATCAGTAGAGAGAGTAGGGAGAGTCAAAAGGTGCGTGTGTGCACCGGATATGTGTGCAGCTCGTGCGGTACACGTGTTATAGCTGCTTCTTATCGGTAGGTGTGGTGGTTGAGAGATCAGGAGAATGTGTTCGTTCTGGCAGGATTTATCCGGAACGGATGTGGCTGCGTTAGGCATGAGGAAAACGCCTGGCTGGGGGTGTGAGACCAGCAGTGTTTACATAGAATGATGTGGAGTAAGCGGCGGATGTTCGTATGAGAACAGTTATACCGAATGGTGTCATAGTATCTCTGTGTTCTAGTTGAGTGGTGATGTAAAGGGGAGAGTAAGCGTGGGGTGTGGTATGATGGGTTATATGCTCTTTCAATGTGCAAACTTCTAAATGCAACTTTCCCAGATAGGGTACTGGGCGAACTTCTAAATTCTATTTACCTGTTAATACCTGTAAGTGTGCAAAATAACGTACCTGGGAGGGTCCTGCTGGGTAATGACCTTAAAACTCTTGTAGTTGTGTCTAGTACCCCCAAGCCCACTAGCAGAAGGAAGCAGGAGCTTACAAGGTCTGCAAGGGAGAGAACCTTAAGAGGCTCTCCTGGGGACATGATAGAGGAAACTATCACCCCAAGTCCACAGGACTTACTTACTGCCATTGCAGGACAAGAAAAGACAAAGGGGAAACCTAAGTCTGCCAGCAAGAAACCAGCAAGCACTCCTGTGCCCAGAAGGACATCTCCGAAACTGTCCAAAGACACGCCTGTGACTCCCACACCAGCTGAGGCTGAGTGTGAGGTTCAACTCTGTATGGTCAAACTAGATACTGAGCAATCAGATCTAGAAGAGGATCTTACCTTGGTAGGAGATCCTGACCCTGTTGACCATCCTGAGCTGCAGTCTTTACTGGCAGAAGGTGGACCCAACAGGGAAGATTTCAGTCAGATGGTCAATCTGCCTGCAAGGATTTGATTTTTCCATTGAGCAGGAAGTCACCATCAAAATGCTGATGGTCTCTCTAGGATGTTTGTAACCGACTAGAGGTATGAGGTCCATCCAGGAGTGGATTAAACCCTCCTGTCCCTTAGTATGGGGGGGCGAGTGTTAGGGAAAATTCTCATTTATGGCTAATTTCCCTCACCTAGTGAGCCCCCCAGCAGCTTTGCTGGACTTCTGGAGTTAATTTTTTTCCACTTGGTAAGAGTGTGAGCTTTTCCCCCACTCTTACCTATGTTTTGCCATGTGTATTTCTCTGTTTTTACGATTGTGGACTCTGAGGTACACCACTTCAGTAGCCCTCTTCTTTCTGTGTGTCACCCAGCACCTTCAGTGCCGTGGCACAGGGTTGTCTTTGAGACTTCCCCGACTCCATTTCTAAGGCTGACTACAGTCCCCCAGAAAAGGGTAAAGTTGCCATTAACTTTACTTAGTCAATCTACCACAGATCCAGTACACCCCATCTTCTATGGAGTACTGGAAAGGGTTAATTTGTATCCCTTTTTGTCTGTACCTCCTAGAGCATTGTTTCGCTCTTTTAACATTTAGACTTGGCTGGTGGCAGTGGTATCTACCCTAACTTTCCTACCGCGATTATATTAGATAAATGTGGTATTGTTCTTGGCTATTATATTAGCCTCAAACATAAACCCACTGGACCAAATCGTCTTTCTTTTGGCTCCGGTTGGGTTTATTCACCATTTCTTTTTGTTAAACTCCTTCTTGTGTTTTACTTTGCGCAGCAAACTAGGTTCGCCTTCTTTGTTCACCGTCTTTTGGCAGGCTTCTGCTCAGAAGTCCTCCACCAGGCGCCTGGGTGTCTAGGTGGGCTGAATGTGAGGGAGGGGTGTTGTCACCCCCTGCACAGGGTATCCTAGGAAACCCAAGTCGCACTTTGCCATGATTGGCTGAGGTGGTTGTCCGGGCTGGACAACCCCCCTGCTGGGTGATTGACAGCGCGGCTGTGTGAATGGGGTTTTTGCGCATAAAAGTCAGTTCTCTTGGGCTAGAAGTCAGAGAGTCGCCACTGTAACTACAAGGAACCGAAGAGTAGCAGAGAGAACGACGGCTGCTGCAACTATCCCTTCCCGGTGAAGCCCTGCTGCAGTCCTGAGCTATCTACCCTTCAACGGCTAAGAGGAGATCCAGTCTGGAGTCTTCTTCCCTTGAGCCTGGTGGGGATAACCAGCTCATCTTCCACAGCCAGAGGATTCTCTTCCTTGGTCGAAATCGCTGCACACAGCTGTAGTGGTCCGGATAGCCATTTGAAGAGTCTCTCCTGTTTTTAAGGAGCGCACCTTTTATCCGTTGTCGTTGCTGCCGGCTTCATCCCTGTGTGGTACAGACCCCCTTCAGACGTCCGCCTTCACAATGAAGCTCCAGGAATCATGGATCTGCGGGAAACCAACAGGAACAACTGCCAGGGCACCAGCTGCACCATTGGAATAAGGTACTGTGTTCTGCTTGAGGAAACTGGGTGAACCCCTTTTCTTCATTTCCAAGGCTTGCCCTTGTCTTCCCTCCTTCTTATAACTTTTGCTTCCGAACATTGATAATATCAAAGTACTCTTGGCTACGTTGAATCGTGAACTATCTGACTGTGTGATCTTCGGCAACAGGCCCTCGGTGTCACTTCACCCTGGCTCCGGCCCTTTGACTTTTGAACTCTTGTCTCTGAGTGTTTTTGTCGATTCTGTCTGCCTAACCAAAATATTGCCTGTGATTTTTGCCTCCAACTCCCTCTGGGTATCTCAAGTGCTAAGTGTGTTTTTGCCCCAGTAGCATTTCATGTCACGGTTATGCGTTTATTTAGTAGACCGAACTGTCAAAAAGTGATCGTAATCGTATTCACGGTAACGTGTTTTGTTCATAACACTGGTTCATTCAAACACAGGGTACTTACCTTGAGACATACTGTATAAAGTGAATTGGTTAGTTGTAGCATAGTTAACGTGTGGTTTGTGTTTAAGTTTAATAGAAGTGTTGTGTTTATAACGAATGGTTTAAAAATAAATCTACTTATATTTTTTCTACCTGAAACCGTGAGTCAGTGTTTGCTTGAGTCACAGTAATTGTGGTCCCTTTATTTAATCTCTGCTACTGCTCATATACTCTTGAGATAAGCCTGGCTGCTCCACCACTGCTACCACTCTGACATAGTAGTACAGGCTTGTACCAAAGGTAAAACTTGTATTGCCACCTTTAGTCTTAATTGTGTGTAGTGGTCCCTAAGGGCACTGCACAGGATTCTGCCTAACATTGAGGCAAGTCTGGTGTTTCAGCGTGGACGGCTATATATGCTGCTAGAACGGAAATCATAGCTGTAGCTGCATTCTACCGTGCATGTATGCTTACCCATGCCTGTAACCTGTGTTCACAGATGTGGTGTAAGGTATACATACCATAGTCTTCAAGGTTATATGTACCGTAGTCTTTGGAGTTGTTCAACTGGAGCGATCTTTTTCCATTGCGGACGGAGTGGTCTCATTCATGGTTTCTCTAGTGCGTGGGTCTGAGCATGGGTGAGGGCTGCAGGCTTCCCTGTCTGTTTGTCTCATTATTCGTGGTCTCTCTTGTGCAAGGGTCTAGGGGTGGTGAGTGCGGGTGAGTTTGTTGCTGTGTGCCGCAGCGAAAGCTGCTGGCTTCACTGGTGTCTTTGTCAGGCGGGAATGTTGTTGTGCATGGGGTGAAATGTGTCAGGTGAGCCGATGCGAAAGCTGCCGGCCACTGTGTTATAGTTTCAGGTGGTTTTCAATGTTGCGAATGTGTAGTATTAGGGAGTTCCAGGTGATTGGCGCTTGGACAGAGAAGGAGGAACCGCCCAGCCTGGAGGAGTTGTGTGATGGGATCACTAGGCGAAATGCTGTGCGAGATCTGAGATTCTTAGAGGGTCAGTTGGGAACAATTTTGTGTGGGAGGAATTCTGGTCCGGTGTTGTAGACTGCGTGGTGGGTGACGCACATGGCTTTAAAGGTAGTGCGTTGACCAATCTGCAACCAATGGAGCACTCTTAGGGTAGGGCAGATGTGCTCTCTGGCGGGTAGGTTAAGAAGCAGGCGTGCCGTCGCATTTTGGATTCTTTGGAGTTTTCGTAGGAGAGATGCCAGGGCTCCTAGGTAAAGGGAGTTTGCATAGTCTAAGCGGGACAGGATGATGAGTTGATGGCCGAAAAACCGTGGGGAATAGGTGAGGTAAGGGAAAACACACATGAAATCCGTAGATGGAAGAAGCAGGTTTTGGATACGATGGTGGTGTGTTGGGTGGGGGATAAGTCTGAGTCCAATGTGCATCCAAGGTTTTTTTTCACTTTAGAGATTGCCGGTGCATGTCCTAGTGGGTTAGGCCACAGAATTGGGTGGGGGAGGAGGGCTGTTTTTTAGTAGGATTTCAGTTTTCTCAGGGTTGAGGTGGTTGGTCGTCATCTAGTGGTCAATATCCGAGAGGCATGAAGACAGGTCCAGTGTGCCAGAGAGTTGAGATTTAGGAATTTTGAGGGTGATCTGGGTGTCATCTGCATAGTTGTAGCAGGTAAGATTGTACGAGCGGATGATTGCTGGAAGGGGTTTTAGGTAAAATTTGAAGATTAAGGGTGATGGGGATGCTCCTTGTGGGATTCCTTTACTAACTGGTCATGATGTGGTTGTGAACTGGTGGAGGTGGACGAATTGTGATCGATTTGAGATAAAGCAGGAGATCCGTGAGAGGCCTGTGAGTTTGGCGATGAAACGCGTGTTGGAGATAGGCCTGTAGTTTTGGGTAAAGAGTGGGTTGAGTGTCTGTTTATTGAGGATCGGTTTGATATAGGATGTTTTAAGGGTTTTCGGGCAAGATTCGGATGTGAGTGAGTGGTTAAGGATTGTACGAGGGACACTTCTTGCACAGGTGGAGGCTAGGATGTTTTTGAGGAGTGAGGGCAGGCAGGAGTCCTCAGGGGAGCCTAATGGGTAGCTGACTGCTACATGCGAGAGGAATTCTAGGTGTGTGATGGGAGAGAAAGAGTTGAGGAAGTGTGTCGGGGGATTTGGACATTGGTCTGTGGGCAGGTGGGTGGTGGTGGGAGGTATATTTTTTAATTTAGAGATGATGGCAGAGTGTCTTTCATTGGCGGCATTGTGGAAGTAGACTGATAAGGTGTTGCAAAGGGCTTGAGAGCTTGGGGGGAGCAGGCTCGAGCATGCGGGGGATTTGAATTTTGTTATGATTCTATGTAGTTCCTTACTCGGGTTTCGAGCTTTTAGGATTCGGTTCCCATAGAATGTTTTCTTACTTTTTTTATTTCCAGTCTGTATGTTCTGGTTGTCCTTGTTAGGGCGGTTTTGTTCTGGGCCCAAGGGTCGGCTCTCCAGGTCTGTTCCAGATGGTGCTTGAAAGTTTTGAGTGATTTGAGGTTGGCAGTGAACCACCTGGGTTTTGGCCCTGATCTCTGCGAGATCCGTTTTGTTGGGTTGAGGGGTGTGAGTGCATTTGTAAGCCAGAGGTTGAAGGATTCAATTCCTGGAGGTCCTTCCTGGAGGCAAAGTGTATGGAGAGAGTTGAGGCGTGAGTAGTCTAGATTTGGGGTGATTACAACTTTGTTCCCTAGTGGAAAAGTAGGGGGGTGGTTGGCAGAGGTCGTGTGTGGCCTTGAATGCTAGCCGCTGTGCTCAAAGATATGATGAAGTACATTGCTGAGTGGTCAGTCCATGGAAGTGGGGCGGGAGGGCTGGGTAGATATATTCGTGGTGCTGAAAATCGCGTCGAGGGTGTGACCTTTCGTGTGGGTGGATGTGGAGATGTAATGTTTCAAGTTGAGCGATTCTATGTTGGCTGAGAGTGATCTAGTCATAGGGTTTGACGGTGAGTTGAACCATATGTTGAAATCCCCTAAAATGGTAGGTGATGGGTGTAGGATGAGGCTGGCGGCCAGTGCTTCACCAAGAGTGCAAAGGTTTTGTTGCGGCCGGGGGGTCTGTAGATGTTAGGAAATTGTGTGAGGTGGAGGGCACCAGTTGGAGTTTTACCAGGATGTATTCATAGTCTGTGGTGGAGGTGGAGGTGTCCTTGATTATTAGCTTGAATTGGTGTTTGTGTAATATTGCGAACCCCCCTCCCCTTCATGATCTGTTCTGGACAGTGCAGTTGTATCCAGGTGGGAAGGTCTTGTGCGTGATGGGTTCGTAGTCATCAGAAAACCAGTTCTCGGTAATGAAAAAGATGTCTGGGTTTTCATCTGTGATGAGGTCAGAGATGTGTGATTCGTTTTTGGAAACTAACCTGGCGTTGATGAGAGCGCAGGATAATTGGTGGGTTGCCCTTGTGGGTGCCGGATGGGTAGGTTTGCAGGGGATAGAGTGGGCCAAATTGAGACCGGGCAGCGCGATGGGTGTGGCACAGTGGGAGATGGTGGTGGAGTGTAGAGCGGAAGGGAGAACTGGAGTAGCGGAAGAGGAAAAGTGAGGGGTGGGGAATAGGGCTAGGACTGGGTTAGTTGCTGGTGGGGAGGTTTCACTCCTTTACTGCAGTGGCAGTGGTTGCGAACTGTGTTGGAGGATGGGTAATGCTAGCAAAGGCATAAGGTGCCTTCAGTCCCTGCCTTACCTTGACTTTAGGATGGTAGTAGGTATGTGGGTGAGAGTGGGGGAGGCTCTGGAGCTTGGGGTTTTGGCCAGTGCTGCTCTTGCTGCGCTAAGGCTGGGGAATTCTGAGTTGGAGGTGCTGTGTAGTTGATTGGAGACGGTGTGGGTAAAAGGTGTCAGTGGGTGGTTGATGGGAGGGGTGGTGTGTGATGGGTATTTTATGTGTCTCGCTGCGTTGTCCAGTATGTTCCGGGACGCAGGGTTCTCTGCTCCCTCTCTCCATTTTGCCGTTCTTAATTGCACAGAGCGGGATCTACGGGTGGGGGATAATGGGACGGGGTGAGGTAGTTTGGTCTGGGGAGGGCGATACGTGTGGTGTGAGGGTTGCATGTTGAAGGTGTCCAGTGGTGGGGGGTGGGCTGTGTGTTGGTGGTGGTAGGAAATGACTGCAGTGGGTCTCAATGGGCCTACTGGCTTGCCAGCGTTTTGCCCTGCTTTGGCCAGTGTATGGCATGGTGCCTGTCTGGTCTATGGTAGTTAGTTGGCAGAGTTTTGCTGGTGAGGCTACATTTCAGTGAGCGGTACAATTTGGGAATGGGTTTCGCACACCTATGGTGGAACCCACCTTGAATTTGAAAATTCTGTTTAGTTAGAGAGAGGCCTACGTTTCGCACTGGCGTATTTTTTATAGGATAGTTAGCAGATAGGTGGAGACACCCCATGAGTTGAAAAACCTGTATAGTGGTATGGAGGCCTAGGTTTCACAATACAGTAGGTTTCACAGTATAATAGGCAGATATGGGGAAACACACCTAGGAATGAGAATCCTGTATACTGGGAGAGAGGCCTAGGTTTCGCAATACAGTAGGTTTCACAGTATAATAGGGAGATATGGGGAACACACCTAGAAATGACAAGCCTGTATAGTGGGAGAGAGGCCTAGATTTCACAGTACAGTAGGTTTCACAGTATAATAGGCAGATATGGGGAACACACCTAGAAATGAGAATAATGTATAATGGGAGAGAGGGCTAGGTTTCACAATACAGTAGGTTTCACAGTATAATAGGCAGATATGGGGAACACACCTAGAAATGAGAATCCTGTAAAGTGGGAGAGAGGCCTAGGTTTCACAATACAGTAGGTTTCACAGTATAATAGGCAGATATGGGGAACACTCAATAGAGTAGGTTTCACAGTATAATAGGCAGATATGGGGAAAACACCTAGAAATGAGAATTCTGTATAGTGGGAGAGAGGCCTAGGTTTCACAATACAGTAGGTTTCACATTACAAAAGGCAGATATAGAGAACACACCTAGAAATGAGAATCTTGTATAGTGGGAGAGAGGCCTAGTTTTCACAATACAGTAGGTTTCACATTATAATAGGCAGATATGGGGAACACACATAGAAAAGAGAATCCTGTATAGTGGGAGAGAGGCCTAGGTTTCACAATACAGTAGGTTTCACAGTATAATAGGCAGATATGGGGAAACACACCAAGAAATGAGAATCCTGTCTAGTGGCAGAGAGGCCTAGGTTTCACAATACAGTAGGTTTCGCAGTATAATAGGCAGATATATGGAACACTCAATACAGTAGGTTTCACAGTATAATAGGCAAGTGTGGGAGGCACTCCTAGAATTGAGAGCCCAGTATAGTGGAGAAGATGTCACGACCCACTTCCTAAACCCCCCCCGGCAGGCCCATGGGCCAGGAGGGGTCTCGGCTTGGGCCCCCAACAAGCTTAGGCATCCTTTGCCTAGGCCCTCTTGAGGTCAGTCCTGGCACCTTTGGCGCCAGGCTCATACTTAACGAAGACTTGTGCTTGGGAACTACTTTATTTCAATGCCAGTCAACATGGAGGCATCCACATAGCTTGGCTCCTTGGAACCAAGCTATGCGGTATAGTGTTTTGGGTGTGGTAGCCTAGGGACTATTTTACCTGGACTACTTTCTTGATGCTATTTAAACCACACCCGACTTGGAGAACACACTTCGCGTTACTTTGCAATCCTGCAACGTGACGCTCATCTTGTTCAGCAGCATCTGCGAACCTTGGAAGAACAGCACCTGAAAAACAAAAGGGACATCGTTATTAGCAGCAGCTTACCTGTGATTCCACCGCTAGCTGCCCTCTGCTCCTGCAAACAGCATCCAAGGAATAGCGAGCCTCCCGGACCGTCGGATCTGCAAAAGGAGAGAAACAAGACATTAGACATTTACAATTGTGCCGGCAGCTTACCTCTCAAGTCGCCCATCGACCAGCACCGCCTTGGGACTTCTTGCTCCGGGTGAGCACCGCAACCTACAGGAACAAAAGACAACAGGTTAGCAAAGGCAAGGCATCATAGCGCTGCGCATAGCGCCTACATACCGCATCAAGGCGCTCTCGAAACACCATCACCTGCCGGTGAGTCCAAATTCAGCCAACGTTCCACTGCGAACTTCCGCGCACCTAAGGAGAGAGAAAAGACATTATTGAATCCAAGAAAGGCTTACAGTATAACAGTAATAAGACCTACCTGAAAGACTTTAAAGGGCAGAATCAGTGAAGTAACTAGATCGCACTCGCCCACAAAGGACAACGCGCCCCTGCCAAGAAGGCAGGACGGAGAGCACCCCAAAATCCATAACAAGGTGAGGAGAGGTCCGGGGAGGGGCTGCGGGTATACGGGGTGTAGGGAGGCTCTTACCCCAGTTGCCCAGTCTTGAACATTGCCCACCTGTGTTCCAGGCAGAGCTTCCCTGCTGATTATACCAGGGAGCGGCTGAGAAGGGCACCAGAGTCCTTGCATCTGGGTGGTGTCCCTGTGGATACCAGGTGAGCGTAACAGAACGCGAAGCCTGCCAAACTAATCCACCTGGGCGTCATGGAAACATCAGAATTAGACCAATTGGCCCAATTGTTGGGAGAACTTCGTGCCGAGGTTCACTCTGCCAGACAGGAGACTAACGCTCTCCGGAGAGACTTATTGGTGACTAAAGAGCGTACCGAAGATATCAGCAGGCAAGTCTTGCAATCACAAGCGGGTCAGACGCCTCTACCTGGGAACAACCCACCGATGCAAACTCCTAGCATGTCATCCACTGTCTATACTCTGGTACAAGTTGTGTTACCAGGTACAGTTCCTTTGGCACCACCGGAGAGATTTGTTGGTGATCCACGAAAATATGCAGCTTTAATGAATCAGTGTCGCCTTCATTTTCTTTGCGGGTCGGGAGCATTCCCAAATGACCAAGCCCGGGTAGCCTTTGTTTTATCATACCTAAGTGGCAGCGCCGCAGATTGATCGGTACCATTGGTGTCCCATGATGACCCTTTATTACATAACTTTGGAGAGGGAAATGGAAAAACTCTTTGCTCGCCATACCCGAGAACAAGCTGTGGACAATGAACTCCTTTCCCTCCGACAGGGGAATCAGGATTTGTTAACGTACATCTCTACTTTCAACCGATTGGTTGCTGAGGCTAGGTGGCCTGAAAACAAAAGAACCACGTTGTTTCATCAGGGCTTACGAGGCGAATTAAAAGACGTTCTAGCTCAAGTGGTTAATCCTCCCAGAGATTGTTCTGAATTCATATACTTGGCTGTGTAACTGGACCACCGGTTGCAAGACCGAAAATCAGACCGTTCTAAAATGGACCCTCGGCCAGTGTACGTTCGGCCTAGAGACAATGTAACTCAAGTGCAAGAAAATACTGTGGAGCCCATGCAAATCGGAGGGTACGACCCCCACTAACAAAACAAGAGCGAGATAAAAGGAGACAACAACTATGTCAGTACTGCGGAAAGTCAGGGCATTTCCTGAAGGACTGCCCAGTGAAACCTCTGAGGAAGATAGTTGGAGCCGCAGAAAAAGATGAAGAGAAGGAGTGTCAGTCAGGAAACTGGCCAGCTCGGTAAACGTAGAGGTCAGTTTGCCGAGTGAGGGAAAAGAGCCACCGACCTCACACTTTGCAATTCCGGTGATCTTAATTAATAACCAACGGTCGTCAAGAATGCATGCCATTGAAGCATACATCGACAGCGGAGCAGTTGGGAATTATATAGATGAAGACCTACCTGCAGAGATGGGGCTTCCCCTGTGTTCCATGCCGACTACAGACAAGGTAACCACGGTGGATGGGACAGAAATCGCTTCTGGACCCGTAACCCAGCGCATAGCCGAGATAACCTTGCTGTGCCAGGACAGACATCGGGAACTTATTTCGTTCGATCTCATCAAGGCACCTCAATTCCGGCTCATTCTAGGGATGCCATGGTTAGTTGGTCACAACCCTTTGATTGACTGGTGGAAAGAAAATGAACCTTTCCCAGCGAATGCTCTCCAGCCTGTTATTACCAACAGAAACCTGCTTTCAGTATCTCTACGACTCCTGAAGTGGCAACTTTGGGAGTGACTAGTATGTTGCCTGAGGAATACCAAGATTTCCAGGATGTATTCCAGAAGGACCAAGCAAACACGCTGCCGCCGCACAGGCCCTATGACATCCAGATCAACCTCGTTCCCGGTTCTCAGGTTCCTTGCGGCAGAATCTATGCTCTCACGGAACCCGAAAACCTTCATCTGAAGGCTTATTTAGACCAGTACTTCGCAAATGGATTCATCCGCCCATCCAAGTCCCCTACAGCTAGTCCTTTGTTCTTCGTACCAAAAAAAGGACGGGACCTAAGAACCTGTATTGACTACCGCGCATTAAACCAGATCACTGTAAAGAACCATTACCCCTTGCCGCTCATCCCAGAAATGCTGGACCAGGTCAAAGATTCCCAAATTTACACCAAACTGGACCTTCGAGGAGCATACCACCTGGTGCGGGTCAGAAACGGAGACAAATGGAAAACTGCTTTCCGCACCAAATATGGTTTGTTCGAATATCAAGTCATGCCCTTTGGGTTATGCAACGCTCCTGCAGCGTTTAAGTATTTTATGAATGACGTTTTGAGAGAGTTAATTGATGTCTGCGCCCTAGTGTACATAGATGTTATCTTAGTGTACTGAACTTCAAAACAGGATCACATCAAGCACGTCGGTTCAGTCCTCTCCAAGCTCCGGGAACATCGTTTATATGCAAAGCTGGAGAAGTACTTTTTTCACGTCACCGAAGTTGAGTTTCTGGGTTTTATTCTTACTCCAGGAGGCATCAGAATGGACCTGCATAAAGTGGACGCCATTTTGAAATGGCCATCACCAACGTCAGTAAAAGGGGTACAGAGCATGTTGGGCTTTGCGAACTTCTATCGCCGGTTCATACCAGACTTCTCAGAGGTCGTACACCCGATCACCATATTGCTAAGAAAAAATAACAAGAAATTTGCCTGGACCGAAGAAGCAGAGAAGGCTTTTCAGGAACTCAAGAAAAGGTTCACCTCCGCGCCAATCCTGCGACATCCTCGCCCCGTTCTTCCTTCTATCGTGGAAACAGATGCTTCCAGCATAGCGATGGGAGCTGTCCTCTCACAAAGAGATCCAGTAACAGGCCAGCTACATCCAGTGGCCTTTTGGTCAAAGAAATTTTCTCCCCCGGAGATGAATTATGCCATCACGGACAAAGAACTCTTGGCGATCAAATCCGCCTTTAAGGCCTGGCGGCACTACCTTCTGGGGGCCAGACACACCATTACAGTTATCACAGACCACCGAAACCTTCAATACCTTAAGACAGCTAAAGCCCAGTCTTCACGCCAATTGCGGTGGGCCCTTTTCTTTGCCGAATTCGACTATGTCATCACTTTTCGACCAGGGGTCAAGAATGGAAAAGCTGACGCACTCTCTCGTACAGGCACTGATGACTTGGTATATACGCCCCCAGACCCAGTCCCCATCATAACGGAAGACAAGCTCTTGGGCCTCATTACGGCCTTAACCCAAGTTGAACTGAGAGAGAAGATTCAACGAACCATGAACCCAGATGCCTTCCTCGCATGGCAAGTGCAAGGAGAACAATATTCCATTAAAGATCACTTACCCTTTTTTAAGGATCGGTTGTATGTACCCACCAAAGACTTACAACAACAAATTGTTGCTAGTTATCATGATTCCCTGATCGAAGGGCACCCAGGAATCACCAAGACTCTAGCCAAGGTAAAACAAAACGTCTGGTGGCCTGCCTGGCGTAAGGATGTCATCCAATATGTTCAGTCCTGCGGAGTCTATGCGCAAAACAAGTCGCAAAAACAAAAACCATCCGGTGTTCTGCAACCTTTAGACATTCCTCCCACTCCCTGGCACACTCTTTCCCTCAACTTCATCACTGACCTACCTCCCAGTCAAGGGTTTAACACCATCCTGGTAGTCGTGGACCTGTTCTCAAAGATGGCACACTTTTTTCCACTCAAAGGCCTCCCTGACGCACCCACTCTAGCCAAAGTGTTCCTGGATGGTATTGTAAAACTACATGGCTTCCCATCAGTCCTGATCTCCGATCGAGGTAGCCAGTTCATCTCCAACTCCTGGAAAAAATGTTGTGCAATGGCACAAATTAACGTCAAGTTATCCACTAACCATCACCACCAAACTGACGGTCAGACCGAGAGGACCAACCAAACCCTCGAACAATACCTACGGTGCATGTTACACCATGAACTAGGAGACTGGAAAGATTTGTTATGGATAGCCGAGTACGCATATAACAACTCCTTGCACTCCATTACCGGACAAACACCCTTTTATACCCTTTATGGTAGACACCCACGTACCTCAGAATTAGATGTCCCAACAAGTTTGGAAATGCCAGCAGTAAAAACTCTTCACACCAACATCACTCAGGCTTTCAAAAATGCCAAAGAACATCTTATTTTTGCCAAAGAAAAACAAAAGCAATTTGCCGACCAACACCGGAAAAAGGCCCCAGACTATCAGGTAGGAGACGAGGTTTGGCTGGCTGCCAAGTTTGTACCCATCAAGGGAACCCAGACTTTTCAACCCAGGTACTTAGGACCGTACACCATCAAGGCAATTATCGATCCAGCGGCCGTCAAACTAGATTTACCACCTAACCTACAGATTCACCCAGTATTTCATGTGTCCCTATTAAAACCGATGCAGCCCGGTACACGGATTGGGACACCACCAAAACCCATACTTATTGATGGAGAACCAGAATTCGAAGTCAGAAGCATCTTGGATTCCAAGTATTCGAGGGGAAGGTTATACTACCTCGTCGATTCGAAAGGATTTGGATCCCAAGACAAATCCTGGGAACCCTGTGAAAACATTCATGCACCACGTCTGATCAGAACATATCATCGCAATTTTCCAACTAAACCAGGGCCGGACAGAAGGAACACCTTGAGAGGGGCCTTGGGGTGGGGAGTGCTGTCACGACCCACTTCCTGAAACCCCCATGGCAGGCCAATGGGCCAGGAGGGGTCTCGGCTCGGGCCCCCAACAAGATTAGGCATCCTTTGCCTAGGCCCTCTTGGGGCCAGTCCTGGCACATTTGGCACCAGGCTCATACTTAATGAAGACTTGGGAACTACTTTATTTCAATGCCAGTCAACATGGAGGCATCCACATAGCTTGGCTCCTTGGAACCAAGCTATGCGGTATAGTGTTTTGGGTGTGGTAGCCTAGGGACTATTTTACCTGGACTACTTTCTTGATGCTATTTAAACCACACCCGACTTGGAGAACACGCTTCGCGTTACTTTGCAATCCTGCAACGTGACGCTCATCGTATTCAGCAGCATCTGCGAACCTCGGAAGAACAGCACCTGAAAAACAAAAGGGACATCGTTATTAGCAGCAGCTTACTTGTGATTCCACTGCTAGCTGCCCTCTGCTCCTGCAAACAGCATCCAAGGAACAGCGAGCCTCCCGGACCGTCGGATCTGCAAAAGGAGAGAAACAAGACATTAGACATTTACAATTGTGCCGGCAGCTTACCTCTCAAGTCGCCCATCAACCAGCACCAATCAGAGGGGGGGCGGGCAGGGTGGCGGGAGCAGGCTGTGAATCAGGAAATAGGGGGGAGAAGCTACAGCGCTACATACGGAGTGCAATGCAAGTTTAAAAAATATAAAATGGAGACTTTGGGTCAGGCTTCAATAGGGAGCTGTTACGCTCACCTGGACTCTGCGGCGACGTTGGGGCACGGTTGCAGCCTCCCAGAACTTGAATCACACCCTTCAGGCCTCTCCCTCAGTAGAAAAGCCATGATTGGTGGTACGTGGTGATACTGTTCCTGCGTGGAGATAACAGTGTGTGAGTGCGCCAATCTGTGATTGTTGTACCTCTCGAACCCTTCATCCCAAAGTACGGTTTCTGTGAGCATACGCCAGCCCATAAAGCTCACCTGTGAATTATGGAAGATAAGCTCTCTGTCCTGCTGCTTCTGGCAGGGGCGCGTTGAATGGGATCTAGTCCCTTCCCTGATAAGTCTTTCTTGAGCTTGTGATGCTGTTCGTTCTGTTTAATGTATTTACATGTTGCTCCTATTTATGCCCGCAATAATGTCTCTCTTCTGTTTTCTTCCCTTAGATGGAAATGCGGCCTCAATGCAGCTGTGAGACGCGGCCGGATCGAAGATGCATGCTACCGCAATGTTCGACAGTAGGTAAGTGATGGTTTAAGGATAAGCGCCAAGTATGGCGAAGTGCACCCTTAAACTGACTGTTTTTTCGATGTCTAACCTTGTCTTCTGTTTTTCCTTGCAGGTGCTGCTGTCGACGATGGAGCGTGTCGTGCTGCAGTGCCAAGATGAAGATTTTGGCGTTCCTGAAAGTGTAAAGATGAATACTTGATTCGGCGTAGAGCTGTACAGGTAAGAACAGCTTCCCCCAGTTGGTAAGTATGCTGGCAGGAAGCAGGATGTCCAAGAAACAGGATCTTCAAAGGTAATTCTGACCTCAGGCGATGGTGAGTGTTACGCTGCTTGCAAGTGCAGAATAACGGGAAGTGTCTGTCTTGAGGCTCGGGGCAGCTTATATAGCTGAGATCGTGGGCATGCCATTAGGGCTGGTTTAACAGCCACACCCTGCCACTCCTAGAGAGTGAGCATGTGCAAAGGCAATCCATTAGCAGCCACACCCGAAAATACACTTGGGACTGCTTAATGGATGGAATGTTCAAGGTTAATGCATCCTGTGGGATGGAACGGAGGAATGTCCCATAAGTATGGAAGAAAGGGGACTATGGACTAGGAGTATAGTAGTCACTACGGTGAGTAACTTTATTATTGTCTGTTACAGTGTAAGAAAGTGTTTGTGTCGGAAAAGGGTGAGGGGGGGTAGAGCTTCACAATATCCGACAGGGTAGGATAGGGAAAAGGTGTTAGAAGGAAGGGGATAGTGCGTATCACCCGTCAGCGTCTCACTTCCACTCTCCCGAGGGCCCCCATCCAGGTGATCCTACAGCACTGAACCACCCCCAGGAACTGGATCCAATAGCGATGGCCGTGTCCTGGCCACCAGGATGACAGATCTCCGGGGACTAGTCAGGGACTCTTCTATTACTACAACTTCTTTAATAGTGTCGGGAACCGATTTGTGGCAAAAGGATGCATTAACGAAGTGTACTAGAAGAGGATGAAAGCTTTTAAATTACCCAAGGTAAGTTTAGATGGAAAGACGTCACTCGGGGAAGAGGTGGGACACGTATGTTTAAGGGTTTTCTCCATCACTGCCACAGTAACTTGTTTAAAGTGGAACTTGGGTTGTTCTTTACTATCCACAACCTCCAGCATTTCCGGTTGTGTCTCTCTGCTTGTGTTATTAACTATTCTAGTACAAACCAGGTTGACCTTATCTAAAAAAGCCTGCTGAACCCTAACACAATCACATTAGAGGGAACAAAGAATTGTGACAGCGCCTTAGGCGTTTTGAGTTTCATAAAGATTTGAAAGAGTTTCTTTGTATTGTTTTTGCCGCTTTCGATTTGATCGTTGAAGAAACTATTTTTTGTTTCATAGATTTTTTTTCTTATAGATTTTTTCCAGTGATTTCCAAACTGCTTTATTTTTGCTTTTTGCCCAAGCCCGCTCAGCTTGTCTCTTCTCCCTTTTGAGTTCAGTTAGAGCTGCGGTAAACCATTTCTGATGGCACACCCTGTCTCTGATGACCTTTCATTTCATGGGGGCAACTTTGTCCATAAGTGTGTTCAAGTGGGTACCATAGGAATTCACCAACACACTTTAAAAAATATATTTTTAGTAGTGTTATATTGGTTAATTAAACCTTTACACTTACAATCACAAATAAGAAGCAAACGACACACACATTAATATCACATATTATAGTCATATAAAAACATTTAAAAGCATTGCAAAAAACTATCAGTTGCTCATAAAATGTATATCTGATAACATACTCTTTGGGCCTCATTACAACTCAGGCGTTAAGGGTTAACGCCACCGTTAACCCTTAACGCCTGATTCTGATTTTAACGCCTGCTTTTAGCAGGCGTTAAAATCCATGGCGCTAACCTGCCATGGTGCTAATTACGCCGCCGTAATTTACGGCGGCGTAATTAGCGCCTTCCCCACTCCCATTATGCCCTATGGGGCAAAAATGGGAATGGGGAAGGGAAAATGGGAAATGGGGATTTACCGCCCCACTCACCTTGGAATGGGGCGGTAAATCCGCCATCCACCATGGTGTAAACGGAGTTTACACCATGGTGGTAAAGTTGGTGCACTTAGCACCAAGGTTGTAATGATATCTTTTATTTTATTTATTTATTATCAATTGATAATACTAAATTACTGTAGTTTAAAAAAAAAATCTTGCCACATATAATATATAGAGAAATTCATCACAAGGTTATTGCACGCATATATTCTACTCCTATTCACCAACACAATTGGGATATATAAGTCAGTAGTAGCAGCCATGATTAATTTGAGGCAACTGCCTTGGTCCTCTGATTTTATCTTGTTTAGATTCCTACTGACAACTCTCTTGCGGTTGTTTCGTTTTTGTTTTTGTCCCGGTTTATCAGGTAGCCGAAAAAGGCATTCTACAAATGAGTGCTTAGACCAGATACATGGTTTTGTGTCAACGGCCATTATAATAATGTTCTGTGATGCAATCCAGTAAAGGATATTACCTTTTGCATGGCTAGGTTCTTTGTTATTTACTATAATGTCCATGTTATTGGGGTGCTGCTCTAGATTTAGTGCCTCCTTATCAGCAGCATCTCTGAACCAGCGATTGAGGTTGGCTAGTAATATGGTAGAGCAGTTTGGTTTATTTAGAGGGGTCAAAAGATGTACAAGTTCCTTGTTAAAGCCAGGCATATCTTCTGGTGGATAATATGCAAGTATAATGTTTGCATCCTATTTTGTCACCTTTCTTCCATTTTAATTGCATGTTTAACAAATGGCGGGCAACTTGCAATCAATATTGCCACACCTCTCTTTTTCTCAGCCCCCGAGGAGAAGATTTGTAATGGAAACCATCTAGAGGGCATGCAGTGTTTATCCATAAGGAGTATGTGTGTCGTCTGGAGCCCTGCAATGTGTGCTTCAAGTGTTCTGAGGCAGGCGATTATGCTAACCCTTTTCGCAGTGGGGTTCAGGCCCTTTGATGTTTAATGAGGTTAAAGAAAAGCTGCAACTCGCAGATTGTGTCATTGTGTGACCTATCATTTGTTCATGCGCGGCAAGCGGGTCAGCCATGCCAAAGGCAATCTTTTCTATGTGTTGCGAACATGATTTAAAACTCATACAAATGAACACTAAAACAACTCTCCTCCCCCATGAGCTCCATCACAAATTTAGTTCCAAGGCATAATCCGTCAGGAATCCCCACTTGCCACATCTCTCCTTTGCTTTCATGAGATATGGGTACTTTTCTTCCAACACCTCAACCCAGTTCTCTAGCTCTCCCAGCTTGTATACCATCCAATTACACCGGATGCTCCTTCCGTGGCTAAAGTCCAACATCTGCAAATTCCTGAGGACACTCGCTGTACTTTGATTCCAAGACTCTGCCCCTGCATGCCCAGCCTCGAAGATAGATCCATTCCAAGGCTGCAGAATGACATCTTGGACCCCACCCAAGAGTGACACCCTGATGATAGGTGTGCCTCAGGTCACATTTGAGGGTCAGTCTATTGAGAACTCTAACCACCAAGACATAAGGATTTCTACCCAGCCATATTAAAGGCACTCTGGGCTACGAGTTCATTGTTTCCCATTTCTAGGTCTTCAGACAGCCCCCGTTTTCCACTGTAGACTGTTGGGAAGTCTCCCCTGTTTCCTGTGTGGCTTCTCTCGTTCCTCTCTATGTGTTGTATCTCCTACCGGATTCAAGAACAGCTTGATTCCTTCGGCGTCGACATCACCTTTGGCTGGCCCGCAAATGTACACCTTAGTGTGCAGGGAACCCCCAGCCCTATTTTATTTCCTTGGCTTTCAGCCATTGACTTAGGGTTTGCATGGTCTTCCTCTTGGCAGAGCGTTGTTGCTGCCAAGTCTTGGAAAATCTGGCAGCACATTTGGAAACTGTACATCTTGCATTTTGGCAAGCTTGATTATTTCCTCCATCATTTGATAACAGTGCACCTTGGTAAGGACGTCTGGGGTCAAGTTTCTTTCAACTTGAAATGAGGAAAAGATACCAGACGTCCTCTCTAGCACTACTTTTTCATCCTTTGGCAATTTCACTATTTGGTGGAACAGGTATTTTACATGTTTCTAGCTCCCCATAGTTGAATTGCCTCGTGATGCCTCTGTTTCTAATGTTTTTTGGCAGGCCCTAAAAGGTAGCAGGCGCTCCTCTCCAGAAAGAACATGTCATGATAACCTGTTCTGAGATGAGAGTTTGCAGCACACGCTTTTTGCTCACTGTACCTTTCACAGATGGGAAATATCCATTTGCATATCAGTCTTTGTCCCGCCCACACGGGCAGCCCAGCACCAAAATGCTACGGTAATACCTCTCTGAACAAGAATACCAACAGCAACCCCATGCAGGTTTTTCAGCCTTGTTGGGCCCCCTCAGTGAGGTGAAGCTGTGCCTCTCTGAGCACAGTGAGCAGGTAGTCCACGTCTGGTTGCCCCCAGGTAAATCAGGGTGACCAACCCCAAGTTCCTTGCAAATATTTCAAAAAAGGTTGCAGGCACTCCTCTCCAGAAAGAACATGGCATCATAACCTGTTCTGAGATGAGAGTTTGCAGCACACGCTTTTTACTCACTGTACCTTTTACAGATGGGAAATATCCATTTGCATACCAGTCTTTGTCCTGCCCACATGGGCAGTCCAGCACCGAAATGCTATGGCAATTCCTCTCTGAACAAGAGTACCAACAGCAACCCCATACACGTGTTTCAGCCTTGTTGGGCCTCATCAGTGAGGTGAAGCTGTGCCTCTCTGAGGCCAATGAGCAGGAAGTCCACATCTGGTTGCCCCCAGATAACTCAGGGTGACCAACCCCAAGTTCGTTGCAAATATTTCAAAAAAGGTAGCAGGCGCTCCTCTCCAGAAAGAACATGGCATGATAACCTGTTCTGAGATGAGAGTTTGTAGCACATGCTTTTTGCTCACTGTACCTTTCACAGATGGGAAATATCCATTTGCATATCAGTCTTTGTCCCGCCCACATGGACAGTCCAGCACCAAAATGCCATGGCAATTCTTCTCAGGGAGACACCTTCAGGTTTCTCACATACACCTCCTCCATGCGATGTAGCCGTATCTGCTTCACAGGGGAACTGGGACAGGAAATCTACATTTCTGTGGTCTTTACCATTCTGGTGTTCCACTGTTAAGCAGTAGGGTTGCAGGTCTAGAAACCATTACAGAAAGCTGGGTTTGAATCATTGCGTTGGCTAATCCAAACTAGGGGATAATGGTTGGTGACTAATGTACATTTTCTGCCTAAGAGCTAGTATCTAAGGTGGATAATGGCCCACTTCATGGCCAGGGCCACTAATTCCAGCACAGAGTAATTTTTTTCACGTGGGAAGAGCTTGTGATTTGTAAATAGGATAGGATGTTCTAATCTGTTGCAGACTTGATACAGGACTGCTCCTAACCCGGTAAGGGAGGCGTCCGTCTGCAATATAAGGTCTTTGGAGAAGTCTACCACCTTCAGGATGGGGTTCTGGCACAAAGTTTGCTTTAAGATGTTATAAAATAGACCATCCTCTTCAAAGCAATTATGTTTCTGTGGTTCAGCGTTCTTAAGTTTATCCGTTAGCCTAGCTGTTTTGTCTGAAATATTTGGGATAAACCGATGCTAATATCCTATTAACCCTAGAAAGGTTCTAAGATCCCTTTTAGTACTGGGTGTAGGTGTATCTAGGACGGCTCTCACTTTCTCATGTTGGGGCTGTACGTTCCCATTCCCTATAAAAAAACAAGATAGTTTTTGGCTGACTGTGGCAATCTGCATATAGATGGATTAGAAGTTAGGCCGGCCTGTCTGAGGACTCTCATAACAGTATGAAGGTGGAAAAGGTGGTCTTCCCAGGTATTACTGTAAATGACAATATCGTCAATATAAGCTCCACAGAAATGAGAATAATGACATACGATTTTATCCATTAGGCGATGGAAAGTGGCTGGTGCTCTGTGTAAGACAAAAGGGAGGACTTTGAATTGAAACAGTCCTAAGGGTGTTGAAAATTCAGTCCTTTCTTTATATTTCCCACATACCGGTACATGCCAGTACCCTTTTGTGAAGTCTAGGGTGGATAGAAAGGTGGCTGCTCTGAGTTTATCAATTAGGTATGCAATGCATGGCATGGGATAGGCTTCGAAATATGATATCGCAGTAACTTGACGGACGTCTATACAGAACCTCCAGGAACGGTCAAGTTTATTGACCAACAGGATAGGGAAGGACCATGGGCTCGAAGAGGGCTCGATAATATTAACTTGCAGCATTTTATGTACTTCCTGTGTTTCTAGCTCCCCATTCTTGAATTGCCTCATGATGCCTCTGTTTCTAATGTTGTTTCGGCAGGCCCTGTTTTCTAAGTCCTCCTGTTTTGCTTTGCTTGTATGGTTTTGCACAGGGACTCCTGAGCTTCCATTTTGTTGGCTATTCCCAAAAGCTCATAGCCTTGCTCGCATATCGTATTTTTCAGTTAGTCCACTCTGCTGCCAAGTTCTTGCATATGTTTGTCCAGGGATGAGAGTTTTTGTGATATTTTTGTCACATGGTTTTGCATCTCCTTCTGAATAATCCCCACCAGTAAGTCTCTCAGGTCAGCTCCTGCCTCCTTCCCAGGGTTTCTTGCTGGTGTTCGTGGACATGTGCCAGTGTCATAGTCTGCCACTTCTTATGCTTATCTTTTTATTTTTCTTGGCTATCCATTATGTTGATGACATCTCCCCCTTCGGGATGCTTTGGCTGTTTGGTCATGGCAGGCTCAGTGGTTCGCTCTAGTTTGTGGGCGATAGGAGAATCCGGGCCCAGCAGGCCACCCTGCTAATTCGCTGTGCTGGCTACAAGTCGACAATCACAGCCAGGCCACACTGCAGAAGAAAGGACCCACTGACTGTCGCACCCCTTGGAAAGCTGTTTATATCCCACTGTGGTTGCCATATGCTGCCTAGTTGACTCTGGGGCATTCATACATCCCCCCAGAAACCGGTTTGTCCCTAATAGTTGTCAAATTCCCCTGATTCCTTTAATCTGCACTGTGATCCAGAGAGAATTCACCTCCAATAAGGGGATCCCTCCACACCCAAAGACATTGCAAGTCAGTTGGTTCCCTCCTCACTCAGGTAGCTCCTGACCCCCTCTGTGTCATGATACCTACCCCCGGCCATCCGGATCGATTCCAGCAGCCCCGGGAGCAGGCATCCAGATACTCATTAAAACCCCAACAGCCCCGGCTGGGGGCTGTTTGGATTCAGTCCTGGCGCCTTAGGCGCCAGGCTCATCATAGAAATCAGTCCTGGCGCGCCAGGCTCATAGACTTTACTTACCTTATGCAGACCATGCTGCAAATGAGTCCAAGCCAACCTGAGGCCTGGATGGGACTATTTTATTACAGGGACTATTTTTTACTCGGGTGTGGTTCTGGGGAACTTCTTACCTGGGACTACTTTGCAGGCTATTTAAACCACGCCTGAACAGCAGCTCATGCTTCGTGTTATTCTGCATCCAGCAGCGTAACGCTCACCATGTCTGCAAGTCAGCATCCAGTCTTCTGCCACGCCTGCCTCGAATCCGGAGCTCCTAGACAAAAGGAAAAGTAAGGAGAAGAGGTTAGATCACGGACATTATTTGATTCCTTACCTGATTCCGGAACCAGCACATCTCCGAGCCTGGAAAGGACATTATTTCAGCACACGTCGCTTCACCATCAGCAGCGCGGCGTTATACTCACCAGTTCACCGCATCTTTCAACTCGGTGCCGCCTCCATCATTTTCTTTGTCGAAACCCAGCACCTGGGGGGAAAACAAAAAGAATAACAAGGTGAGCCGAGAAAACTGACAAAGACAATCTCTTTGCCACCATAGGCTTACCTGCTTTACCACCGGAGGTATTATCCTTTAATTTGCCGCATCTTTCTATGCCGCACCTATAAAGGGAGAGAAAACAGCAAGTTAAACTCATGCAACCTTTACCGGACAGTGTTTGGTAATACAGACTCTTACCTGAACACCATCAGCTGCCTCCAGGCAATATTCTTTTGGACCCAGCTGCAACCTAACGAGGGAATGGAACAAGAGTGAACATCGGACATATTGAACTCTTTGAACTTTATAGACACTGGAGTCAATATTCCTCCGGAACTCCTCCAGTACCTTCAAACCACTGAAGTAACTGGTATCTACACGCCTCTGCATGCCATGCAGGATGGAGAGCTCATCATTTAAAAACATAAGGTGAGGTTACCAAGAGGGGATATCGGAGGTGATTAGTGGGGAGAACGAGAACAGTTGGGGGGGCCATCACTAAAGTCCACGGGTGGCTAAATCCCTTTCTCCACTTGCAGCAGAATACTTCTACGAGTCCAGCTGACAAGATTAGGCGGGCCAGTCCAGACTGTCATCTATTCACTACGCATCACGTTGGTGGAGACCGCAGCTGTCCGGGTCCGATCGACGCCCCACGGTGGGAACCAGGTGAGCGTAACACTCTGAACCTCCAGGCAAGGGCAGGGCTTCATCACAATGTTTTCTGCACCAGTCTTTTTTTTTTTGTTTTAAAACAATTTTTATTGACTTTTACAACACCCGTTCAACACATAAAACAAACTTAGCGGTGCATGTTATACATTTTAAATACCTTGTCACAGTAAACCATAACCGCTATTTACCCTCTACCCTCCCCCCTTAACTTGAGCTTACTCCACCTCGCCTACCACCAGTACAACCCCTGGGGTTGTTTCTTCTTCCGTGCTTTGGGAGGTATCGTCTCTGCTTGGGCATACCTGGGTGGACCCTATACAATGTGGTCACCAAGTGCCTCCAGGCCGTCAATGTTTCTGCCTCTTACCCCCCCTCTATTGGCCGCTTCAGTCCATACCCCCTTTTCCGCTTCAGCCCACTTCTTGAGATCATTCCACCAAACCTCCACCTTTGGTCTGTTACATGCCTTCCAGCTCATGGCAAATCTACGCTTGGCAGGTATGTAAGCCAGGTCTTTAAGTTTACTCACATGCCGTAGTCTGCGTGATCTAGGGAACCCCCCACCATACATGCCCACACCGACTCCACATTTAACGTGATCCCTTTCTCTGACAGGCGATGGGCCACCTCTTTCCAGAATTGACCAATTTCCGGGCATGCCCAGAACATGTGGGTCATCCCAGCATTCACTTCCCCACATTTGGGACATATTTGAGTTTCTGCATTCTTAAATTGTTCTATCCTCTGGAGGGTCATGTACGCTCTGTGAGTTACATATAGCTGAATTTATTGCAGCCTCGCATTCCTGGGCACCTTTTTGTGATACCTCTGAGCCCTCTCCCACTGCCCATCATTCATGCTTTCTCCCACCTCCTCCTCCCAATCCCGTCTTAGCTGGGTCACTTCCTGCCCCACCTTGGTCATCAGCAATTCGTAAATTCGGGAAACCTCATGTCCTCCCCCTGCAATGTCGTAGATTGTTTCTATGGCAAAATCTGGTTGGCCTTCCAACACTATTACAGACCATGTTTCCGTCACTTGTCGCGCCAGTCTGCTGTATGTAATTTGCTGCCCCAGGTGTAGGCCCGTACCCTCTACCAATGCTTTGAATCCTAGTATCTTCCCATCCTGCCATATGTCTCCCAATGTTGCTATACCCACCAGTTCCCAGTGCTTGCGTATCATTTTCCTCAATTGCACATCCTCCTTGGTCAATGCTACCAGCGGTATCTGTGGGGAGCACGGGTTGGGTTTTTCATGACTCGGCAAGCTTTCTGCCACATTTGCCAACCCAATTTCAGCCTTCTCAGACACCCTTTTATCTCTGATTTAGGCAGCCATATCCATTCTTTCCCAAAATAAATGGTGTACATTCTGACCGCAGCAGCCTGGACTCCGATGTTGCGTCTTCCGATAGCCATCTGGCCACATATTGTAGCTGGCTAGCCCAATAATAAATCTAAAAATTGGGAAGTTTATGCCTCCTCTGTCATATGTATTCTGTAATTTCCACAGGGCTACTCTATTCATAGTATTATGCCAGATGAAACCTCTGCATATGCTCTGGAGTTTGACAAAGAATTGTTTGGGTATCATTTGTGGTATGTTCCCAAAAAAGTGTAGCAGTCTCGGTAATACAACCATCTTCAGCCAAGCCGCCCTCCCCACCACGGCCAAAGGGAGCTTAGCCCAAAACTTCATGCTGTTCTCAATATTCGCTATTGCCTTCCCTGTGTTATATTACGAGGCCTCTGTTCATAATACTGGATTCCCTGGGCATCTCATCCACAAACTATGCTGATGACACCCAGGTACTCATACCCTCTCAGGGGATTACCAGGCCGACCAGAACACCCTCAACTCCATCTACACAACAATCCAATCTTGGTTGGCAGAAAACTGGCTATGTCTCAACAGTGAGAAAACCAAACTACTGCTAGTTGGTTCCCCCTCCACCGTGAGCAAATTGGATAACAAATATTCCACCTTCTCCATTGACAATATCCCCATCACCGTATCACCTTCCATCAAAACACTAGGCGTTTACCTCGAACCAGACCTAACCGTGGAGAGGCAGGTCAATGCCATAGCCTCCTCATCTGCCTCCTCATCTGCCTATCATTCTAAACTCATTAACGCAGGCAGACCATTCCTGTCTCAACAGAATTGTCTCTCCATCGCCAGGGCCATAATTGGCTCCAGGCTTGACTACTGCAATGCACTACTCACCGGCACTTCTGCCAAGAATGTCGCCAAACTCCAAATCGTTCAAAACAACGCGCTTAGAGCCGTCACCGACCTCATGCGTAAAGAACACATTTCGGTACTTAGAAGACAGGTCCACTAGCTCCCAGTCAAGGAGAGGATCACGTTCAAAGCCCTGTCACTGACTCACAAGTGCCTTCACGACCTTGCCCCCCCTACTTGTCATGCAGAATCACCAAAACCGCCTCCCTAAGACCTTCCAGATCCCATTACTCCAACCTCCTAGCTGTCCCTAGAACCTGCAAGGCCCGAGCAGGCGGCTCTAGCTTCCCTGCAGTGGCCCCCCGACTCTGGAACTCCTTGCCGCCCCACATCAGGTCCATTGAATCCCACTCTGCCTTTCGCAAAGCCATCAAAACTAACCTCTTTGTCTGACTTCAACCTGGACTTTAGGACTATCTGCACCTGCATGTACTCTGTGTTACGCTGTAAACACTATCTCTGAACTTTTCTGTAACAAGTAATACTGGGCGGCTTCTTTTTAACCCTTAATCAAGCCTTCTTAAACTCTGACATAGCACCTCGATGCCTGCGGGCTGCCGTGCGCTCTACAAATTAAAAAAAATATATTTGTGTTCATTCTCCACCGTGTGGTAGATGTCTATTCCCAGGTATCTGAAGGTTCCAGTCTCCCAGGGTATTTGTAGAATGGGCAGGTGCTCCTGCGGAATCCCTTTATATCTCCCTATGGGGAATATGCACGACTTCTTGGGGTTGACTGCAATGCCCGAAAGTGATGCAAACCACTCCATTATTTCCAGGATGTATTGCAAGTTCTCCCCCGGGTATCTTAAATATAACAACATATCATCCGCATACAATGATATCAGGTGTGGCCCTCCTTCAGTGAAAATCCCCACCTCTGCATACTGTTGTCTTAGGTATATCGCTAGGGGTTCCAGCTCAAGGATATATAACATAGAGGACTAAGGGCACCCCTGCCTGGTACCTCTGCTGAGTTGCCATCTTTCTGAAATGACCCTGGCCGTCCTTACTCTGGCCAGTGGTGAACTATACAACAGTTTAACCCATTTCAGATACACAGGCCCTATACTATACTTCCTCAAGGTCGCTGTCAGCCACAGCCATTTAACAGAGTCGAAGGCCTTCACCGCATCCAATGAGACTATTGCAACTTCCTGCTCCTCTCCTTCTGTCTGCTCCATGACCTGGTGAAGCCTCCAAAGGTTGTCAGAAATGCTTCTGTGTGGGACATATCCCGTCTGGTCAGGGTGTATAAGTTTGCTAATGACCTGCCTTAATCTCCTCGCCCGCACAGCCGTGAGTATCTTGCTGTCCTGGTTCAGCATGGATAGTGGCTTGTACGAACCGCAATCCATGCTCGGCTTATTGGGTTTAGGAATCGGGATGATTATCGCCTCCCTCGGACTCTGGCAATGTTCCTGTTTCGAGACCTTCATTTAACATGGCCAATAGCGGGGGGAGTACTTCAGTTTTAAATGTTTTATAGAACTCGCTAGGGAGTCCGTCCACCCCAGGGGCCTTGCAAGTGGGCAATTCCTCAACCACAGCTGCTAGTTCCTCCAGTGTGATGGGGCATCTAAATTCTCTCTCTCTCTAGCACTCAATTTGGGTAGGCCAATGTCCTCAAGTGTTTCCACTATCTCACTCTCTGCACTTCCATCTATATCTGCATACAATAGTTCATAAAACTCTAGGAACCCTTCATTCACTCCTTCCTGGGTATCAAATATCTACCCTCCTTCTCCTTGTATTGCTTGAATCATTGATCTTGGTGTTTCACTTTTGTACAGCCATGCCAACAACCTCCCCGGTTTATCCCCGCCTGCATGCTGCCTCTCAATATATTTCTTGTAATTTAAGTTACCTTGCCTCTCCCAGTGCCATTCGGATACTTGTCATAGCAGATTCATAGCGTCAGCCTCTTCAGAGGAGTCAACTCCTCTGCGCATAACCACCTCTAGTTCCTCCTCTGCCTTCTACAGCTCTTGCAGTATGCCTCCTTGCAGCCCTTTGGATTTTGCTATTCCCGACCCCCTCACCACCACTTTAAATGCCTCCCATAGGGTACCAGTATTCTGCACCAGTCTTGGCTGGAAGCTGCCGCCCCACCTATCTGCTTTGTTCTAATTCACCCAGGGTCCCACCATCCAGTGGTACACAGGGCCACCACGCCATGGGGAGGAGCCAGATGTGCCTAGGGAAGGGAGCTCACCTCTCAGTACAGTCCCCTTTCCATTGTGGAGAGTGTACTGGTGCAGAAGAAGGCAACTGGCCAGGAGGAGTCATAGTGGTTGGCAAAGAACTTAATTGATTTAAAAAACCTAGCTATCCCTAATTCTAAGGGGGGTTCCCTGCCTCAAACTAAAAGCTAAAGAGTCTTATCAGAATATTCGTAACTGAAAAGTACCACCCTAAGTAAAAGTCTTACCACTATCCCTTACACTACAACTAAAGAGTGTTAATCAAAAGCAAAGTTCTCTCTCCAGGAGAATGACTCCCTTCTCCTGGTTTCTTAAAAGAAAGTCTCTTAAGGACTCCAATCGATACCAGGGGGAATGACTCCCTTCCCTGGTTTTGGTTTACTCACAGTTCCAGATATAGCCAGGAGGAGTGACTCCCTTCCCCTGACTTCTCCAATAATGTTCAAGCTGGCTCCTGGGGGAATGACTCCGTCCCCTGGATAATGGTTGCAACAAAGTTCCACTTGTGTGCTGTCATGATTCCTGCCCCTCATGTCCCCAGCCCTCAAAGATGTCAGGCTGGAGCCAGGCCACGATCACCTACATGGCCCTCAAGGGCCTCTCCATCCCTCCAAAGACCCACTTGGAGTCAGACTTGGCGCTTGTGGCACCAGACTCACTCACTCCCATAGGATAACATTCGGGATTGGACTTGTAGTGCTTTGATGGGGACAAGATGGATGCCCCCACATATTTCGGTTCCCAGAACTGCATGTGCAGTCTAGTCTTTTGGGTGTGGTTCAGCCCAGAGACACCTGGGATACCCAGAGACTATTTAAGCCACGCCCAGGCTGAGAAACATGCTTTGTGTTTTCTGCACCTGCAGCGTGACACTCACCGTGTTCGGATCGGTCTCCAGTAGGCCTGCATCTTTTTTCTGCGCTCAGCTCCTGCAAGAACAAGAACACTGTTAGGAACAGCCTTACCTTGCGGCGCTTCTGCCCATCATTCATCGCTTCTTCTGTTCTGCGGGCATCTTCGGCGGTGTCATTCCCATCCTGGCACGCTGCTTGCTAAGGAAAAGGGAAAAGAACAGAAAAAAGGCATTAGTAAGCATTCAGCAAATCTTCGTTTATTTTTAAAGACTGTACGAGCTTCAAACGCTTACCTGAATCCCAGCCGCTCTGGGGGAACTCTGTCTTCGGAACTTCTCATCCATCTGCAAGAGGGAAAAGACACTCCAGGTTAGCGTGGAAACATCTAGAGGCACCGCATACCGCACTTACTCACCGCATTTCTTCTTCATAACCGGCATCCACGTTGAAAACGTCGCGGCACCTAAAAGACACAGAAAAACAACTCAGTTCAATATAAATACGAAAGGGTCGCACCGCGCATCGCACTCTCACTCACCTTCAGCGCTACTCATCTCAGCAGCACGTTGCCATCCCCGGACGCCGGCCATCATCTAAGGAAGGAAAGGAACAAAGTTACAGAACTTTTCAAAAGACTCATTATACTCACCTGTCGGACTCTTGCCAGTGAAGTAACTAGGCAGCAACGAGCCTGCATCAATCAACGCGCCCCTGCGCTGAAAGCAGGACGAAGAGCACACTTTCCAAGAAAACAAGGTGAGCTGTGGATCAAAGGGAAGGGTTGGACCCCGGGGAAGAAGGGGTTCAAGCACACAGAGACAATAGGGAGTTAAACTCTACCAATCCTGTGTTTCAGGCCCAGTCTCCAGTCGAGTAGACTCCAGGGAAGGGTTCGAGGTCGTAAGAGGTCAGAACATGCTTAGTGACATCCCCGTGGATACCAGGTGAGCGTTACAGTCCAGGGGGAGTGACTCCCTTCCCCTGGATATTAGTTTCAAAAAAAGGTCCAATTAAGATTGAGTGAACCGCTCCTTTCCCCTCTCTTCTTAGGTAACTTTCCCAACATTTCCAGGCTCCCCTTAACCGGTCAGTGGTCTTTTCTTCACCGCTGTTTGGAGGGTTCCTCCCTACGATATTTACTTTGTCTTTATTTGGGTCCCAGACCCTGTTCCCTCCCATTTCTTCTCAGGCCCACTTGGTTCACTCTCCTGCCAAGTACTGTCATGAAGAGGATGGCTTGTATCAATGTAGGTTTCACCTTAGTTCTGATCACAGACCCTTGCTTCTCTTCCCTTCCCACTAGGCCCACTTGATTGACTCTCTTCCTAAGTACTGCTACAAGGAAGATGCTTCTTATCGTTAAGGACTTCACCTTGGTTTGGGTCCCAGACCCTTCATTCTATTCTCACTTTGCTCAGTTGGTAGACTCTCTTCCAAAGTACTGCCACAAGGAAGATGCTTCTTATCATGATATACTTCACCTTGGTTCGGGTCCCAGACCCTTTGTTCTCTTCTCTTCTCACTAGGCCAACTTGATAGACTCTCTTCCCAAGTACTGCCATGGAAAAGAGGCTTCTTATTGTTATATACTTCACCTTGGTTTGGGTCCCAGTTCCTTTGTTTTCTTCCCTTTTCACTAGGCCCACTTGGTAGACTCTCCTCCCAAGTACTGCCACAAGGGAGAGGCTTCTTATTGTTATAGACCTCACCTTGATTCAGGTCCCAGATTATTCATTCTATTCCCTTCTCATTAGACCTACTACTGGCATGATGAGGAAGATGCTTCTTATCATTATCCCACTGCAGTCTATCTCACTGTGTTGCTGAAATGCATTGGGGGGGCAGGGCCTCCCTGTCCTTGTCCTGTACTCCTTTTTCATGTGTGGTCTGTGTTATTTTCTGCACAGGGGTCCATGTGGGATTCCTGGCGGCGCAGCTCTTCCTCTTTTTGGTTGTGGTGAACAAACCCTTGGGATACCCTTATGGCACCCATGGGTGGGGGTACAACCATGTACTTCTAGTGTATGTTTCTGGGCACCTGTGTGTTGCCCACAGAGCAGGGCATGTGCTGGTGGCAGCTTCATGCTGAATTTGACAGGTGCTCTGAGTAGCCTCCATTTTGGGATACCCAGGCCCTGCCATTAGAATCAGTTGATTCCTGATAGGAGACAAGATGGCCCCTGTGTCCTCTTGCTGCTATTAACTGTTACCTTGTTTTCCTAAAGTCCTGAGAAGCCCTGACTCTGTCCCTTCCCCTGACTGGCTCTTGGGGTGAAGGTCCATATATGGTATTGTGGGGAAGTCCAGGCCAGACTGGCTGGAGCCTTCCCAATGACTGTATGTTGTGTTGTGGGTACGCACTTGGAGTGGTACCTGGCTGAATGCAGTGTGTGACCAATACACATTTCATGTTATGGGTGTCTGGTTTCTGGTGTGTGCACAATGAATGAGACAGCCCTGCCCGAAGCTGGTATGAATGCAGTGCGGAGTGCTGAATGGCTGGGTACATGTCCCAATCCTCATTCCTTGTTGTGAATGTCTGAATGGAGAAGAATGGCCTTAATGCACTGTGAGCCTGATTGGCTGCCTGCCTGCTGAATGATTGGCTGCCTGGGCCTGGCTCAGCAGTGTGAATGAGAGACAGTACAGTAAATCTGGGGACTAGAATTGTTCAGCATCTGAAGTTGAAACTTGATGCTTAACCTTGAAACCCAGCTGGAAGAAGAAGGCTTTGCTGCTGCTTTCCTTCGATGCAATCCAAAAGCTGTGGTGTCTCCAATAACTGATCCAAGAGGGGACCTGACTAGGAGACCTCTTCCCGTGCTTCGAGGGAACACCGTGCATCAGCTAACCTTCACCAAGGCTCCCTGGAAGTCAGTCTTCGAAAGGCTGCCGACCGGAGACGGGGACCGCTGAGGAACATTGAAGTAAGCACTAGGACTTCGAGGCCGTCGACGACCATTACCATCGACCGAGGTTCGGAGGACCGCTGTAACCTCGCAGACTGGAGCCGCAATGCTCCATTGCCTAAGACAATTTGAAATGAAGGACTCCCTTGCTCATCACCGCCGACTGCTTTGTCCAGCCGGAGATAATCGAGGTCGCCGAAGAAATCGAGGATAATCCCACCACTCGAAGTCCACAAAGACACTGATGAAAATCCGAAAGCCAGCCGTGGTTGAGTCCCAATCGCTGACACCAGACGCCGACGACCCGACGCCCTTGCTGGGCCTAAGTTCTTCTTCAATCTGCTTTGCGGCAACAAACTCTCATCACCGCAGTGTACTGCGCGGCTCATCTTCACAGGACGTCCACAACCGTTCGTCGACGAGCACCGCAAAAACCGAAACTGCTGCCTCAACAACATTGTTCACCTTTTCTTCAAGGAATCTCGACGATCCATGGCTTCTGCCTTAAAGGGAGTTCACTCAAGAAGGATCCGTCGACGACTCATCGAAGAATTCTGCTAAACCAGGTACATTGGGATAGTAGAACATTTTTAGAAGGAAACAGGACTCTGGTAAACAATATATGACCTGGGCTTGTTGATATACTTTATTTACAGGTTGTCCAGGTTGGGGGGATCCTCATACAGAACTTTGTCTTTGGTAGGGACAAAGTATTCTGCCAATTGTTTAACCCAACTTGTTTGCCTCCCATGTCTGGTGTTGGTTCACATTGCTATTAGACTTGTATGTCATTGTAATTGTCAGCAGTTGGTGCATTTTGAAGGAGTCAGGAGTCAACTGTGGTACCACTTTGATATTGTACATATTTACCATATTAGTATTGCCTGAGCACAAGGTGTGTTTTTGTGTATGTATATATTCTGAGCCTTATTTAAATGAAGAACTGTGTTATCACTAACATAGTGTGTGGATATTCCTTTGTGGGGCTTGGGCACTACACTGTACTTAAGAACCAGCCCGCATCACCTCCTGAGAGCTAAGCCTTGATTGCTTGCCCATTGCTACCGCATAGAGAATCTTGGCTGGGGTAATCTGTGCTTCTATTCTGCCATATAGAGGGCAGGAGTACAGAACCCCCCCTGCAGTCTTTACACTGGTGGCAGTGGTGGGATACTAATGTGTTTAAGAATCAGTGTGTAACCTTGACACTTACAAAATATCCACACTTTGTGAATTTGAGGTTTAGTTGTGTACTAGATAACTACATCACAAGCAATGGAATCTATTGCCAATGGTAAATTGACTAGGATGAGCTTAGAGGCTCAACAGAGTGCTTGTGAAGCCAGGGAGTTAGATAAGTCTAGGGCTGAGCTGATAGCTGCCCTGGTGGACTACCAGACTGATGGTGACGCTCTTGATGAAGGGTGAGGGGATGCAACCATTGAGGACAATGCCCCTGGGGTTGTTATTGAATCTGTTTCTGGGAGTGCCACCACTCGTGCCTCTATTCCGAAACCCAGCAATGTTTCTTCAGGGAATTCCTTGGAACCTGAATTATTGAGGATGAAATTGGCCTTTGAATATAAAAAGTTAGAAACTGAAGCTGAACTTAAGAAGGAGGAGTTGACACAGCAAATGATACTCAAATATTAACTTAAAAACAAGGACACTGAATGTTAAAGAATCCAGTTATAGAAAGCTAGAGTGGAGACTTCTGCAAAACCAGTTGAGAGTGTCAGGGCCCCTGCAACCAAGTTTATGAAAGATTTGGTTGGTGTGTATGTGGAGGGTTCTGATATCCTCCAATGGACTGAAGCATTTGAAATGGCTTGTGGAATCCATGATGTTGATGAGAGATTGGGCTAAGTGTTTGTTAAGCAGAGTGCCTTAGACTGGTTATAACTGTATTCTGAAACTGAGTGTGGAAGAAAGAGGTCAGTATGAGTGCATGAAATCTGCTTTGATTGCCAAGTTTGGCAAGACGCCTACCCAATACCTTAAAAGGTTCTGGGAATATAAGAAAATAATATGTATTGGACTGACTGGCTGAGTGCTGCACATATGAACACGATGAGGTGGATTGATGGATACAAGGTGAAAACCTTTTGTTGAATTGTCCACCTTTTGTTTTTTGAGCATTTGGAGCATTCTTCGGAAGCCTGTTCACCAGAGCTGTGTCAGTATGTTGCTCACCAGAACATTTTGGACCCCTTTAAGCTGGCCAGGCTGGCTGACAAGTGGGTCTCCCACCGGCTGTCCCCTAAGGAACCCAGTGGGAAGGACAAGGACAAAGAAAAGGAGACCTCTCAGAAGTCTGAGGAGTTCCAAAAGTAGTCACAGTCGGGAAAACCTAAACCTTCCTCTCCTAAGACCCAAATATCTATTGGGGATAAGCCTTATGTGGGTGGAAGTATGAGTATTGGTCCTCCTGCTGCCAAGCAGGCTCTCAGTGGCTCCAGTACCATACATTGCATTCCTGGCACTTGTTGGGACTGTGGGGCCCTAGACCACAAGAAGTTAAGGCACTTGAAGTCCAGGCTGTCACCCGGACCTAGCCTTACTTCATGCGTGAGGTGGCGGCCACTGTCCTCCCCTCCTCTGCAGGAATCACATTCAGTGCTCCTGCAGAGATTTCTCTAATGTCCCTTGGGGTCTGTGACCAGTACGCAGAAGTACAAGGTACAATCCCACAAAACACCCCTAGATTTTTGAGTAGTGTCCCCCTGAATGGTCAGCCTTCTGCTGGTTTAAGAGACACTGGGACAAGTATGACAGCGGTGGACAGGACCCTGCTCATGCCAGAGGACTAAGGAGGTGGTCCTCTGAGAACTACCAGGTTAGCTGATGGGCCTCCCAAATTATCTCCTGTTGCCCTGGTTACCATCATGATTGCGGACAAGACTGCAAAGCTTCCTGTCCTGGTTCAGGACAATGTACATGCTAACATTTTGTTGGGGAATGTTCTAGTGGTGTTGGGGTTGATCTTGGATGGTCTACTCCTGACTGCTGCTGCAGTCACTAGGTCACAGGTCGCACCGGGTCTGACTGCGAGTCAGGTACCCAAGACAAATGGGAGGCCCAAGAGAAGACGGAAGAGCAAGCAGGCCACCTCTGCGAAGGGGGCTCCTTCCCTTCCTGCTGCTTCAGCAGCACCCACTGGAATTCAGGCTGCAAATGGGCTGGGTCCAGTGGTAACCCGAGACTCAACTCCTGAGGGAGAAGAGCTAGAAGACCCTCCTGCAGGAGAGGTGCTCAACCCAGAGAATCATCCTGACCTTCAATGCCTGCTGACTGAAGGGGGCCCCTGTAGGGGAGACTTCTGTAAAGGTCAGAGAGGGTGCCGCTCTCTCGAGGGTCTAAGAAAACTGGCCCGGGCACAAGGTGAAGTGCCTAGGTTGTTCAAGATTTATTGGGAGGGTGAGTTCCTTTGAAATGAACCCACTAAGCCTGAACCTAGTGCCCTCATGAGGTTGATGGTACCCAAGGTTTACAGGCCCTTCCTGTTGCAGTTAGTGCATGAGGTATGCTTAGCTGGTCATCTTGGGACCAAGAAGACTAAGCAGAGGCTCTCTGCAAGTTTGTACTGGACCCGGATGGGAGTAGAAGGTGAGTCCCACTTCCAGACCTGCCCCACTTGTCAATTGTCTGGTAAGACTGGAGGCAGTGTCATTGCCCCACTGCAGCCGTAGCAAGTGGTTGGCACACCATTTGAGAGGGTTGGCATCAACATTGTCGATCCCTGTGACCCTCCCACATCATGTGGACACCGGTTCATCCTGGTCCTGGTTGATCATGCCACCATGTACCCTGAGGGTATACCCTGTCGGACCATTACAGCCAAGGTGGTTGCCAGGGCTCTCCTGGGAATTTTTACCAGAGCTGGAATTCCTAAAGAGGTGGTCTCTGGCAGAGGGTCCAACTTCATGTTGTGTTACATGCAAGCGATGTGGAAGGGGTGCAGAGTGACCTATACGTTCTCCACCTCCTACTATCCCCAGACCAGTGGTCTGGTTGAGAGATTTAATAAAACTCTCAAGGGCATGCTGGGTGTTTTGGAAGAGCCCCTAAGGAGGAAATCAGATCTCCTCCTACCATGCCTGTTGTTCACCTACAGAGAAGTACCTCAAGAGGGTGTTGGTTTCAGCCCCTTTATATTTATGTTTATGTTTAGGCATTTATAATGCGCACCTGGTACCCGAGGGCTGATGGGCGCAGACTTACAAACAAAAAACATAGAAAGCAGAGGAACATGGCAAGAGTCAAAAAACATTTAAAGAGCCGGGCACATATGAATAATAAAGCTCTCTAGGCAAAAAGCAGGGTCTTCAGCTGCTTCTTAAAAAGTTCTCTTGAGGCTATAGTTCTTAGCATGGGTGGAAGGGCATTCCAAGCATTTCGGACTGGCACTTCAAAGGAACCCTCTCGTGCCTTGTTGGCATTGCTGCGCGGAACTCTTAGAAGGTTGGCCTTATCTGATCTTAAGGCCCTGATATTATGTTTCATGGCAATAGCTTCTGTTAAATATGAAGGCATTTGACCCATAATGCATTTATGAGTAATTAGAAGAAGCCTGAATGATAACCTTTCCCTAATCGGGAGCTAGTGAAGACTCCTTCTAGCCTCAGACAAGTGACCCATTCTGTGGAGGCCCTTCGCCACTCTCACTGCCCCATTCTGGATCACCTGAAGACGTTGAAACTCTGATTGAGAAATGCCTACCAATAGGCTACAGCCATAATACAATTTGGATCCAATGATAGCCCTGGCCAAGGTTTCCGAATTTCTTTCGGATATAAGAGGGCGTAGGTGGAGAAAGAGTTTGATAAAGTATGAAGATGAGGAGATCAAACTGTTCACTTGGGCCTTCATATTCAGATGTTTGTCCAGGTATATATACCTAGGGTCTTCACCTTTCTTCAAGATCTTGATAACACAGTTATCCAAATTGAATTTCTTATAGTCAGCCCCCAGTTTCTCCAATTTGCTAGGTGAGCCCACTAGGAGAAGATCCGTTTTAGCACTATTCAGGGCCAGCCCATTGGTGACCATCCAATTTTGGATTTTTAGATACATTTTGTTGATATAGGCTTTGTCCTCTTGATAGCAGCCCGAAATAGGTAAAACACATTGCGTATCATCTGCATAATTAGCAAATATGATCCCCTCCTCTTCCAACATCTGGAAGAAGGGGATCATAAAGATATTATAAAAGCATAGTGACATGCATGCTCCCTGTGGGACCGCATATAATAGAGTCATAGGATCAGCTCCTGTCAACTCACTAGCCACCCTGACCTGTCTATCTTTCAATAAAGAAGATACCCATTGAATTGCTTCCTCAGAGAAATGTGCATTCTCCCTTAGCCTGGTGGACAAGATGGAATGATCCACCAGGTCAAAGGTTCCCGAGAGGACTAAAATCATAAGGAGAGCAATATGTTCCTTGTCCATACCTTGGAGGAAATGAGATTTAAGGGCAAGAAGGGCCCTCTCTGTTCCATGGTTAATACCAAAACCTGATTGATATTTATGCAAAATTTGATTTTGTTCCAAAAATACGGTGATTTGGTTATACGCGACACGATCTAGAATTTTTTATAGAAAGGCAGTATTGGTGATCGGTCTGTAATTAGATGGTGTTAATGAACACAGATTGGGCTTCTTCAGGAGTGGCGTGATCCAAGCATTTTTATGTTGTCTGGCACCTGATTAAGCCGAAAAGAAGCATTGACAAATTTGGTAAGTGCTGGGATCAGAATGGGTGAGCATTCCTTTTTCATGATAGCGGAGCAAGGATATCCTTTGCAGCTTGTGCTTTTAAGTTGGCTAATTGTTTTGGCTAATTCCTCTTCAGAAATTGTCATGAATCTGAAGGTGGATAGTTCTTTATTCTTAGCCACCATACATTGTATATTATCTTCCTGTCCTTTTATATTCATGACAAGTTTTTTTATCTGTATTGTTTCTTTCTTTTTTACTAATTTGTTGGACATGGCTAATTGAATTTCTGTACACTATGCCATATTTTTAAGAATAGAATCTTGTATAGGGCCTGGAGTATGTGATTGTTCTTTTAGAATTTTAAAAAGCTCTTTACAATCAGATTTAGCATTAATGATTCTGTCATTCAATGATTCCTTTTTTGCTATAAAGAACACTTTTTTAAATTCCGCTGCAGCAGTTTTATATAATTCTAAATTGCTTGGATCTCTGCATTTTCTCCATGCATGAAAGAGTTTGTTTTTCTTGGCTTTAAGTTCCATAAAATCATTGGAGAACCAAGTGTTTTTATGTTCTTTTATTTTTTGTTTTGTTTTAACTGGAGCAAACTTCTCTGTAGCTGCCTTTAGAGAGTTTACCATTATAACTGACATGTCCTCAAGATTAGTTAAATTTCCAATTTTGGTGTTAAAGGCCTCGGCCCAGGGACCCAGGATGTCTATTCAAATTCTTTCGACTTCTACTGGCAACATATGATTTAGGCTGGATACATTTATTGTTAAAAAATCCAACTTGTGATTGGAAACATACAAAAATAATCTGACCAGGGACAAGGCCGCACATCTACATTATTCACAATCACATTAAAAGTGGAGACCCAATCCAAGGTATGACCCTTGATGTGGGTAGAGTCTCTGACATGGTGGGAAAAACCCAGGGCGTCAAGTGTGTTCTCCATTGTTTTGGCAGTAATGTCTAAATCACTGCCCAACCAGAGATTAAAATCTCCTAAAAGAACATGTTTCATGTTCGGTTTCAGGAATGATAAGAGCAGACTATTAAGAAGCGCTGGGAATGTAGGGTCAGCTCTGGGGGCTCTATAGAGTAAAAGAACATTCAGGGTGGTTTCAGCACTAATAACTATTTTTATAAGTAACATTTCTGAACCTGAAAGGGTGTCAATTTTTGTTTCCCATGTTTTAAACCTCTAGATCTAATGATAAGAGCTACACCCCCCCCCCCGTTCTCAACCCTATCCTGTCTAATCATGTGTTAGCCTTCTGGAATGGCCAGCGACAAAGTGGGATCGATCTTTGATTTGCTCTTTGGACATCCCGTGAGGGGGCCCCTTGCCTTAATCAGAGAAGGTTTGGAAGCCACCCCTCCAGGCCCTGCCAAGCAAGTGGGGGACTATGTGTTAGGCCTCAGATGGAGGATGACACAGATGATAGGCCAGGCGACAGCCAATCTTAAGGCCAGCCAGCATTTGAACAAATACTGGCATGACCTTACAGCCTCACAAGTGGATTGGACTCCAGGACGAGATCCTTGTGATGGAGCCAACCAAGCCTAGGGCTTTGGCAGATAAGTGGACTGGACCCTTCAGGATAATCTCCAAGATGGGCCAAGTCAACTATCTGGTTGAGATGGGAGTCGCTGGGGTAGCCCCTCAGGTATTCCATGTCAACAGGCTCAAGCCTTTCCACAGGTGAGCGGAAATCTCATGTTTCTTGCTAGCTTCAGAGCAAGAAGAGGATGAGAGTGTGCCCCTTCCTGATTTGCTGCATAGCAACCCTTAGGATGGCTCAGTGGAGGGAGTGCATCTCTCTCCAGATCTGACACCAGAGCAGCAGAGGGCCTGCAGGGCTTTGCTCCGGCAGTATGCCCCTCTGTTCTCACTGACACCAGGCCTCACCCCATGGTGCAGGCACAAAACTGACACTAATGACAGTGTGCCTGTCAAAAGCAGGTGCTACTGAATGTCAGACATGGTTAAGAACCACATTCAGGCTGAGGTCGCCAAGATGTTGGATCTGGTTGTTACTGAACCCTCAACCAGTCCATGGTCCAGTCCAGTGGTCCTTGTCCCCAAGGCAAGTTCCCAGGCAGGTACCAAGGACTGTCGGTTCTGTGTGGACTACAGAGTGGTCAATGCTGTCACCAAAACTTACGCTCACCCATTGCCTAGGGCTGATGAGCTCGTGGACACCATAGGTGCTGCCAAATTTGTGAGCACCTTTGATCTTACCTCAGGCTATTGGCAAATAGCTCCTGCGGACCATGCCAAGGAAAAGACTGGGTTCTCAACATCTGAGGGGCTCTACCAGATTAGAGTCATGCCTTTTGGGTTGAAAAATGCACCTGCCACCTTCCAGAGATCAGTCAACCATGCGCTCAGTGGGCTGGAGGCCTTTTGTGTGGCCTACCTAGACGACATTGCTGTCTACAGTTCCACCTGGGTAGAGCATTTGACTCATTTGGATAAGGGGTTGCAGGCCCTGAGAAGGGCTAACCTCACTATCAAGGCCACCAAGTGCCAGATAGCTCAGGGGAAATTCACTTATCTTGGTCATGAGGTAGGAGGGGGTTGAATTCAACCTCTCCCCAGTAAGGTACAGCATGTACATGACTGGGATACTCCCACTACTCAAACCCAGGTGAGAGACTTTTTGGGCCTCGCTGGGTATTATCGTAACTTCATGGCGGACTACGGAAGCATAGTTGCCCCTTTGACAACTCTGACTTTGTCCAAACAACCGAGGAAGGTTAATTGGACGGAAGACAGTCAAAGGGCCTTTATTGGCTTGAAGGAAAGTCTGAGTAGGGCACCTGTGTTGTGTGTGCCTGATTACAGCAAACCCTTTATCGTTCAGACTGATGCATGCAACACCGGAATTGGAGCTGTCTTGTTCCAGTTAGATGACAAAGGAAGGGAACATCCTATCATATTTATCAGTAGGCAACTCAAGGGTAGAGAACTTAGGTGGGCTACTGTTGAAAAGGAATGCTTTAGCATAGTTTGGAGCCTTAGGCGTTTTAGGCTCTACCTTGCGGGTTCTACCTTCAAGGTCCAAACAGTCCATAAGCCCTTAAAATGGCTTATGCAGATGAAGGGTGAAAACCGAAATTGCTCAGGTGGTCCATCAGCCTGCAAGGGCTAGACTTCACTATTGAGCATAGACCAGGGAAGAGTTATGATAATGCAGATGGTCTTTCTAGCAGGTATGTTGACCGTCTGGATGAGGGTGTCAATCTCATGGGAGATTAGACCACCCTAACCTCAGTCTGGAGGGACAGGGCCTCACATATTAACACACAAAATGCTGTTCGCCACGCTTCGGCCTAAATTCTACAGCTGCTGCCGCTTGACAAGATGGCATTCACACCCGCATCTACCGTACAGCTTGCAATGCAGGCAAAAGGTTATTGCGCGCCCTCCTCTATGTGCACCCCTTGCTTCCTGGATGTGCTCTTTTAGCGTTTATTTCTCATTCGTTATTGCCTAGGGGGGGTGGGAAGACCCTATCTCCTCAACATTCCCCCTTTCGTTAATCCTAAATTAACAAACTCCCCTGCAGTGTCATTGGCAACTAAGTTCCAATATATATTCTTCTCCCCCCTCTGCACCCTCTCTAACCTTTCAGCTTCCAGGTATGGTGGCAACCCGTCCTTTGGAACCCATGCTCTGCAAACATCTCCAAACTGGGCACATTCCTCTTGGGTACATGTCATATAAATACAAGCCCCATTCCCTGCTAAATCAACCCAGTGCTCTGTATATTTTTTGGTGTCTCGTGGGGGTGTGGTTATTATTCTATGGGGGTGCAATGGATGATAAATCTCTATCACACAGGGTTTGTTTGGGTTGTCTGTCTGGGTACTGCTTTCTGTGGTACCGCAAGGTGCTTTGGGTGTTGCCCCAATTGAGACCATCATCATTGAGCTATTGAGCACTGCTTTGGCACAACATTGGAGTCCCATTTGGCACATGCAAAAGATGACCATGATGAAGATAATGACGAGCACTAACATTTTCACAATCGCCCCCAGCCAGGATTGAGCCCAGGAGAAAGTAAGTTCGAACCAATCTTCACTTTGTATTCCAGCTACTTTCTTCATACACAATCCCAGGTTGTGTACAGCTTCAATTATGTGGGAAAGAGAGCCATTTTCAGCATCTTTGGAAGGCACGAATGTACAACAGGAATCCCCGATCTTTTTGCACATGCCTCCCTTCTATTGCAGTGAGCATATCTAGGACGTAGCGATTCTGCATCATCATCAGCCTCAAGGTTCCTCTTTTATGACGTTGAGTCCCTGATCAGTGTCGTTAGCCAGCTGGATCAATTCCCAGCGGACAATCTGGAGCCTTTTAGTGTTGGCTGCAGCATGCACACCGGGCAGTAATAAGGAGGCGAAGAAAGTCTCTGTTTTGCTGAAGAGCCTGTATTCGTCTAGTATTTCATCGTGCAAGTTTGATGAATCTTTGGACAGATAGTTTGCTCTCTTCTTCCTTTGCAGCGTTTCACCTTTTTCTTTCACGGGGAGGGTGGGGAACTCTGGTGCTGGCAACAGGGTTCTTGTTTGTTCTTCAGAGGTTGGAAAGGTGATAAGGGCAAACGTCTCTGTTGGCCCCCTTGCAATTGTGCTTCTGGGATCACAAGCAGGGCTGAGTGCGGCATTGCTAGCGAACAATAGTCCCTCCATGATGGTGGGAGGTGCACGTACGCTTGTTGGCCGCACTCAATAGCAATCCATCACTGCCGCCGTGCCTTTCTTGAGATCAGGAATGAGCAGTGTCTAATTGCAATGTTCGTTGGCCCCTACCGATATTGTTCTGCCACTATAAAAGCTAAGTTCATATGTTTCTTCTCTGTGCACTTTCACCGGTTTCTCCATTGCTTCAATCCATATTAGTTTTGTGATGTGTTCAGTCCAGAACGGTGTACATGCTGGTTCCATCCGGGCCAGAACCCCTTCTTCGTATACCATTAGACCTTCTGCCATGCAGCCAACTGTTGATTCTTGCCATTTAAAAATAATAATAATTGATTGTACATTTGATTACAAGAGAATACAACCTTAAGCACAAATGTTAAAATACAGATCACAAAACATTACAGTCCTAATCAACAATGACTCATTTTAAAAATATCCACTTTTCTAATTTACCTATCCCATCACAACCAATATATTCACATTTCATCCACAATTCATCATTAATATCAAACATTTCAATTTCAATTAACATTGAAATATCCAAAACACATAATTTTCTAGAGAAGCAAGTGATGTATACCAATTTCATCCGCCATTTGCAAATAAACTCAAATTCAATTTGATTAATGTCCTAATTAAAGATCAGTCCAGCCAATTCAGCAATCTACAATTCTCCTCGGCCAAGCTCACCATCCTTTTTAGAGGGTTTGTTTAGTGCAAAATATGTTTTACAGCCTCTTTCCATACATAGAACCCAGCACCCTTTATTACCAAGGAGGCCGCACCATAAAGGGTACCCCAGAATTGATTTTCTGCTATATTATCAATCTTGGTAACAAAAGAGGCATATGCCCTCTCGTAATGGGATTGGAATTGGACCGTTGGAGTGAGCTTGGCCTATCCATTGGCGGGAAAATGAATGCTATTAAGATGATTTTAGCTACAAAGTTAAATTACATTCTGAATATGATCCCCCTTCCTGTCTGTAAACGGAATTGGAAAATGATTTCAAGTATTTTGCAGAACTTTTTATGGAGTAAGAAAACACTGAGATTAAAAATATGGAAGTTGCAGCTGCAAGAGGAGAGAGGGGGATTGAATGTCCCAAATTTCGAACTATATCATCAAGCATTTTCATTGAGGCATGTCCTGCCCTTTATGGAAGATATGGAAGATGAATGGGCCGTTGCTGAGGCAAAGGGTGCTGGCCCCTTGCGCCCTCGGGCTCTCCTTTCCACTGTCACGACAGATCGGGAAAACGTTTCTGTTCTAACAGGTTTCCTTAGAACCACCTGGAGATCATATGAACAGTCTGCCGGGTTTATGCCTGGTAAGACGGGTATGTCATCAATCTGGTTGAACCCGGATATCAAACTGAACAATAAGACCTTGTTCTGGCCAGAGTGGTTTGCAGCAGGGATTGATAAAGTCGAAGATCTTTTCGATGGGACCGCTTGGAAAACATTTCGGATTTTGAAACTAGAGTTTGATTTACCTACAGGTACTTATGGCGAATACAGAAAGTTAAGGAGAGCAGTGAACATTCGATCTTTGGTTATCTCTGATTTGGCTCTAACTATTCAACAGATTGGCAGAAGTGATCATTCAGCATCTAAAATGTATAAAATGTTGAGTGGTTTCACTAATGCTAATGCGAAGCTCCAGGACAAATGGTCTTGCTATCTGAGAGAAGAGATGAATGCAGAGAGGTGGAGTGACTTATGTAGGAATATTAAAATAATGTCCCTGAATGTTGGAGAGAGATCTAGACAAGTAATGCTCTTGAATAGAGTTTTCTGGATACCAGTAAGACTTAAGGAACGAAATTTAACAGAGTCAGACAGCTGTTGGGGATGTGGTCACTTTCGTGGCACTATGGAACACATGCTATGAGAGTGTCACAGGGTGAGGAATTTCTGGTGGGATGTGACAAGTATGATGAACAAGGTTGTCAATGCAGATTTGGAATTTGACTTTGAAACTCTAATACTGGGGGAATCCACCATGCTGGACGACTTAGGGAAACATCAGATTACATGGATTTTACGTGGGGCTATGATGGCGAAAAAACGGATCCTGAGAAATTGGAAATCAGATGTTCACCCGACGTTGAACATGTGGGTGGAGGAGATGTATCGCACAAGCAATATTGAAAATGTGATATATTCTGTGAATGGGGAAGGCCGTATATTTGATAAAATATGGAAGGCCTTTTTGGATAAGGGTTAGTCAGTCGTTGGAGCTTCCTGTGTCGAGTTTACCCGTATTCAGATAAGTAGACATGCATGTTTCAATTTACTCATTATAATGTTCATGTCTTTTGCTTCTTGGTTTGTTGCATGCCAAAGTTTTCTAGAAGGTTGTTTTCAGGTCAATGTTATGAATTGCAATTGCTTTTTGACTTTTGCATCACACCTTCTCGGCCCCCTTTTATTTCTTTATTTATTTATTTATTTATTATTATTATTTTTGTTATTATAATCTTTTTAAATATATACATTTTTTTTGTTTTTTTTAATGAATTTTATTATTATTTTTTTCTCAATATATTTTTCATTATTATTGTATGGATTATTGTATGGATAATTGTCTATTGTATCTCTTTGTTACACTGATTTCTTCTGTTAATATTTAATAAATTGGTTTAAAAATGTTTTTTTAAAAAAAACTAACTCTCATGCCTGGGCATTGTGTCAATATGTGCCGGTTGGTTTCAACAAAACATTGACATAATCTACATCTTGTATCCTCATAAGGGACAACAACTACCCGTATATTCCAATGTTGGGAGAATGTTTAGGCGAAGAAAGATAATTAAGTCCCTCAATTTCCTATCACAAGCTTTTAACAAATAAGTACAGGGCCCATCGATTTCAAATCCTTGTTGGGTGTATTCCAAGTATCGTTTCTTCGTACTCAGTTTTTTCATCCAGTCAGCTCTGTCCCATGGCCAATGCTTCCTCTTAAACTGTTTCACAAAATCTGGGTGCGACACTAATCGTTATCCCTAGATATATACAATAAGCATTCATTTCCAAATCAATATAGTTTAGTTTCCAAGTGAAGGATCCTTTGTTTTTAAGTGCTCTACTCCCAAACACTATGATTTCTGTCTTTGAGGAATTTCTAGAGAGATTATTCCCACTAGCATATCTAGCCAGCACATCTATGCTATGCTGGAGGCAATTGGCGTATAATCAATGAGTATGTTGTCATCCGCATACATTATCCATGGGAGAACGCCATTTGTTGTTTGTGTATTGCAGTCCTTGTATCACAGGGTATTTTCAGGCATTTTCTACCTTTTGGATTTTTGTCGCATTGCAGGCGATCTAGATCAACAAGTACGAGCCTCACATTGTATGCCTGGAAAATGGCCCTGAGCCTACGTATCACAAGATGTACTAGGCATTGTGCCTCTAGAACTGGTACGTCCTGTGGCACTAGGACGTTGGGTGCCCCTGACGCATGTGGTATCAACAAACACACATAACAACTGCCATTCACTTTGGTCCTCCCCACCAAGCTCATGTCCGTATACCAACTGTTAAGACAGTTTTGGGTGAATCACATCTTCTATGGCGCCGAGACCAAGCCTGTGGTATGCATTGTATTTCGCCCTTCGCGCTTGTCTCTTTGTATGTTTGGGTGCTCCTATATATCCATTAATAATACTACTAATATTATTGACATCAATAAGGCTTGTGTTATAGAAAGCACTGGGAAATCTTGAAAACAGTAGGGATCTAGCAATATATTCTAACAATCCAGTGTGAGGGGGTGCATTCTTATTATGTACAGAATTGTTGACATGTTGACAGGTAAAGTTGGGCCTTGGGAACAATAAATGTTCAGGTTCATTTGAGTGTGTGTTTGATCTATTATTTACAGTGAAATTGTAATTTGTTCCTCTACCCCCACCCCCCAATCTTTTATATGTCCCTCTAATATAAAAGACGCTCCTAAATAAATCCCTAAAACAAATATTGAAATAGCAAATTACCTGCTATAAAATGCATTGCACACATGTAAGAATACGAAAACCTAGACATAATACTGTAAGTGGAATATTTTCTAATGTATAATAAGTGATTTGAGAGCACTGGTTCCATCTTCACAGTCTGAAAGGCAAAACCTATGCACACAAAAAGAGGGAGAGAGAGGGGAAGATAGAGAGAGCGAGCGCAAGACGCCCCTCTGTGCAAATCTGACTGTTTTAGCAGCTGTGCATGTGCACGGGTTTGGGGGTCGGCAATGCAAATTTGAATGCTGGTAGTGGAAAGGGAAATGAGGTAGATGCACAATACCAGTCTTTTTTTTAAAACTCTTTTTATTGATTTTACAACATGTTAAACAGTACCCCAACTGATCCCCCCCCCCCTCCAGTCTCCCCAGAGGCGACTTCTGGGCTTTCCTTGGTCCATTCCTTTCATGGACGGGTCGCCGTAGTTCACTGCAGGTCCAAAAGGTTTAGGTGCTGGGGGAACCACACAACTCTAAAGTCGTCTTTGAGAAAGGATAGGGTTTCTCCCCAGTCTTTTGCAAAGTTATGCACGTTGTTGTCCATGGCATACGTCGCCCATTCAGGGCTATGATTTCCCATATTTTCCACAGCCAGTCCTGCAGCATGGGCACCTCTGTGCTTTTCCACCTTTGCGCTATTATTATCATAGCTGCCAGTGTTAGGATCACTCGTGCCTTTTCTCGCTGCAGTGCCCCCTTTGATTCCTAATAAGATCTGTTCTGGTGGTCTGCTTTCTCCTGGCCCAAAGGCCTGGTCCTGCGCCCTCTGCACCTCCCTCCAGAATGGCTCTATTTTTGGGCACCTCCACCAGATATGTTCCGCTGTGCTCTCCATCCCGCACCCCCTCCAGCACTCCCCCGATGTTTCCGGGTATATTTTATGGAGGCAGGCTGGCGTATAGTACCAGCCAAGTAAAATCTTGTACCATGCTACTTGCAGCTGGGATGCTCTTGCCAGTTTGGGAATCTTCCCCCACAGTCTCTCCCATTCCTCCCTTCCAGTATCCCTCCCCAGGATCTGCTCCCATCTCCGCATGTACGGCCATTGTTGCCTAGGAATAGCGTTGTCTAATATGCTGTACAGGTTAGATATCAGCCCCTTAGTTCCATCATTGGATAAGAGGAATTTTTCAAACTGCGTTGTCTTCCTGACCGCTGCATCTTTGATTCTGGGATTCAGTACCAAATGCCGTATTTGTGCATACCCAAGCCTCTCCCCTTCCTTCACTGTGAATTCCCTTTTGCATTTCTCAAATGAGAGTATGCCCCCCCACCCCCGAAACTTATCCCGCAGCTTCTTGCACCCTCCTTCTTGCCATTGTGTAAAGGCCCCCTTCTCCAGCCTGGGTATGAATTCCCCATTATTGATTATAGGCATAAATTAGGACGGGAAGGTTGTAATTTCTCTGGCTCCCACCAGTTTAACCCAATTGTCTGCTACTAATTTAGTTATGGTGCTCTCATACATGTGCTTCGGCCTATGCTGCTTCAGTAACCACAGCACTTCTGCCAGTTTATGGTGAGCTACTGCCCTATCCATTTTCACACATTGCTTGTTTTGCGCATTCTCCCCCTCTTGGAGCCATTCTCTAATTACTCTTAGCTGCGTGGCCTCCTAATACTGCTGGAAGTTTAGTAGCGCCAGCCCTCCCTCCCTCCCGTCTGGGTGCCATCAGTAGGTGTCTACTGACCTTTGCTCTCTTTCCCTCCCAAAGGAACTTGTTGGTTAGGGCCTTTATCTCCCTAAAGAAGCTTGCTGGCACCGGTTCTGGGATTGCCTGGAATAGATACAGCAATCGCAGAAGCGTAACCATTTTAACTGCAGCTAGTCTTCCCAGCCAGTTGTCCCGAAGGTTCCTCCACTTATGGAAGTCCTGCTTAATACCTTTCAGTAATGGGGGATAATAAGCTGCGTACCACCCCACTCTCAGATACTTGATTCCCCCCCGGGCTCCACACAAAGGTGGTGGCTGCCCTCAGTGTGTCACGGTCCCCTGCTGCCCCCAAGGTCAGGTTCAGTAGTTCAGACTTACTGCTGTTGACCCGCAGTCCCGAGACCTGCCCAAACTCCTCCAGCAAGACCCTGCTTGCCTTGATAGACTCCATTGGTGTAGTTAGCGTGAGCAGCATATAGTCAGCAAATGCTGCTACCTTGTGTTGTTCCCCCCCAAATGGGATGCCCCATATCCCGTCTGCCTCCCTTATTGCCTGTAAGAGGGGTTCCAAATATATTGCGTAGAGCGTTGGGGATAACAGGCACCTTTGTTTCGTGCCTCTGCTCAGCCTAAAAGGTCGTGACATAGCCCCATTCACTGCCACTCTCGTTGATGGTGCCTTATAATTGGCCTGAACCATTTTCAGAAAGTCCCCACTGAGGCCCATTTTCTGCATAACCCAAAAAAAAGGACCACTCCACGCGGTTAAACGCTTTTTCTGCGTCCAGTGATAAGAGGACCGCCGTGATCGCATTTTTTGTCTTTGCCCCCCTCAGTAGGCGCGCTAGGAGTGCATCTGCTTTATTTACTTTAGTGTAGTATTTTTGGCGGACGGTCAGCAGTGCCCCTTCCGCCATTTTTGTTCGGAACCTCTAGTTGCCCTATTGCCCGTCTATACTCCCTCATGGAGGACCTAGTCGGGTTGTCCCCCCCCCCGTTGCCTTGCTGCCTCTGCCTCAAGCTGTGCTTCTAGCACCTTCAACTGATTTTCCCTCTGTGCCTTCACTGCTATCACTTCCTCCCTGAATGTAGGGATGTCTTCCCTTGTGTCCCCCCTCCTGTTGGACTCGAAGAAGCCTTTGATTTTCCCTTCTATTTCCTCTCTGATTACTGGACCCCGAATCAGGAACTTTGGGTATTCCAATCCCCACACCCCTCTTTCCTTATGCCTTAAGTTCATTTGGGTGGATAGAATCTTGTGGTCTGCTATTCCAGTGGGACCCGTCTTCACGTCCCTAACCTGCCCCACCAAACCCGTTGAGACCCAAATGTAATTGATTCTAGATTGTGTCCCACGAACTCCTGATAGAAAAGTGTAGCGCTCCTCGTCTCCCTTCAGCTCCCGCGATACATCCTGTAGCCCCACCCTCTCGACCCTATCCCCCAATTCTGCTGACATCACTGCTCCCCTCCCCTCCCTGGACCCCCTGACCTGTCACACCCCCTGTCCCAAGCTATGTTGAGGTCTCCCATCATGATTATTTGGCCCTGTGCATTGTCTTCCAGTACCCCCAAGAAGTGCCTCAGAAACAGCTTCTGGCCTGAGTTAGGTGTGTACACTACCGCTATGGTATTGGGAAGGTCCTGGTGTGTCCCCCTGACTATAATGTACCTACCCTCCTTGTCCCAAAGGACTTCAATGACTCTAAAATCCACTGTGTTTTTAATGGCTAAGACCACTCCCCCGTCTTATTCTTTCCTGATGCATGCAGAATCTGGTCAGACCCCAGCAACATTAATCGTCCCTGATCTTTATGCATGAGGTGCATTTCTTGCAGCCTCAGGACATCTCGACCCTATCCCCCAATTCTGCTGACATCACTGCTCCCCTCCCCTCCCTGGACCCCCTGACCTGTCACACCCCCTGTCCCAAGCTATGTTGAGGTCTCCCATCATGATTATTTGGCCCTGTGCATTGTCTTCCAGTACCCCCAAGAAGTGCCTCAGAAACAGCTTCTGGCCTGAGTTAGGTGTGTACACTACCGCTATGGTATTGGGAAGGTCCTGGTGTGTCCCCCTGACTATAATGTACCTACCCTCCTTGTCCCAAAGGACTTCAATGACTCTAAAATCCACTGTGTTTTTAATGGCTAAGACCACTCCCCCCGTCTTATTCTTTCCTGATGCATGCAGAATCTGGTCAGACCCCAGCAACATTAATCGTCCCTGATCTTTATGCATGAGGTGCATTTCTTGCAGCCTCAGGACATCTGGCCCCTCTTTCCTCCTGTATTGTTCTAGCTTTTTCCTCTTTAGGGGAGAATTAAGCCCCTGATGTTATGAGTTAACCACTTGAATGGTTGTTGTTTTGTCTACGTCCCCTGCTTGTTGGTGGCCCCCATTTTACTCTGTCCATAAAATTCCCCCGTGCCCTCTCTAATCCGTCCCTTCCCCTCACACTCCCCGTTTGTTGTCCCCGTCTGCCTCTCTACTCGAGCCGCCCCTTCCCCCCCCAGCCTCCCCTTCCTCTCCTCCCACCTGGCTGAGTTCTTGACCCCCCCACCCTCTCCCTCCTTCCTCATTGAGCCTCATCGCCCTTACTGACCCCATGATGTTTTTGCTCCCTCCCCCCCTGCCCTTAGTCTCCTTCTTTCGTCCACCACCCCTTTGTATATTGCCTATTCGGGGCTCTCCCCTGCTGGGTGCGCCTCCCTCCTCTCCATTTGACTTTCTGCCCCTCTCCCTGTGTGGGGGGCCGCGTAGCGTGGTTGTTCTCTGTCTTTTGTCTCTGACTATAGACCATTCCCATGGTTTCGATCTCGTCCCATTCACCACTCCTGGTGCTCTCTCAGATCTGTCCTCCCTTTTCTCCTGATCCAGGTCAAGGTGTAGCATGTCTACTCCTTCTTGTAGTGTGGTTATGCGTCTTTGCCCCCCTTCCCACTCAAAGAGAAGTCCGAAGGGAAATGTCCATTTGTATCTGATCCCTTTTCCCTTAAGTACAACTGGGACGGGACCCATCTGACGACGCTTGATCAAGGTACTGCTTGCTAGGTCCTGGTATAGCTCAATTAGTTGGTCTTGGTACTTGATCGGTTCCTTTTGTCTTGCTGCCCTCAGCACTGTTTCCCTTTGACCATATCTTGTGAATGTTGCAAGCATGTCCCTCGGTCTGGCATTCGTGTCCCTGTTGAGGCGTCCCACTCTGTGGACTCTGTCCAATTCCACAGTACTCTGAGTTGCTTCCCCTATGAGATCTGCGAAGATGCTCTGAACAACCCCCTTCAGCTCCTTGTCTAGTACTGTTTCCGAGAGCATTTCCAGTCTTATATTGACCCTCCGAGACCTGTTCTCCATGTCCTCCATTCGAAGTTCCAAGTTCCTGGTTGCCACATCCAGTTTCTCAATAGCTTCGCTGTTCGCTGTCGTGTCTCTGTCCACTTCCTGTAGGCCCCTCTACAGGATGTCCATCCTCTCTCCCAGTTAACTCAATTCCTGTTTTACTTCCCCCAGGGCCGAGTTAAGATCTGTTCACAATAGTGAAACTGGTCCTGGAATGTCTCAACAAGATTGGACTGCATGGAGAGCATTTCCCCATGGAAATCCTGGCGCAATATCGGCGCTGCTGAATCCATCTCCTCTGGTGTGCTACCGTCCGACGCCCCTTCCTGGGTGCCCCTGAGCATCTCGTTTGGGCCCCCTGGCCTTCCACATTGTTGGCAGAGTTCCGGGGATATCTCCCTGAGGGGGGGGAGGTACCTCTGTTTGCTTTGCCTTAGGTTTTATTCGACATGTTAGGGTACCAATGGCTTCCCTCCAGTTTCAGGCGTATCTTTTGGTTTGATTCCAGCTCCCGGTGCCTGTTCTGCTGGGGACCTTCCCACCGCAAGATGGGTCACCCTATGGCCTCCTCCTGTCTGCCAGTTCAGTTCTAAATCTCAGCCATCTGTTCTGTTGGAGATCTGTCCGTGAGGCGGGTCACTCTGTGACCTCCTCCTATCCGCCAGTTTTCTCTAGGCAGATCTTGGTCTCCTGCACCCTCTTTGAAGCTTGATGCGGTCCCCTTGTTGGGGCCCTCTGCCTCGCCTGTCCTCTTCCCGTTACTGTCTTCCACCCTTCCTGTGTTTATGAATAGTTACTCCCTTGGACCTTGTGGGAGCGTGTCCCTCTGCACCTTCTCCACGTCTCCTCTGCCCCTGTTAGGGCCACGGGACAGGACAGCTGGTCCACACCCCAGCACCCCCTTCTCTTGCCAAGTGCTTTGGCACAGGGGTAATCTCCGACCTGGCCAGATCATATGGGCCCAGCTTTCCTCCTCAGTGCGCCCTCTCAATCCGTTATTGCGGGGGCCACTCTGGTCGTGGTCCTCCTCCTCCTTATATTACATGGGGGAGCTTGTGAGGTTTCTGCCGCCCCGGTTGTTTGAGGTCCTGCTTTTGTCCCCTGCTACCACCTAGCCCTTCAGTTACAGGGGCTCCTCCAGTCGGGGCCCTGTTCCTCATGGGATGTGCCCTTTTGTTTCTGAATTCTCAGGTGCCCTTGGCGCCCTTGGGCTTCTCCGGATATACCATGTATTCTTGGGGAGCCCTCCCTCCACAGTGGCTCCCCTATTGTACTGCCATCAGCGGTGTCCCGGCCCTGGGGAGGAGGGAGCTCACCTGTTGTGCACGTCTCAGTGTTACTCCGCGCGGTGCTTCCCTTCACTACGCGGGGGCTCTCTGCTTGCTCCCTCTTATGTTCCTCCCTCCGGGTCGGGTCCGTTGGGATCTCAGGCGGCTCCTTATCTGTCCTTAGGCCTGGAGCCTCCTCTTCCCCCTGACAAGGTCGCTCTCCGAACCTTCACCCGCTGTGGACCTCCTGGGCCCCAGCGCCGCCGTCTCCTGCCTGGATCGCTCCTCCGCTGCTCTGCTATGCCTCTCCTTGCTGTCTCCTTGGGCGGGTCATGCTGGCTTCCGGGCAGCCCGTTGCCCGCTCTCAGGTTTCCCATCGAAGCACCCCCTCTGCCGTAGTGAACCGCTTACCAAGGTTTTGTTGCTGCCATCTTCTGCCTCAGATCTCCGGGTCCCTCCGCTCTGCGGTTCGCCTTAGCCCTGTTATCGGTCAGTGTCTTGTGTTACTTAGTGACCGGCCCAACACTGCTTCTGAGGATTCCCCCTGCCTTCGGGTTGCTAGCGCTCCCTTTCTAGCAGGGCGCTGGGCTCCACGAGTCTGCCTTGTCGTAGCGCATACTCTCCTGGGCCCGCCATCTCCGGTACCTCTGCTGGGCTTCTCTCTTGTGGCTGCGTCTCTGTGAGGGATCCGCTCTGCTTATTTAGGCTCTTACTACTCCCAACCTTATCTCTGCCGCTTTCTACTTACTTTCCAGGGTCATACAACTGGTCCAGGGTGGTGGAACCGCCTAAAGTTGCTAGGGGGTTTCAGGAGCGCCGTCGACACATCTATCTTGTGTCGGTGGCCATCTTGGAATCCCACTACCAGTCTTCTAAAGTGCTTCTGCAGCATCCGGAGGTGCCTTCTGAATGTCGTAAAGGGGGATCTAATGATGGAGTCCCTTCACTTTAACCATAAGAGGACTAGAGAACACAACCTCAAACAGTCCATTGAATCTGGTGCCGTTCCACCTTCGGACAAAGGGCAGCACGTAAAGGAGTTCTCCTGGCAGCAACGTTTGAGTGGGTGGGGAATCACAAGATTCTATCCACTCAGTTGTGGAGTCAGCTGTGGCACCTGGCACGTCTTCTAATCTGGGTTGTGAAATCTGTCAGGAAATACATTTTAGTGCTCCTGTTAGGGTTGTCAAATACTCTCCGAATTCGTCACCTATAACAGCTGCGGCCCTCTGTGCGTCTGATGCCCTCCTAATGGGAGATATTGATGTGTGAATGCGGCGACCAGTTACCACCTCATGGGGTGATACATGGTGATCCTTGCTGGGCTTTGTGCACAAACTAATCAGTGCCAAGGGTAAGCAATGCAACCAGTTTTTCTTCAACATGGCGCAAAGCCTAGACAGCTTACTTTTGAGGAGTCGTTTGATCCTCTCCACAACTCTGTTGGCCAGGTGCTGATAAATTGTACACATCCAGAGTTTAATGCCAAGTAGTGCCGTAATCTCCTTAAAAAACTCATTGAAAAAGTGTGTGCCATTATCTGACCTTAATACATCACACATGCCCCTTCAGGGGAACACTTTGCAGACTAAAAATGTTGCCATGCATTTGGCATCCAGATGTGCACAAGGACCTGCCTCCACCCAAGGTGAGAAGGGGCAGACGACAGTGATAAGATACCGGGACCCGCTGCATCTCTCGCCCATTTCTGTGTAGTCGATATGCAACTCGTGGAGTGAGGCAGAGCGCCTCTCAGTGTTTGCAATGTCATGCCCATGCTGAAACTTTGACACATGGTGCCTCTAATAACCATGCTTGCCAAGTGTTACTGGATGTTTGGAATAAACCAATCCTCTTGTATGTCAGCAGCAATATGGTGTTTGGACCTGTGAGAGGGGGGATGGATCTGATCAAATGCTATTATCAACAGTCTGTGGTGCATCACTGCCTTTCCTGTACATTCCTACCTACACAATAAATCAGTAGCAGACTGTGTGCGGTTACCAGACATTTGGTCGAAAAAAATTGGTCGACCAGACAAATGGTCAAACCAATTTGGTCGAAAACCAAATGGTTGAATTTTTTTTTTTATTATTTTCACCCCTTTTTTTTATTTTTTTGGGGGGGTCCCCCCCAGCCCCCTTTTTTTCTCTAAAAACCCCTTTTTTTAAAAAACGAAAACCCGAAAAATAAATATATAAATAAAAAAAAAAATTCGACCATTTGGTTTTCGACCAAATTGCGTCGACCAAATGTCATTCGACCAGTTTTCAGTCGACCAAATGACTGGACACCCTGTGTGCACCCCGTTTTGACCCATAGCTGTTTTTCCTCTTCTGGTGCCCTTCCTTGTAATTCAATAATTTACGCTATGTGCAGGGCACTCTATGAGACAGGTGGCTGGTCAGTGGCAAGGGTCGTGACAACATACTCTACTACAGTTGGTACTGGGGGACACACTGCCATTTTGCCCGCTGTGTTTACGGCAGTGTTTCCGAGTGACACTTTGTCAGTGTTGTTAGTGTGGGGGAGCATTTAACGACCGTCACTATAGAAGGCTGTGAAAGTGTGAATATTAGCTTGTGTAATAAGGCTGCATGCTGTATTAGGGACACATCTGTCCTCCTAAAGCCCCTCCTTTTCCATCGTGAAAGACTGGCGTGCACTGTTGTAGTGATGTATGTCGATTCAGAATAAATGTTCACATAACATCCTTGAGATGATTGCAGAGCTTCAATGGGCGCTGCTGCCTGCGCTGAGTGATGCATTGGTAGTCTTGAGGGTCATTACGAGGTTGCCGGTCTGGGAACAATGGTACCAGTAAGCTTGCTGGTACCGTTGTTTCCTGACTGACAAACTACAGGTTCTGCAAGTGGGTGCATTTTCACCCACCAGGTCTGGCCTGGCGGGCAGAAAGGCACCCGCTCGCAGACCTTGACGGATGCACCGGCACCATTCATGAATGGTGCCGGTGCATCCGACCTCCCGACTCCCATTGAGTCCAATGGGACTCGAATGGGAATGAGCAGCAGTATTTTTCGGCGCCCAGTAATGAGGAGTTACCGGGACCTCCCGGGGCTGTAATGCCCCGGTAAGTCCTCATTGCCAGGCGCCCGAAAAAAATTACTCCTGCGGCGGCTGTGCTGTTTTTACCGGCACGACTACCGCTGGACTCATAATGAGTCCAAATTTCTTGCATTGACCGTCTACTAGGTGCAGCAGCGCTGCGCCAGTATGTCTGAGACCCGTGTCCTGGTTAATTGTTTCTGACCCATCTACGAAGAGGACCCCCCTCGAGTGGCCTGTCCTTTGCCTTGGGAATGCCATCCTCCCCCCTCTTGTTACTCAGTCGTGTCTAGCCAAATCCTCATCAAAGCACATTTCTGTTACGAATATTGCGGGGTTCACTGTTTTACAGCGTACAATGTGAATAGTTGTGCTGGAGAGAATGAGCTCATATGCAGATGTTCTTTGCGTGGTCAGAGTAGATTTTGATCTTTCTAAAATGGCAAAAACGGCATGTTCCACGTAGAGTGTAATAGAACAGGCCATTACAATTGTGGAACTTTTCTCAATTGCAAATGCTGCTGTCGCAAGTGCCTGTTTGCAAGCGAACTGCCCTTGCATGACTGAGTACAGCGTGCCACTGTAATAGGGCAAGGGCCCATTGTGCTTTTCTGTGTCAACACGGCAGTCATAAACTGGCCATTTGATTCTGAGAATAAGTACATTCATGTGTATAATCTAGGGTTGCTAACACAGGGGGAGTTGAAATCACTTTTTTGAGCTAATTAAAATTCTGTAACATTTCTTCCGTCCATACTATTTTGGTGTCAGTTTTTTTGCGCCTCCTTGAGGCCCTGTAAAAGAAGCCTTGTGCATGCTGCATAGTCTAGGATCCATGCCCTGCAATAATTGCACAAGTCTAGGAACTTTTGCATTTCTTTTACTGTTGTGGGCTGTGGGGTGGCGCGCACAGAGGCAGCGCGGTCAGGTATTATTCTTTTGCCATGTGCTGCTATCAACTGACCTAGATATAGAACCTCTTGTAGACAGTATTGTAGTTTTGCCTTGTCAACCTTGCAAGCCAGGAGCTGTAAGAGTGTAATAGAGTCTTGTCTGCAGTGTTGTTCAGTGTCATTGAATACCAACAGGTCGTCCACGTACTGGATGATTGTGCTGGACACTTGGATATGGCCTAAATCTGCGTGGAGTATTCTGTTGAATATGCTGGGGCTCTCATAGTACCCTTGAGGTAATCTTGTGTATTTGAACCTCATCCTCCTATGTGTAAACGCGGTGAGGTACTGTTTGTCAGACTGCAACGGTATGGAGAAAAATACATTTTTGAGGTCAACCACAGTGAAATGGCAAGATCATGGCAGGGTTGGGAACCAAAGGAAACTCGTGCTGCAGAATATCATTTAGGGCGCGCAAATCCTGAATCATTCTTCAATTGCCCACCGTTGCCTTTATTACAAGATATATAGCCGTGCTGCATGGAGCGGTAGATGGTACAATTATCCATTGGTTGAGTAGGGCACTGATGATATCCTTAATTCCCTCATCTACCTCCCTGGAGAGTGGATATTGTTTCACTTGAGGTAGTACTGCTCCTGGTTTCAGTGTTATGTGTACTGGGGTCCCTCTCTGTAGGAGCCCTACATCATGTGGGTTAGTTGTCCACGGTCTCTCAGACACTTGTAAATCTGCCTGAACGCACTGGGGTGGGGCTGAAAGGGCCCTCAGGGGACAATGGATCTTCCGGTAGTGCGCCATTATTTCACTGGGGTACAGATTGCTAGCATTATTTCTCCATCATCTGGCTTGTCCTCAAACAATTCTGTGGCAGTCACCTCCTTCAGAGGTATCGTGGGATCAATGCAAAGTACTGTGCGCCACTCGCACCCGTCCTGGTCAGGCCCTATCACAACAATTCTTTTTGCCGAAATCACCAATCCTTGTAAATCTGAGAAACCGCCTCCACAAGCGCAGTTATTCCATACACGAACATGTCTGGGTCTATGGAAATTCCACAAAACACCACTTCTCCCATTGCTTGTATTATCAGCATTGACTTCATGACGCATATCCCTGGCATGGCACAAATTATGCCACTGTGAACAATATTGTCATATTGAGCTTGCTGAGCAGATCCCTGCCCAACAAGTTCACTGGGTAACTTTCAGAATATAGCAGGGGGGCATGCACCACCCTCCCCTATTTTGATGTCAACCTCTTTAGTGTATGGAACCATGGAGACAGGCCCAGAGCAGCCCTGCGTGTCAAGAGTGTGACCCAATAGTGGGAAATCTCCCTCACTGATGCATGATATTGTGGCACCCGTGTCGACCATAAAAATGAAGTGTTGTTTCCTTACTACTACATCCCGTTCCCTTTCCTCCATACTTATGGGACATCTCTCCGTCCTGTGGGACGGGACCGGAGCACTTTGTAAAAAGCATCCACATTTTTTTCAAAAATGTGTCCCTCTCTTTCTGTCAAGGATGGCACTCTGTCAAGAGTGGCACAGGGCCCCCAGGTAGGGTTTGTGCCCGAGGCACCTGCTCCGCAGTAGGGTGTGCTTTCTGGGGCGTTCACCTTGTCTCCTTTGGAGCGTACCGGCCTGTTCTTGCAGAAGGACGTTCTGGCCGAGGTCCGAAGAGTTTGGGAAAAGCCACACTCGGGACTTTTTGTCAATAAAAAGATTGACGCGAGGTACAGGCTGCATTCCTCGGAAGAAGTGGCCTTGTCGTCTTGTCTGCCTCCCTCCTCCACAGTGGTGGCTGCGGTTACTTTGCAATCCAGACCTGCAGCATCCTCCTCCGCGACGGCGACTCAGGTCTTGGGAAAGGAGGACAAGCTCCTGGACTCCCTAGGGAGGAAAATCTTTGCCAATTCGGCCTTGCAGCTCAGGCAGGCCAATGCAGAATTGATTTTGGCGGGAGCTAACATGCGGATGTTGAGAAGTCTATCGAAGTTTGAGGAGCACATTCCGGTCAAGAAGTTGGAGGATTTCAGAGGAGGCCTTTCCGATGCCAGGGTCTTGGCCCAGGATCTCCTGGAGGCTGCGGCTCATCAAGTAGACACCTTGGCTCGGGGTCTGATGCTTGGGGTTGATGCTTTTCAAAAATGTGTCCCTCTCTTTCTGTCAAGGATGGCACTCTGTCAAGAGTGGCACAGGGCCCCAGGTAGGGTTTGGGTGGCTGATGTAAGGTGACAGATAAGTACACACACAGCAGGAAACTCATCAAGAAAGAAAAGTAGGCAACTGCAGTTGTGAACAGAAAGGGACAGAAAATACAAAGATACAAACAGACTGGATTCCCTCTTGGGGTGTATGCAGATATGGAAAAAGAGTGTTCCACGAACCTTTGGAAACTCCAGCCTTCTGCACGGATTACTATTACAGAGGCCCACTCTGTCTGCTCATGGCTGGGAACAGCAGCTGTGGGTGTCTGTTAATCAGAAAACGAGAGAAGGGAAGGGGCAGAGGTTGCCTGCCAGAAACCAACAGTCAAGCTCTGTACAAAGGATCAACATAAGAAACAAGAGAAACATGAACAGAAATAACCAGGGACAAGGAAGTCTAAGAGAAATCTAGCAGAAGGGAATGAAGGAAGAAACAGTACAATAGAAATGGGTAAACTAAAGGGGAGGACAGAGGAGTCAAGGAAGAGAAGGACAGGAATCAAGAACAAGGGGTTGCCAACAAGGAAGAGAGCAAGGGAGCAGCAGCCAGGAAAGAGGGGGGCTGCAAACAAGGAAGTAGGGCTGCAGTACCAAATGGTACAAGGTACAGAAAAACTGTAGTGGATTGCAGAGGACTGTAGTAGGCTGCTAAGCAGAGAGTCCAGAGGAGCACGACTGAGAGCTGTAGTAGGCGGCAGACAGAGAGCCTAGAGGAGTAGGGCAGCAAGGAGCGAACCCAAAGGAACAGGGCGTAGAGGCAGAGAGACCAGAGGGTCAGGGCTGAAAGCAGAAGCGAGTAGCAGGCTGCACGACAGGGAGCCCAGCGGAGCAGAGCAGCAAGGAGCAAGCTCAGAGGAGCAGAGCAGCGAGGCAGGGTGCCCAGAAGGCTATGGCTGTAGGCAGCGGGGTGTAACAGGCTGCAAGGCAGGAAGCCCAGAGGAGCAGGGCTGTGAGGCAGGGAGCCCAAAAGGCTAGGGCTGTATGCAGCAGGGTGTAGCAGGCTGCAAGGCAGGAATCCCAGAGGAGCAGGGCTGTGAGGCAGGGAGCCCAAAAGGCTAGGGCTGTAGGTGGCAGGGTGTAGCAGGCTGCAAGGCAGGAAGCCCAGAGGAGCAGGGCTGTGAGGCAGGGAGCCCAAAAGGCTAGGGCTGTAGGCAGCAGGGTGTAGCAGGCTGCAAGGCAGGGAGCCCAGAAAGAGCACTGGAACAAAAGCAGGAAAATGCAGCAGCAGGAACAGCATACACATTCGAGTCAAAAGGCAAAAAGGGGCTGGGAGGACTCTTGATGCAAGAGACTGAGCTCCTGCAGGCAGCTGCTTAAATACCGCCCTACCCTGTACTGAGGCAGGCTAATTGGCAGCACCTGGAGCAGCACACCTGAATACAATCTGCCTCCTCCCTCTCTGGTCCTGAGATGGTGGAAGCAGCACTGATCCCTAGGGCTTCTGGGGATTGTGGTTCCACTGCTGACGAATGGGAATGGCCAGGAATTGATAGCTGTAGCAAGTTGCATTGCGGTACATGCAGTTAGTTGAGTTATATAAGAAGGCACCAAAGTCACGCAAATGGGAATTAAGTACCAAAGTGTGAATAGGGGTTGTTCCAAAAGTATTCTGAAGATAAATGAATAACAAATAGTCCATGATGGTTGCCAATGTGTGCGCCCATGGCGCAGGCATGACACTTTCCTGCGCGGGGCCCGGCACGCGGCCGTAACCCCGCCCACCTTGGCTCTGCCCCGCGCTTCGCCCATCAGTCCTTTTCTCCGCACGATCGGGGCCGGACGCACTTGCATCCTCGGAAGATTTTCTTCAGTTTTTCCCTCTCTGGCTCTCGCTAGCATTCGTCTACTAGTCTGTCTATGTCTTTTAAACTAGATTTTCCAGACTGTTCATCGTGTCACCGTCGCTTCGCGAGAGCGGATCCCCGTCCTCTTTGTTTAGAGTGTTTGGGTCCGGAACACCGTTGGGACTCCTATTTTTACTGTGACTCCCTTTCGGTCCGGGGGCTCTTCAAAGTCGGTTGGAGCGGTGGGAGGAGGTGTTCGGGCGGACTCCTCCTTCGCATTTTCAGGCGGTCATCGACGAGAAGAAGAAACGCCCGGTAAGTTCTTTGATTTTCAGAGCACCCCGGCCGGGGGATACCTTCCCGGGTTCCTCTCGAGCTGGGAGGGGCGTTGATCGCTCTGTTACCGGGGTTCGCCCTGAGGTGCCTGTCGGGCCTAATAATTCTACCGGAGTTTTCCCCGAGGGTCTCCGTAAGGGGTCTGTGATCACCGGAGTACACTCCGAGGCCCCTCCTGTGGGGGCTGTGTGTAGACCCAGTTCTACTGAGTCGTGGGGTACCAGAGCTTGCTCTGAGGCCGTTCTTTCGGCTTCCCTCAAAAACAAAACCGGGGTACGCCCGGAGGTCTTGGCTGGGCTTGAGGTTACCGAACGCATGTTCGAGGCCCGTGCCGATAAGGCTTCTACCGGGCCTAGGTCCGAGGTCCCTCGTACAGAGGCTAAGGCTACTAACAGTTCTGAGGGGCCGGGCAAGGCCCTGTCAGTGACAGCGCATCGTTCCCGCTCTTGTGGTGACACCAGATCTGTTGAGGGGGCAATGAAGAAGATTTCTTCTTTTACCGGCAGTGCCGAGGCTCTTCCTTCGAAGGCTCAGTTGGCGGTTGGTATGTCGCAGAAACATTCCAGGCCTCATAGTACCGGCTCTGCCGAGGTTCCTTACGTTAAGGCTAAAATTAAGACCCCTGATCCATCGACGGGGACCCCTGCCTCACTTCCTCACGTGCCGCAGTTACCCTCAGATGAGGACAAAATGGCGCCCGTTCCCGCCACGACCACGGCAGCCATTTTAGGTACTACCCCTAGAACTACGCCATCGGCCCCTGGTGTAGGGTTCGGTCCTTCGGGTGAACCTAAGGTCCCTTGTGCGCATCCTTATCGGCCAGTTTTTGATTGGAATGCCCGGATGCTTCTTCCGCACAATGTTTCGTTGCCCGCGGGGGCGGCTCCCTTGATTTATGTGGATACGTCGGCGGAGGGGCTTGTGTGGCACCCTTCCCTGTTGCGTCCCTGGATTTGTCCACCTCATGAGAGGCCTCCTCAGGTTCCGAAACAATCTCCTGAGGATGCCTTTTTCGGTAAATTTCAAGCGCTTATGCGCACCGACCCCATGAGGGAATATTTCAAGGGGCTTTTCAAGGAGATATGTCCACCCGCTCCATCCGTCCCGTCGGTGGTTCCGCCGGCACCTCCCTTGCCCGTGGTGCCTCCCATTGCGCTTCCGCCTGTGCCGCCATTACCCCAGTGGACAAGGCAGTGCCTGACTCGGCTCAACAGGAGCCGGACCTGTCAGATGACCCTCAAGGCGATCAGGACAACGAGGACCTGCCCTGGACTCCCTAGGGAGGAAAATCTTTGCCAATTCGGCCTTGCAGCTCAGGCAGGCCAATGCAGAATTGATTTTGGCAGGAGCTAACATGCGGATGTGGAGAAGTCTGTCGAAGTTTGAGGAGCACATTCCGGTCGAGAAGTTGGAGGATTTCAGAGGAGGCCTTTCCGATGCCAGGGTCTTGGCCCAGGATCTCCTGGAGGCTGCGGCTCATCAAGTAGACACCTCGGCTCGGGGTCTGATGCTTGGGGTTGATACCTCGCGGCAAGCGTGGCTGCATGCCACTAAGTTCTCGAAGGAGATGCAAGACAAGGTTCTAGACCTTCCATTTGATGGTAAGGAGCTTTTTCACTCTTCTACTGATGTAGAGCTCACCAAAACCAAAGATAGCACTCAGATGGCTAAATCATTGTCTGTTCTGGTTAAAACTCCCTTCAAGTCTCAAAGGCCGTTGTCGCAAGGTCGACCTTCCTCTGGTTTTAGGGGCTTCCTCGGCCGCAAATCTCGCAGGGTGGATACTCCTGCAGGGAATAACCGCCGTAGACAACAGCGTACAAGGTTTCTCTCCCGCTCCTCAGCCTCCTCATCAGGTTCAGGTAGCACCACCACCGATAAGCCTGCCAAATGAGGGTTTTCCGTGCTCGCACGAGACCCCTGTGGGAGGACGCATTGCGTCTCATTGGGAGGCGTGGCAGGCCATCACAGAAGACAGATGGGTCTTGTCAGTTGCTTGAGCGGGCTTCTGCTGACCTTTACCCCCTACCCCACCCCTCAACCGTCCTTTTCAGCTGTCGGGCTCACCCTCCCTCAAGGCCGAGGTTCAGAAACTTCTGCACCTCAGAGCTGTGGAACCCGTTCCCCTTGGGGAGCGAGGGGAGGGCTTCTACTCCCAGCTGTTTACGGTGCCGAAACCCAATCAGGCTGGCCTGCGCACCATCCTAGACCTTTCCCAGTTCAATCTTTTCCTACCCCAAGAGAAATTCAAGATGATCACGCCCAGCCAGATATGCTCCTCCTTGCAGATGGGCGATTGGCTCAGCGTTGTGGATCTTCAGGACGCGTACATGCATATCCTGCTTTGGAACCCACAAAGGAGATATCTCCGCTTCTCTTTGGAAGAGGAGCACTTCCAGTTTCGAGTGCTTCCTTTTGGCCTTAGCTCGGCGCTGCGTGTCTTCACGAAGATGATGTCGGTGATTGCGGCCTAACTTCGTCTCCAGGGTATCCATGAGTATCCGTATTTGGACGACTGTCTCTTATGCCGGAGTGCGCCCCGAGGCCTTGGTGGGGCTTGGTGCTACCAAACGGATGTTCGAGGCCCGCGCGAGTAAGGCTGTTACCGGACCAGGGTCCGAGGTCCCTCGTACAGAGGCTAAAGCTACCAACATTTCTGAGGGTGTGGCAAGGCCTTATCGGTGAAGGTTGTTTCTCACCATTCCTGCTCTTGCGGCGACACCAGATCTGTTGAGGGGGCAAAGAAGGGAAATTCTTCTTTTACCGGCAGCGCCGAGGTCCTTCCTGAGAAGGCTAATTTGGCGGTTGGTATGTGGCAGAAACATTCCAGGCCTCATAGTACTAGCTCTGCCGAGTTCCTTATGTTAAGGCTAAAGTTAAGACCCCTGATCCATCGACGGGGACCCCTGCCTCACTTCCTCACGTGCCGCAGTTCCCCTCAGGTGATGACAAAATGGCGCCCGTTCCCGCCACGACCGCGGCGGCCATTTTGAACGCTACCCCTACAGCTGTGCCATCGGCCTCAGGTGTAGGGCTGGTTTCTCTGCCTTGTGCGCATCCTTATCGGTCAGTTTATGACCGGAATGCTCGGATACCCCTTCCGCACAATTTTTTGTTGCCTGCAGGGTGGGCACCTTTGGTTGATCTGTCCATCCAGATATAGGAGTGGGCCATGCTTCATGGCGTCTGGCTGCTTGCAGTGCACATCCCGGGCCAGCTGAATGTCACAGCGGATGCCCTCAGCCGGCGGACAGTGGTCAGCTACGAGTGGGAGTTGAAGGCGGAGATCCTCTCATGGATTTTCTTGCCTTGGGGCATACCGGAGGTGGACCTCTTTGGTACGGTGGTAAACAAGAAGCTTCCTCGGTATGCCTCCAGAGGGGGGCTGAGAGCCTCCTCTCTGGGGGATGCTCTCGAGATTCCATGGCACAACATGAGAGCTTACGCCTTCCCGCCTCTAGTTCATCAAGCAATTGGGAAGCTGAAGAACTCTGTTAACTGTTCCCTTCTGCTCATGGCCCTGTGGTGGCCGGCCAGTTTTTGGTTCTCAGAACCTCAACACCTGTCGGTGTTTCTGCTGATCAGGTTACCAGTAACCCCAGATCTTCTTCATCAAGGGGAACAGCAGATGTGGCACCCCTCCCCACAATCGCTCAGCTTGGCGGCATGGTGCCTGAGTTCAAGTCTTAGAGCTTTTTAACTTGTCTACGGATAACACGCGTTTTATCCAGGCAGCCAGGGAACCCGCGACCAGATCCCAATACAGGAGTAAATGGCTCAGGTTCTGTCGTTGGTGTTTGGAAAAGCAGTTGGATCCAAGGGTGGCTACGATTGACAAGGTGCTGTCCTTCTTGTCCTCCCTAGCAGAGTCGGGTGTTTACGTTCTGTCATGCAGAACTTACCTTTCAGCGGTTTCCGCTTATCTTGCTATAGACCAATGCTCTTATTCTCTGAGTAACCCAGTGGTTAAGAGGCATTTTGCAAGTTTGACACTCCTCTACCCTCCGGTTGGTAGTCCGCACCCGCCTTGGGACCTAAATGTAGTCCTGACGGCGCTGTGCCATAAACCCTTTGAGCCAATGGCTACGGTTGACCTCAAGTACGTGTCCTGGAAAGTGTCCTTTCTGGTAGCCGTTACATCAGCGAGGAGAGTGAGTGAGCTCCAAGCATTGTCGATGGAGCACCCTTTCTTGGTCTTTCACATGGACAAGGTAGTCCTTCGGACGAACCCAGCTTTCCTACCAAAGGTAGTGACCGAATTCCATCTGAATCAGTTGATTTCCCTTTCGGTCTTTTTACTGAACCCTGCCTCGGAGGCAGAAAGGGTTCTACACTGCCTGGATGTCCGAAGAGCTCTTAGGTTCTACCTGGACAGGACTTCGGAGCTTCGCAGCTCTTCCCAACTGTTTGTGACCTTCGGTAAGCCTCAGGGCAGGCCGGCATCTAAGGCATCTATTTCCAGATGGATTACATCCTGTATCACGGAATCTTTCACCGTCCAAAAGCTGAAACCTCCTAAAGATATCCATGTACACCAGGTGCGAGTCAAGACAGCCGCGGTTGCTTTTCAGAAGTATGTTCCCTGGGAGTCCATCGCTAAAGCGGCTACTTGGGCCTCCCCATCTGCTTTCTGTAAGCATTACTGCCTCGATATGAGCTCTAGAGCTGACGGTCAGTTCGGCCAGGCTGTGCTGAAGAACCTGTTTCAGTAAGGGGTATTTCCATCCACCCATAGTTCCTGTAAGGAGTGCTTGGGAATCTCCCATAAGTATGGAGGAAAGGAGACGGGACATAGGAGTATTACCAGGTTACTCACCGTAGTGACCACCTTACTCCTAGTCCATAGTCCCCTTTCCTCCATACGCCCACCCGCCGTCCCCTCTAATAAGGTTCCTCTGTTATTGCAAATGGGTCTTTGACCCTGTGATAGAAAAGGACTGATGGGCGATGCGCGGGGCAGAGCCAAGGTGGGCAGGGCTACGGCCGCGTGCCGGGCCCCATGCAGGAAAGAGAGGAGGGACACATTTTTGAAAAAAATGTGGATGCTTTTTACAAAGTGCTCTGGTCCCGTCCCACAGGACGGAGAGATGTCCCATAAGTATGGAGGAAAGGGGATTATGGACTAGGAGTAAGATGGTCACTACGGTGAGTAACCTGGTAAATCTTTGCGCTCACCAAGGGTTCCTCATCAGGGCGGACTGTCATAGATAGGGCTTGGGACTCTATGGGCTGTGCTAATCCGGGTATGTGTTTGTCCCGGGGAGCATGAAAGGGTTGTTTCCCATCATGGTCACCCCTCGGTAGGGCACTATGGTGCCATTTTGTACTTCGTTGGGTGTGTGCATGTTACCATTTCTGTGCTGGGGCATAATCTGTTGTGGGTACTGCTGTTGTGAGTGCTGCTGATGTGGATGCTGCTATTGTTGGTGCTGCTTTTGTTGTGCTTGCACCCTTGGGGGCCGGGGTGGGAGCTGCATGTATGCTTGGCGTTTTTCATAGGGTATGGAGGTAATTCTTGGTGTTGGCATCTGTTGTGCATTCTGGGGTTGTGGGTGATAATTAGAACTAAAAATGCTTCAAGTATTCGAGAATGTGACTTCGACCCCCTCAAAGAAAAGCAAGAGTCAGGCCACTGTTGAGAAACCCAACAAAGAGAAGGCAAAAGACAAAACCTGTGCCCCCCTGGGCCTGGGTGTCCAGGAGAAAACTCCTCAGGAACCTTCTGAGGTTCCATCGAGTTGCTAAAAATCTCCTTCGAAAGGAAAATCTTCTACGTCATTGACGCCGAAAAACTTGACATCTTTGTCCACGCAATCTTCAACACCTCGGTTATCGAAGCCCTCGACGTGAACGGCGTTGAAGACTTCGACACAATTGTCGACGCATGTGACAAAATCCCCGAAGGAGTTTGAAAAAACGAGAGACTCTTTTACCCCATTACCAAGGAAAGACTTTTTTAAGTCACTTTCTTCAATTTATGAGGAAAATGAGCCATCTTCTGATGAATCACATCCTTTTGGATTGCAATATGGGACACAAGGGGCCTCATTACGAGTCACCCGGTATGGAAATAACGGTGGCGGTAAACCCGCCACCACCGTTGTTTCCATACCAGGTCATCTCGAGTCCTGCAGGCAGAGGTGTCATTCCTGCCAGGTCTGACCTGGCGGGTTTAACACCACCCGCCTGCAAGCAGACGTGGAAACACTGGCACCGTCACGAGATGGTGCCTGTGTTTCCACTTCCCCATTCCCATTGAGTCCTATAGGACTCAATGGGAATGGGTATTTACCGAATTCCGCCTCCGGAATTCCCGGGTCACCGGGGTCGTAATGCCCCGGTCATTCCGGGAATTATGGAGGCAGAATGGTAATACGAGTCTGGCGGTAACCTGCCGGAATTTCAGGCACGGTTACCGCCGGACTCGTAATGAGGCCCAAGGTGTTCCAGAGGCTCTGATATCAGAGGATTAAGGGATAAAAGATCTACATGAGACTCTGCAAACTGCAAGTGGGATACACATTTCTCCCGAATTTGAATTTGGAAGACCAGATCCCTGAGACCATGCTGATGGGTTTTACAGACAACTAATGTCTAGAGTCATAGAATATCTGGGGCGGAGTAGACCTGCACCGCTTTTTGAGTAGGATGATCTTACAGATATTTTAGATAAGGGACCCCAGGAGGACCCTATTGTTCCCTTTCATGTAGCCTTACAAATGCGGGTCAATGCCAACTGGGAGACGTCGGGATTAATTCCAACAGTAAATAAATAAAAAATACAAAGCTTCAAGCAGTGACCCCTGTTTTCTAAGTAAACATCCAACTCCAGAGGTTTTGGTGTTACAGCTGCCACATCCACATCTAAACATAATGTATACCCAACAATTTCCCCCATCAGGGATGACAAAAGCTATGATGCTATGGCAGAAACTGACTTCTCTGCGGGAAGTATGGCCCGTAAATCGGCAAATGCCACATGTACATTGGCTAAATTGACCCTATGGGAATGTATATCGATGGCGGCTGGACATATTCCCGAAGGGGAAGAAAAAGACGGATTCCTAAATATTGTTATGGATGGGAAGGATGCAATGTGCAAATCTCTTCAGACTGGTCATGACTCTGCTGACAGTATCAGCAGAGCTATGACAGCTCGCACTGTAATGCGCATATTTGCCTTGTTGATAAAGTCTGGTTTTGCTCCAGATGTGCAAACCAGACTTCTTAACATGCCCTTTGACGGCAAACATTTATCTGGCAGCAAAGCTGACGAGAGCCTGGAGAAGCTACAGACCTCAAAGGCAGCAGCCAAATCCCTTGGTGCTGCAATCAAACAGCCACAAACTCGCCCCACTGGAACAGTTTGGAGGGGCCGGTCCTTTGTCTATTACTACTCAGTTGGAAGAGGAAGAGGACTGTCGAATCAAAGAGGTCAGAGAAGATTCCCCTATGGTGGATGGGGAAGAGGTGCAAAGACCACTCAGGCAACTGCTGCTTTATCCTCAGCCACTGCATCAGCTGCCTCAAAACCTCTCTGAGGTCTTAGTCCACAAAACCCAAGTGTCAGGCAGACTCCACAGCATCTGCAAGAAGAATGGCGGGGTATTATGCATGGGCATTGGAACAGTAGCCCAGGGTTACTGCCTTCCCTTTCTACAAAGGCCTCAGGAGACCTCTAGCGGAGAGGAGAAATGGTTGGTACTCCCCTTACTTTCTAATCCCTAAGAAGGATGTAGGATTGAGACCAATCTTGTACTTAAGGGAAGAGACTTGAACAAATTCCTCTGGCAGGACAAGTTCAAGATGGTTACCCTTTCTCATATCCTTCAAGCATTCCAACTTCAGGACTGGAGGGTATCATTGGACGTTCAGGATGCTTACTTTCATGTGCCAATCCATCACAAGCACAAAAGGTACACCAAGCTGATGGTGGTGGTGGCAGCGAGTCTCAGGAGAGGGGAGATTCATGTCTAACCCCTACATGGATGATTGGCTGATCACGGCATGTTATCCCAAACAGGTCCTGGAACATCTCAGCTCCACCTGTCACTCCCTCCACAGACTGGGCTTCTCCCTCAACTTGAAGAAGTCCCACATGATACCATCTCAAAAGCTCCAATTCATTGGGGCAGTCCTAGATGCATCATTGGGAAAAGCCTTGCCACCCGAGGTGAGGGCTCAAGACATTCCGTAGGTGGTCACCAAATTCCAGAGTGCCCAGCGTCTTCCAGCCTTGGATTTTTTGAGGTTGCTCTGCCTCATGGCATCCTGCATTTTCCTGATCCCAGATGCTCGCCTGAGAATGAGATCTCTCCAATGGCCTCTCAGGACTCAATTGTCTTGTCCCAATTCTCAGGCAGGATGTCAGACCTTCTTCAAGTTCCAAGCAGAGTTGCACAGGACCTTCTGTGGTGGGCTTGCGAGGAAAACATTCTGAAGGAAAAACCCTTTTGGCAACCATGGCCGGAAATAACATTAGTTACAGATGCCTCACTCTCGGGTGGGGAGCCTATGCCAACGATCTGACAATCAGTGGTCGTTGGTCTCCATCGGAGTCCAAACTACACATCAACATTTTGGAGCTGAGGGCAATCAGACTAGCGCTGAAAGCCTTTCTTCCCTCAGTACGGAGAAGAAGCATCCTGATAATGATGGACAACACAGTGGCCATGTACTACCTCAACAAGAGAGGAGACGTAGGGTCCCTACCTCTGTGTAGAGAGGCAATGCAGCTCTGGTTCTGGGCAATTCAAGAAGGAATCTCCCTATCAGCAGTTCACCTAGCCGAAGAGGAGAACATGGCGGCGGAAGCTCTGAGCAGGCAGAGCACTGTCTACCACGAGTGGGAAATAGCTCAGAAAGACCTTCAATAGATCTTCACCCTTTGGGGAACTTCGCAAGTGGATCTGTTTGTGACCAATCTCAACCGCAAGTGCGAACTGTTCGACTCCAGGGAATTTCCCCCAAGAGGAGATCTAGGGGATGGGTTCGTAGTGAACTGGGAGTTTTCCACGCCTGTACGCGTTCCCTCCTGTCCCCGTCATCCCTCATGTGATCAGGAGGTTGAGAAAGTGTGGGAAAACCATGATCCTAATTGCTCTGGATTGGGCCAGGAGGACGTGAACCTGGACCTTCTGGACATGTCCATCTGCCCCCCAATATGTCTTCCACAAAGAGAGGACCTTCTCTCAAGAGGTGAGGGTCGGGTTCTCCATCCAGAGGTCAAGACACTGAACCTTCAAGCCTGGTTTCTGAGAGGTTGAGATATAAGGATTGGGAACTCCCGGTCGATGTAATGGAGATTTTGCCCTCTGGCCAGAAGGCCAGCAAAAAGACCTTATACCACTGCCATTGGAAAAAGTTCTGCAGCTGCTGCAGGGATAAGAATGTGGACCCTTTTACATGTAGCACACCTATAGTGTTATCGTTCTTGTTTCACCTGGCTATTCTAGGGCTCCAGGTTGGCACAATTAAGGGGTTTCTGGCAGCGCTATCTATTTATAAGCACTCCTCTGAAGAGTTATCCTTCTTCAAAATAGCACTAGTGATACAATTTCTGAAGGGATTGTGAAATGTATTCCCTGCAATCCAATCTCAAGTACCGGTTTGGGATCTCAACTTAGTTTTGAAATTTCTCATGTGTGCTCCATTCGAGTGTATTCATTCCTGTCCTCTAAGATTACTAACTGTGAAGGCGATCCTTTTGGTTGCTCTTACATCAGCCCATAGGGTGAGTGAACCTCAAGCCTTGTTCTGCAAGCCTCCTTACACAGTCTTCTTTCAGGATAGAGTTGTCCTTAAGGTTAAACCTAATTTTTTATCAATAATTGTGTCTGAGATTCATTTAACTCAAAAAATGATACTTCTGTCATTTTATCATCCCCCTCACCCTGGAAAATAAGAAGAGAAGTGATTACACAGGCTTGACCCATGACGTTCACTGAGCTTCTACTTATCCAGAATGTCTAAGTTAAGACAGGATGATCAACTTTTCGTTGGTTACACGGGCCATAAGGTGGGTATGGCAGTCACAAAACAAAGCTTATCCAGGAGGATCATTTTAGGAATTTCTGAATGCTACAGATTAGCGGGAAAAGATCCTCCTGAAGGTATCAGAGTTCATTCGACAAAGGGTCATGGCTACTTCCTCTGCCTTACAGAGGGGAGTCCCAATTCAGAATATTTGTGCGGCAGCCACATGGTCCTTCTTCCACACATTTACCAAGCATTATAGTCTGGACTCTCAGGCCGGGAAGGTGGTTTTGGGAATGCAGATTACATCTGGTACACACAAGCCAATAAGGAACTCCTAAATTCTTACTTGAAACTGAAAATTCGGACTCCATTCTCCAAAAAATGCAAACACTGCTTTGGGAGTCTGTCAAAAGATGAGGAATACGTCGGAAGACACAATCCATTCGAAGAACAAGTTACTTACCTGTGGTAACGTTCTTTCCATTGGATGTTCCTCCCACCTATTCCTCATCGCCCCTCCCAGCCTTCACCGCAGTAGAATGGTAGAATGTCCTTGTTATTGTAGTTTACGCTCTTTCAGGGTAACTGTCTGATGTAAGATACATCCAAGAGAAAAATTGAAATACGCATAAAAACGGAACTGAAGCCAACGGTCGCTGCACACGCTATATGGCAATGATGACATTGACATCGGTACGGAGGCCCTCAAGGGACATCGAGTCGACAGGCATCGACGCGCAGCACCCCCTGCTGGAAAGATTCTCCGAAGCAGCTGAAGCTGGATATGGACATATCAAAAGATCAGGAATGCGTGGGAGGAACATCCAATAGAAAGAACGTTACCACAGGTAAGTAACTTGTTCTTTTTATCACATTCAGTGGCTAGCATCCTGGCTCCCAGGCAACTATACCCAGGTGTCTGATCTCAGGCATCAATCATCAGGGCTAAGGCCACGGCTGTGGCCTTCCAGTGCAATGCCACTTGGGATGTCATCAGCAGGCCTGCCACATGGTCTTCATCATTGGCATTCTGCAAACAGGGCTGATGCCAGGTTTGGACTGGCTGTCCTACATAACCGGTTTGCTAGCCAATAGGGGTTGCCCCCTCCCAAGACGTGTTCATTGCTATGAAATCTCCCATCAGAATGGAGGAAAAGGGATGAGACGTAGGATTAAGAAACTGTTACTCACTGTAGTGATTACTATGCTCCTACTCCATAGTCCACCTTCCTCCATATGACCCACCCTCCGTCCCCCTTAAATTGATTAGATAGTAGTAGCCGACGAGTGCTCAATTATTGATGGTCCAGGCCTGGGAGAGGAGTCAGCGTGGTTGGGCTTGCTCAGTCATGCCGGTGCTTGTGCCAGATTGAAAGGGGAAATTGTTTTTTTGTACTGCAAAAGGCTCTGGTCTTGTCCCTGTGGGACGGATTCCCCTGTTGGGGAGGAAAAGAGACTATGGTCTAGGAGAACAGTAGTCATTAGGGTGAGTAACTGTATCTATGTTTCACCACACGCTCTACTCGAACACCACTTCTAGGCTTCAGTAGCGAGTGTCACTCTCTAGACTTCCTCCATGTTTCTTGCCAACTCTTGGATTATTCTAATGCCACTTCCTCCTCAGGTATTATCTCACCTCCTGCTCCTCTCCTCCACCCTTCAGCACCACCTCCTATGGTGTTACTCCCTCCTCCTCCTGCTCCTCATCGGGTCTTAGTCCCTTCTCCTTCTCTTCTTCCACCATCACCTCCTCCTAATGTCATAGTCCCGCCTCCTGTTCCTCCTTTCACTGCCACCTCCACCACAGGTTTTACTCCCTCCTCCTGCTCCATGTCGCCTCTTTTCACCCCCTCCAACCTCGTTTGCTGTACTAGTCTCTCCTTCTTGCAAACTCCCTCCTTCTCTCTCTCCCAACTGCCTCACCTCTGCTTGGGGATTCCTTATGTATGACACTCTCCCCTGCCCCTGGGCCAGGCTTGCAATGAAGGTTTGTGTGTGATTTGCCTGTGTTTTTGATCAAGGAGCATGGGGTTCTAACATCCTCTGGAAGCTGGTCTGCTATATTGGCTTTCTCTTTTTTGCGTGAAATTGCCAGAGTGCCTGGACTTCACAAGGATTCTGCAAGCCTGATGTTTCTCCAGAAGTAGCTTTTCTAGCAAGTAATAGGCCTTATAACCATGGGACTATCTTACTTCACCGATCCTAAATGAAGTAAATTCCCTATGAGGCATGTGATAGACGGCCAAGAGAGCCACCATCATTGCTATTGCTTACCAGTGCATTTTGGATATCACTTAACGAAACAAATGTCTGGGTGAAGTAAATATGTCATGACACTGCCCACAGATCTGGGGAAGTAGGCACAGCACTGCGTGATTAAGAGGGAAGCATTGCAGATCATTTGCACATTGATGATGTATTACTTTTTCCAGCTCCTGAACAGATGCGCCTATAATTGGGCTGGGTGGCAGCAAACGTTTAGTGTGAGCATTCCAATCCATCAATGGCAAATAAATTGGCCTTAGTTTTATTGATGTCCTGCTGTTTTATGGCGAAGGAGGTGTGACGGTGGGCTTGGGCAGGAAGGTACTTAGGATCTTGGTGACTGCCACATAGAATGTTGGCATGGACATTCCATGGAGCAGTCCCATGGTGTATTGTAAAGTGTCTGTGGCACAGAAATTGAGGACTGCCAGCAGTTTTCGGAAAAGCAATATAGCAGTCGAGATACAGATGCTGCTTTGCTGCGATGCGATGATTTCATCTGAGTCTGTATAAAGTCAGTATTTGCTCATTGCTGAGTTGCCAGGGAGATGGTCTTGGCCTTAGGACAGAGACCTGCCTCCTCCTCCTCCTTTGTGATAGCTGTCTTATGTAATCTTTCCTATGGTCTTCCACAGTTCCTCATTATCATTATCAGGTCCTGCACATGTCTGTTGTGGAGACCAAGCCCCCACTGGTTGCTCAATGGAGTCTTCTTTGGCTCTGGCCTTTCGTTCTAGTACTATTTTTCATGTGATCACGTTCACGTGGCCTTGTTTTCTGACCTGCCAGTGATGGGCTTGAAATGTTGCTTGTCGCTTTTTCTGACTTCATTATATTTCAGATATTTGCTGTTAGGAAAGAGTTTCCCTGTTGCTGCTCTTTAGTCTCATTCTATAAGATCTCCAGCATATCTGATTACTCAATTGGTGTTTTTTCCTGGGCCTTTTTAGAAAGTGAGGTGCTTTTCCTCCCCACCAATTTGCCACTATAACTCACTACTTGGAACAAGGGCTGGTGTGCCTCTAAGATTACCAGTACACAGGGATCCTGTCCCCCTTTTTACGTTTGTTGCCTAACACTGTTACTTCTACAACGGACTAGTGGAAGTGAGTGCTGTCTCCATTCCATTTTCTATAAAGTGAATTTTTGATTCTTTGACAGTGGTCTGACGGGCTGTTGGTAGCTTTGTAAATGTGCGTTTTGTCTAGAACAGTGGCCAAAACGGCTACCCTTTTTGTGTAAGCCCTCTATTATTGCAGGTTATCCAGGATTTAATAACCTCTCACAGTTTGAATGGTGCATGTGTTCTGATAGGTAGGATGGGGTCACACCTAGCCAGTATTTTGTATATCTGGGGAAGTTTTGGAGCCATTCACCTGCTGACCACTGGAACTCAAATCTGAACCACCAGGAGGAGCTTCAGGGACACCAGAACTGCTGATGAACCACCCATTTTCCAAGCTAACTCACGTCAGTTGAAGCTTTGCCTCTTTTGGCCAAGGGAAGCCTACCACAAGTATCACCCTCCCTTGAGCCAGTGGAGACAACTGGCTCTTCATCCTGCTATTTGTTTGCCATGCTCCTGTCTATCATCGGACCAAAAGATCTACTCCAGTCTGTATGTTTTCAAAAGCCTGAGATGGGAACCCATCTTCAATCTGGATACTGAGCTCATGCTGTGCTATGCAACATCAAAGGACATCTTCTTTGTGGCTCTGCTGCTGCTAATGACCACCACACTGAGTTAGCCCAACAGCTCTGAAGCCCCCTGCATTCTCCTGGTTCACAGCAAGCCATTTTCATGTCACCTAAAGACTGCTGACTTCGATTTGCACCGTCTGAATTTACCCAGGGTCATGTGACTCCTGCCTAGGCCTTCATTCATCAGCATCCTGAAGCCCTGCTACACGCACCACCCATGACCGTGAGTTCTGAAACAGAGAACGTAACCACTATAGTCCGCCTCAATCCAAAAACGTGCTTCTGCAACCAGGACCACTGCACCTTCTTCACTGCAAGAAACAGCATTAGTAGCCTCCGAAGACTTCTGACATACTTGGTGTCGAAGGTCATCCTTGTGGATGTCTTCTGGGTATGCTTGCATACACCTTTTGTCTCCCTTGGGACTGCGTAAAACACTACAGTGTGCAAAGTCCTTAACTGCTGCCATCCATGGCCTCACCTTTGGTTGGGGAACCTGGATGTAGCAATCTGCTGTGGCATCCCCTTGACTGCCTATATTGGTGGCTGCCCGCCTTTTCCCTGGTAATGGGCTTGAGATGATATTGGGAGGATGCCCTGGCCATCCCCCACTTCATCCTCGGGTCAAGGCAGTGGATGGTAACATGAGGCTTAACAACCCTATCTTTTTAAGAGATTCAGCTCTGTTAATGAGGAATGTATATCTGAATGATAGTAGTGATACAAATACCCTGTTACCCTGTGTTCAAACATAGCCCATTCATCCTTTCTGGGAGTCCCTTTAAGAGAACAGAGTTTTCAGACTCAAAATAAACATTTAGGGCCAGGCGTCAAAACGTAGCGCAAATGAGAGGGACACAGAGACCTGAGCATTTCAGCAGGGGCCGGACCCTGGCCAAAAGATGTGCTGTCCAGCCACCTTTTATACACAAGCTCCTACTAATGGATGACAGGCACCCAGAAACCATGTGGTTGCTTGGAGCACATTTCAGAGATTATGGACCGGTCTCTCTGAAATTATTGAAAAAAAAGCTTTTGCATTCCTGCTTGCTGGATGGAAATGCTAGTGCAACAGCTGTGATTTTAAACCGTGGCTGTCACACTTCAAAAACAAATCATGACAGGGTCAGAAATGTATTTATTTATTTGATTAATTTATATACAGGCGGAACAATGCTCTATTTTATCACAAATCACAAAAGAATGTACAATACATAAGAAATCAGATTTGATGTGAAGCAGAAAGCTTCTTACAATGGGGTGAGTTTGAGGGACATCCTGACCAGGTTTTGGAGGGGGGTAAATGGAACAGTCACCGGGGACAATACATAAGTGGACATAGATAGATTGAGGACAATGAACATTGGACATATTTAAGTGCAGGTAGGCGGTACGGCCAACTGTGCTCAGAATGTGACCATGATGGGTGAAGTGCTAGAGTGGAGGGAGAGGAAGTGAGCGACAGAGGCAGGTTAGAGGTGAGGGAAACATGTTAGCTAGCAGGCAGATTAGAGGTAGGTTTAGATGGTAACTCAGAGGCAAGGACGTAGGCTTTTAGTTTGGTTTTGAACAAATCTTTTTGGACTGTTTCTTGGATATCTGTGGGAAGAGAATTCCATGCAAGTGGAGCAAGAAGAGAGAAGGTGCGGAAGCGAGAGAAAGCACATGGAGAGCACGGAGCGACAAGGGTAGTCGAGGAGGCAGAGTGGATAATACGAGAAGGCTTGTAGAGTTGGATAGAGGAGGATAGCTACATCAGTGCCTTGCTGTGGATAGCTTTGTGAACCAGGATACGTCATTTAAATCTGGCTCTGTTTCGCATCATCAGCCATCAATCCTGGTGATGGTACGAGGAAGTAGGTGTGAAGTGAGGGAGTTCGAAGAGAGTCCTGGTAGCGAAGGTAATGATCTTGTCGAGAGGACAGAACGCATAGTTGGGGAGACCAAATAGGATGCTGGCACAGTAGTTCGGTTTAGAGAAGACAAGAGTGGTTAAGAGATGCTTGGTGGTGTTGAAATGAAGGAGGTGCCTGATTTTCCTAATATTTAGGAGGTTGAGACGAGCCGCTGTTCCAGTTTTGGAGATGAAAGTAGATAAGGTGTGAGGACGGTCATAGATGACACAGGGGTTTCTTGCTAAAGACTAGGAGAGAGTGTCAGGTGGGAACTGGAAAGGCAGAGGAAGATATGAGAGAGGGCTTTTGGCAGGGAAGAAGAGAACCTCTGTTTTGGTAGTAGAGTTTAACATCAGAGAGTGCAACGCCATCCAATATTTAATGGCAGAGGGACAGTTGGACATTTTGCTAGAGAGTTCAGAGGAGAGTTCAGGAAAAGAGAAGAAGATTTCTGTGTCGTCCATGAAGAGTTGGTATGAGAACCCGAAGTAGGAGATTAGTGCCCCAGGGGTGTAGAGTGTAGAGAGAGGCAGACTCAAGACAGAGCCTTGTGAAACACTAACAGTTAGAGGAGTGAGTTGAGAGGTGCTGTTGCTCCATGAGACCGAGAATTGGCGAGGTGCAAGGTAGGATTCAATCCAGGCAAGGGTTTGATTGCAAATCTAAAGAATAAAGCGAGTATTAAGGAGATCTTAGTGATTGACAGTGTCAAAGGCAGCAGACAGGTCAAGGAGAATTAGGATATGTTGGTGCTCTTAGCAGAGGCGATGAAGTAGGATACATTCATGGAGCAGTTTACGTGGAGTGACAGGAGCGGACACCTGCTTGTAGGGGCTCTCAAAGGTTGTGAATGTCTACGCAATTGGTAAGACAGTTGAAGACAACCCTTTCAAGTGCTTAAGAGTACTGTGGAAGAAGAGAGACAGGGTGAACGTTAGCCAGTAGGTTCCAGTAAGCCTCTTGCTTTTTTAGGAGAGCGATGACCATGGCTGTCTTGAAAACAGAGGGAAAGCAAGGGAAGTCGAAGGCCACGCTGATGAGTTCAGCGAGGTGAGAGAACACTAAGGGGGCAATCAGTTTGAATAGCTGAGGAGCAAGAAGGTCTTGTGGAGCACAAGAGGGGTTAGCTTTCATCAGTAGAGATAGCACTTTGTCAGTATTAGTGTGACTAAAGTGGGGGATAGAGGCAGAGGATGGTGGTAGAGTAAGCAGAGTGTAAAATGCAGGAGGGAGTGTGAGGAAGGTCAGGAGAGAGCCTCTCATTTTGGAAATCTTTGCAGCGAAGTATTCAGTGAGGTCATTAGCTGTGAAAGTGGAGTTGATAGTCACATACTTAGGAATAGTGAGGATTGAGTTTAGGGTATCCTGTAGCTGGTGAGGTGTCAGATGACCCTTGTGCAGGGGGAAAACCCTAGTTTCTGGGTATTTTAACTCACATCCGTTTTTGAATTTGGGATCAGTTTTAAATTGCCCAGAAATGCCTCCTTATTATGCAAATGTGCAAAGGGGGAAAAAGGGCAATTTGCCCTTTGCGAATTGGGCTGCCAATTTTTTCACAAAAGTGAGAAGATGCACTAGCGCATCTCCTCACTTGAACCAAGAAAAGGTTTGAGAATCTGGCCCTTTGTGTGTAAATCTGTTTTTTCTATATGGAGCCCTGCTCAGAGACTAAAGATGCTGTTGAACATTTCTACACGACTCGCATAGGAAGCTCTTGAGTGGCCAATCCAGAGAAAACAGTTAGAAGTAATACCTTGCATTTTCAGGCAGTCCTCAGACAGACAGCCTATGGAACTCAGCATGCGTTTCTCTGCAGCCCAGACCTGCAGCCCCGACACCCTGTGTGCTTGCAGATAAACAGTGCTACATTTAAAAGTGCTTTTCTTTCATGCACCAGTATTACAGACACACAGAATCCTGGACACCCGCTCCTTGGAGAAGCATGGTACAAATGTCAATGGTGTTGGCTGGAATCCAAAATCGTTGATAAACATTGTTACTCCTACATTTTGTCCCCTTTACTGCATATTGTATGAACGTTCAATTTCTTTCACCTGCACTTTGGCACCTCAGTTGCGTGCCAATTCCTGACATGTTCTTGTGATGCTGGAAATGCATCGGAGGGACAGGGCCTCTCTATCCTTGTCCTTTATTGCCTTATCATGTATGTTCTGCCTTTTTTTCCACGCAGGAGTTTGTGTGGGACTCCTGGCGGTGTGGCTCTTCCTGTATTTGGTTTGGTGAACAGACCCTTGGGATACCCTTATGGCACCCATGGGTAGGAGTATGACCCTGTACTCCTAGTGTATGTTTTTGGGCACCTGTGTGTGGCGCACAGAGCAGGGTACAAGCTGGTGGCAGCTCTGTGCTGAATTGACAGGTGCCCTGCGCATCCTCCATTTTGGGATGCCCATGCCCTGTCATTGGAATCAGGGGATTCCTGATAGGAAACAAGATGGCCCCTGTGGCCTCTTGCTTTCTATTGCTTGTTACCTTACTTTTCCCAAAGTCCCGGGAAGCCCTGGCTCTGTCCCTTCCCCCTGACTGGCTGTTGGGTTTAAGTTCCATATATGGTGTTGTGGGGAAGTCCAGGCCAGACTGGCTGGAGCCTTCCTAGTGACTGTATGTTGCGGGTACACCCGTGGGGTGGTACCTAGGTGAATGGAGTGTGTGACGAATACGCATTCTGTGTTATGGGTGTCTAGTATCTGGTGTTTGACACAATGGGGGTCATTACGACCTGGGCGCAAAGGGATACCGGGCACCGGTAATGACACCGGTGCCGGTAATCCCTTTGCGCCCTATTCTGAGGTCCCTTTGCGGGTCCTCCCTTAACGCCTGGTTTTCACCAGGCGTTATGGATGGGAGCCGCAAAGGGATACCGGGGTCAATAACGGTACCGCAATTTGCAGTACCGTTATTGCCACCTTCCCCCTTCCCATTGAGCCCTATGGGGGCTCAAATGGGAATGTGGAATGGCTCTGGGGAATTACCGGTCCCGCCGACCTCGGACTGGACCGGTAATTACCCCCTTCACCAGACTGGAGTCGGACCAATTTTGGAGGCAGCCATGGCGCTAGTAGCGCCATGGCTACCTCCAAACTCGTAATGAGGGCCAATGACTGAGACAGCCCTTTCCGAAACTGGTATGAATGCAGTGTGCAGTGCTGAATGACAGAGTGCTTGTCTGAATCCACATTCTGTGTTTGTATTTATTTGTATTTATTAGTCTTATATAGCGCTTTATACCAAAGCGCTGTACAGTTACAACAACAGGGTACATTTAACATAACAAAAACTGTAAAAACAGAAGCAATTTAGAAACATGAATCAGTCACCAAAAACAGTATGTAGAGCAATTATTCAGAGGGGAAAGGGGAGAGGAGGAGGAGGGCTAGGAGGAAGAGGGAGGGAAGGTAGGAGGAGGAGGGAAAGGAGGGGGTGGGGAGAGGATGGGGAGGGCGAAAGTGGGGGGAGAGGTTAAGGGAGGAAGAGGGGAAAGTGGTAGGAGAGGGGAGTGAGAGGAGGGGGTGTCATGGCAGGGAATGGAGAAGGAAAGATTTGAGGGAAGTGAGGAAAGAGGAAAAAGTAGGAGTAGAGTGGATAGAGAGAGGCAAGGAGTTCCAGTGGAGCGGGCCAGGCGTTGGAAGGAGCGGAAACGGGAAGAGGCACAGGGGGAGGGAGGAACAGTGAGGAGGAAATGGTCAGTGGAACAAAGGGGACGAGAGGGAGTGTAGAATGAGAGAAGGGAAGAGAGATAATGGGGAGCAAGATCGTGGAGAGATTTGAAGACCAGACAGAGGAAGTGGAATTTAAGTTGAGAATGAAAGGGGAGCCAGCCAATGGAGGATAGGGAAGCAGAGATGGAGTCACGGGGGGAGAGGAGACGGAGGGTACGGATGGCAGAGTGATAAATAGATTTGAGGGGGGCAAGATGTGAAGTGGAAAGACCAAAGAGTAAGGAGGAGCAGTAGAAGAGGCGAGAAAAGATAAGGGAGGAGATTAAGAGTTTAGTAGCATGAAAAGTAAGTGAGGGGCGAACTTTGCGAATATGGTAGAGGTGGTAACGACAGGCACGAGAGGTGAGTGAGATATGATGGGAAAAAGTGAGAGAAGAGTCAAAGTGAAAGCCTAGGTTACGAGCGTGGGGGGAGAAAGTAAGATTAGAGGGAGGAAAATTAATGAAAGGGGGAGGTGAGGGAGGGGGAAGGGAGTTGGAAGGGAAGAAAACTACTTCAGTTTTGTCAGAGTTAAGGGAAAGAAAGCGAGAATCCATCCAGTTTTTAATAGCAGTGAGACAGGAGGAAAGTTTAAGGTGGAGGTCAGGAGAGAAGGAAGAAAAGGAAAGAAAGAGCTGCATGTCATCGGCATAGAAATGGTGAGAGATGCCAAAAGAGGAGATCACAGGGGCAAGGAGGGAGGTGTAGAGTGAGAATAGGAAAGGACCAAGCACACAGCCTTAGGGAACTCCGTATTCAAGAGGGTGGGAAGGAGAGGAGCGGCCATCCCAGGAAACAGTAAAAGAGCGGGAGGAGAGGTAAGAGGAAAGCCAGTTGAGTACAGAGCCTTTGAAACCAAAGGAGGAGAGAGTGTTGAGAAGAAGGGGTGATCAACAGTGTCGAAGGCAGCCGAGAGATCAAGAAGAATAAGGACAGTGGATTGCTTAGAGTGCCGGGCAGAGAGGATGGAGTTAAGGATGTAAGTGAGAGCAGTTTCAGGAGAGTGTTTGGGGCGAAATCCAGATTGAGAGGGGGGAAGGAGAGAGAGATTAGTGACAAAGGATGAGAGCTGTGAGTAGGCAAGGCGCTCAAGAAGTTTAGAGAGGAAAGGGAGAAGTGAGATAGGGCGGAAGTTCGAGGTGAGCAGGGGATCAGCAGTAGGTTTCTTCAGAATCGGAATAATAGTGGCATGCTTGAAAGCAGAGGGGAAGGAGGCTGAGTAAAGGCAGATATTGAAGAAGGAGGTTAGGTAGGGATTAAGTAGAAGGAAGATTTTAGGAATAAGAAGGAAGGGGACAGGGTCAGATGGGGCAGTTGAGGGATGGGCTTTGGAGAGGAGGATAGAAACGTCAGAGGAGGAGACTGGGGAGAATTCAGTCATGCAAGTAGAGCGTGATGAGGGAGAAGGGGGAGGGGTTGTGAGTGTCTGGATGGAGAAGAGTGGCTTGAATTCACTCTGCGCCTGATTGGCTGACTGACTGCCTGAATGCCCTTCTGAGTGATTGGTTGTCTGAGTGTGACCCAGCAGAGTCAATGGGAGAGCAACAGTATATCTGGGGGCCTCTCACTGCTAGAAATTGTTCAGAAGCTGAAGTTGATACTTGATGCTTACGCTCGAAGCCGAGCCAGAAGAAGAAGGTGAACCGCTGTTCCCTTCGTTGCAATCTGAAAGCTGCTGTGCCTTCAAGAACTGATCCAAGATGGGACCTGGCTAGCAGACCTCTTCCCGAGCTACGAGGGACCATCGTTCAACAGCTGATCTTTGCCAAAGCTCCCTGGTAGACAGACCTACAAAAGGCTGCCGACTGGAGAAGGGGACCGCCGAGGAGAATGAAGAGAAGCACCGGACAGCCATCCACCATCGTTGACTGCCGTCGTCATGCTCCCTTTGCCTAAGAACATTTGATCCAAGGACTCCCTTGTTCAACCTCGTCGACCGATTTCGTCCTGCCGGAGAAAGTCAAGGCCGCAGACAACCAAGGAGAATCTGCCGGTGGGTTTCCCGCCACCCAAAGACCTCAGAGATGCTGACAAAGCTATGGAAGCCAGCTGGAGTCACGTCCCGTTCACCGACACCAGACGCCGACAACCCGACGCCCTTGCTGGGCCAAAGTTCTTCAGTGACTCTTTGCGGCAACCAACACTCGTCGTCGAGGTGCACTGCACACCTTAGCTTGCAGGCTGCAACAACAGTGTTCACCCCTTTTTCCTTGTGGGATTTCGACGATCTGTGGCTATTGTTTTAAAGGGAGCCGCTCAAGAAGGATCCGTCGATGACCCGGCATCGAACTCTGCTATTGCAGGTACATTGGGGTTGTAGAACTATTTAGAAGGAAATATGACTCCTGTGAACAATATATGGACTGGGCTTGTACGATATATCTTTATTTACAGGTTTCCCAGGTGGGGATGGTACTCATACAGAACTGTGTCTAGGTAATGGGGCCAGTATTCTGTCAATTGTTCTACCCAACTGCTTTCCTCGTGTGTCTTTTGTTGGGTGTCTTTATTACTTGATTTGTGTGACATTTAAACTAAGTCCAGTTGATGCACTTTAATGAAATCTAATAGTAATTGTGGTACTACATAGAACCTTGTATATATTTGCCATTGTAGATTAACTGAGCACAAAGTGAGTTATTGGAATTGTGTGTATATAACCTTGAACCTTAATTATATGCAGAGCTGTATTTTCACTAACATAGTGTGTGGACATTCCTTTGTGGGGGCTTGGGGACTACACTGTATTTAAGAACCAGCCCGCATCACCTCCTGAGAGCTAAGCCTTGATTGCCTGCTACGATACCAATAATAGAACATCTTGGCTGGGGTCCTCTGGGCCTCTCCTTTGCCATATAGAGAGCTGGAGTACAGACACCCCCCCACCAGTGGAGTCTTTACACTGGTGGCAGCGGTGGGATGCTTATGGTTTTAAGAATCAGTGTGTAACCTTGCCACTTAACAAATATCTACAATTTGTTAAATTGAAGTTTAGTTGTGTACGAGATATCTACATTACAAGCAATAGAATAAATTGTGAATGGTAAATTGACTCGGATGAGCTTAGAGGCTCTCCAGAGTGCTTGTGAAGCCAGGGAGATAGACTTTGAGGATAAGTCTAGGGCTGAGCTGGCAGCTGCCCTGGCAGACTACCAGACTGATTGTGAAGCTTTTGAAGTGGGGGATGAAAACCAATGAGGGCCCTACCCCTGGGGGTTTTATTGAATCTGATTCTGGGAACGCCACTATTCCTGCTGCCACTGTTCCAACCGCCAGCAATGTTTCTTCAGGGAATCCCTTGGAACTTGAGTTATTAAGGATGAAGTTGGCCTTTGAATACAAAAAGTTGGAAATAGAAGCTGAGTTTAAGAATGAGGAGTTGGCACAGCAAGTGATCCTTAAAGCTAGGGATCTGGAACTAAAGGATAAGGGCCTTGAACTTAAAAACAAAAACACTGAATGTCAGAAAATCCAGCTCAAGAAAGCTAGATTGGAGACCTCAGAAAAACCAGTTGAGAGTGTCAGGTCCCCAGCCACCAAGTTTATGAAAGATTTGGTTGGTGTGTATGCAGAGGGTTCTGTTATCCTCCAATGGATTGAAGCTTTTGAAATGGCTTGTGGAATCCATGATGTTGATAAGAGAGTTTGGGCTAAGTGTTTGTTAAGCAGAGTGTCCCAGATTGATTATGATTGTATTCTGAAACTGAGTGTGGAAGAAAGGGGTCAGTATGAGTGCATGAAGTCTGCTTTGATTGCCAAGTTTGGCAAGACACCTACCCAATACCTTAAAAGGTTCAGGGAATTTAAGAAACAAGAGAATGTGTCTTGGGTTGACTGGGTGAGTGCTGCGCACATGAACATGATGGGGTGCATTGATGGTTACAAAGTGAAAAGGAGCATTTTTTGGAAGCCTGTTCACAAGAACTGTGTCAGTATGTTGCTGACCAGAACATGTTCGATCCCTTTATGCTGGCTGACAAGTGGGTCTCCCACGGGTGTCCCTAAGGACTCCAGTGGGAAGCACAAGGACAAAGAAAGGGGGACCTCTCAGAAGGCTGAGGAGTCCCAGAAGCAATCACAGTCAAGTAAACCAAAACCTTCCTCTCCTAAAACCCACAAATCTAGTGGGGATAAGTCCTATGTGGGTGGGAGTAAGAGTAGTGGTCCATCTGCTGCAAAGCAGGCTCCCAGTGGATTCAGTACTCTACCCCCCATTCCTGGCACATGTTGGAACTGTGGGGCTCTGGATCACAAGAAGGGTGACCCCAAGTGTAAAGGTAATGCACTTGTAGTCCAGGCTGTCAGCCTGACCTACCCTTACCCCATGCCTGAGGTGGAGGCCACTGTCCTCCCCTCCTTTATAGGAATCACATTTGGTGCTCCTGTAGAGCTTTTTCTACTAGTGTCACTTGGGTCCTGGGACCAGTACGCAGACGTACTGGCGACAATCCCACAGAACACCCGTCGGTTTTGAGAAGTGTTCTCTTGAATGGCTAGCCCTCTACCAGCTTGAGAGACACTGGGTCAAGCATAACAGTGGTGGACAGGACCCTGTTCAAGCCAGAGGATTATGTAGGGCTCCTCTGAAAATCACCAGGTTAGCTGGTGGGCCACCCAAATTATCACCTGTAGCCTTAGTCAACATTACAATTGGAGACAAGACAGCAAAGCTTCCTTTCCTGGTTCAGGACAACGTGCCTGCTAACATTTTGTTAGGAAATGATTTGGTGGAAACGGGGATGATCTCGGATGGTCTAACCATGGCTGCTGCGGCGGTCACCTGATCACATGTCACACCGAGTCCGGCTGCGAGTCTGGTACCCTCGCCGACGGGGAAACCCAAGGCATGAAGAAGGAAGAGCAAGAAGGCCGCCTCTGCAAAAGGGACCCCTTTTCTTCCTGCTGCTTCAGCAGCACCCACTGGGAATTATGCTCCGGACAGGCTGGGTCCAGCAAGGGCGTTGGGTCGTCGGCAGTGGGAGGGAGACCAGGCAGAAGACTGTCCTGCAGGAGAGGTGCTCAACCCAGAGGATCACCCTGACCTTCAATGCCTGCTGGTTGTAGGGGGGCCCTTCCGGGCGGACTTCTGTAAGGGTCAGAGAGAGTGCCACTCTCTCGAGGGTCTAAGGAAACAGGCCCTGTCCCAGGCACAGGGAGAAGTGCCTAGGACATTCCGGATATACTGAGAGGGTGAGCTCCTGGTTAGTGAGCCCACTAAGCCTGAACCTGGTGCCTTCAAGAGGTTGGTGGTACCCCAGGTTTACAGGTCCTTCCTACTGCAGTTGGCACATGAGGTGCCCTTAGCGGGTCATCTTGGTACCACAAAGACCAAGCAGAGGCTCTCTGCCCATTTCTACTGGCCCCAGATGGGAGTAGAAGTGGAGTCCCACTGCAGGACCTGCCCAACTTGTCAGTTGTCTGGCAAGACTGGAGGCAGTGTCATTGCCCCACTGCAGCCATTGCCAGTGGTTGGCACACCATTTGAGATAGTGGGCGTCAATATTGTCTGTCCCCTTGACCCTCCCACTTCTGGTGGACTTCAGTTCATCCTGGTCTTGGTTGATCATGCCACCAGGTACCCTGAGGCTATACCCCTTCGGACTATTACTGCCAAGGTGGTTGCCAGGGCGCTCCTGGGCATTTTCACCCATGTTGGATTCCCTAAGGAGGTTGTCTCTGACAAAGGATCCAACTTCATGTCGAGTTACATGAAAACCATGTGGAAAGAGTGTGGGGTAACCTACAAGTTCTCCACCTCTTACCATCCCCAGGCCAGTGGTCTGGTCAAGAGATTTAATAAAACTCTCAAGGGCATGCTGGGTGCTTTGGAAGAGCCCCTAAGGAGGAAATGGGGTCTCCTCCTACCATGCCTGCTGTTTGCTTACAGAGAGGTACCTCAAGAGGGTCTTTGTTTCAGCCCCTTAGAGTTACTCTTTGGCCATCCAGTGAGGGGGCCCCTTGTCCTGATCAGAGAAGGTTTGGAAGCCACCCCCCCAGGTCCTGCCAAGCAAGTGGGGGACTATGTGGTAGGCCTCAGATGGAGGATGACACAGATGATGGGTCAGGCGACAGCGAATATTAAGGCCACCAGGAATTGAACCAGTACTGGTATGACCTTAAAGCCTCGCAAGTGGATTGGAATCCAGGACAGGAGATCCTTGTGATGGAGCCTACCAAGCCTAGGATTTTGGCAGATAAGTGGATTGGACCCTTCAGGATAATCTCCAAGATGGGCGAAGTCAACTATCTGGTTGAAATAGGAGTCCCTGGGGTAGCCCCTTAGGTATTCCATATTAACAGGCTAAAGCCTTACCATAGGCGAGCAGAAGTCTCATGTCTCTTGCTAGCTTCAGAGCAAGAAGAGGATGAGAGTGAGCCCCTTCCTGATTCGCTGCATAGCAACCCTCAGGATGGCTCAGTGAAGGGAGTGCCTAAGAACATTTGATCCAAGGACTCCCTTGTTCAACCTCGTCAACCGCTTTGTCCTGTCGGAGAAAGTCAAGGCCACCCACAACTGAGGAAAATCCACCGGTCGGTAATCCTGCCATCTGAAGACCTCAGAGATGCAGTCGACGCTACTGAAGCCAGCCGGGATCACGTCCCGTTCGCCAGACACCGACCACCTGATGCCCTTGCTGGGCCAAAGTTCTTCACTGACTCTTTGCGCCAACGAACACTCTTCGCCAAGGTGCCACGCACGCCTCAGCTTGCAGGACGTTTTTGACCGATCATCATCGAGCACCGCAAGAACCGAAGCTGCAGCCGCAACGACAGTGTTCACCCCTTTTTCCTCGTGGTATCTCGACAATCCGTGGCTCTTGTCTTAAAGGGAGCCGCTCAAGAAGGATCCTTCGACGACCCGACATCAAACTCTGCTATTACAGGTACATTGGGGTTGTAGAACTATTTAGAAGGAAATAAGTCTCTTGTTAACAATATATGGACTGGGCTTGTATAATATATTTTTATTTACAGGTTGCCCAGGTGGCTGGTACTCATCCAGAACCGTGTAGTTAATGGGGCCAGTATTCTGCCAATTGTTGTAGCCAACTGCTTTCCTCCTATGTCTATTGTTGGTTCTCTTTATTACTTGATTTGTGTGACATTTAACCTCTTAAATGCCAAGGATGAGTATGCTCGTCCTTTTTGCATAGACTTACATAATATCCTTTCACTTATGCCTTGATTGCTCGACATGATACCAATAATAGAGAATCTTGGCTGGGGTCCTCTGTGCCTCTCCTATGCCATATAGAGAGCAGATGTACAGACACCCTGTCTTTACACTGGTGGCAGCGGTGGGATGCTTATGGTTTTAAGAATCAGTGTGTAACCTTGCCACTTACAAAATATCAACACTTGGTTAAATTGAGGTTTAATTGTGTACAGGATAACTACATTACAAGCAATGGAATCTAAGCGGGTCCCAAAGCTCTGCAGTGACTTTGGGGAAATCTGCAGGCACGTCAGAAGAGGTGAAACTGGCTCAGGCCCGGTTCAAGATCCTCGGGATAAAAAGGGGGGGAGGGGTGAGTAGAACCCAAAACACCCCTCCCGGGCCGTTACCCAAATTATGGAGGTCTCTTCCACGGACGACGAAGACCAGGAGTCCCTACATACAGTCCACAAGGACGTTGAAGCAGAGGACGATGGCACAGGGCCTAGTTTTCCTGCTCTGACTTTTCAGTCAAGGGACATTTCATTGGATATTCTGTCGACTCTGCACACCTTGGTGTTAGAGATCCATATGAGGATGTCTTAAGCTCTGGTACCTGTGGTCCCTGAGGTCCACCATCAGCCTCTAGCGAAGAAGAGGAAGCATCATCTGCGGCCCCCATTTCAACCTCTGCCACCACATCAGGTCCCCTCTCCCCCAGCAGACCCAGACATGGGTATGGGGATGGATACGGCCACGACGATGGATGATGACGAGGATATTGTTGCAGCAGACGGTGAAACTCCACATTTGGATGCTCCACATAGGGTGTCCACACCGGATGAGGTGGGATCGTTCCACTCTATGATCCCCAGAGCCTTCAAGCTATTCCAGCTAGTGCCTGAGGAAACCAAGAAGGAGGGCTTCTTGTACCAGAGGCGCGAGGCCAAGAGGAAGACAATCACTGCAGTGCCCCTTCAGGACGATAGTTGGGATGAGGGCCTGGAGCTCATGAAGAACCCTTGCATGGCTCCAGCCAAATGGGATAGGCTGGAGAAGAAATATAGGGTGCCGGACTCCGCACCCAAGTACCTGAGGTCTCAGCCATCACCGGATTCAGTGGTATCGGTGGCCGTAAGGAAACGGTCGGCCAACCCATCCTCGTCGTCTTCGGTCCCTCCGGACAGTGAGGGGAAAAGGATGGACTCCATGGGAAAGAAGGTGATTTGCACTGCAGCATCCACTATTAAGGCGGCCAACACACTGCTGATCCTGGCCAGGTACGACAGGGAGTTGTGGTACAAGCTGGGCAAATTCTGGAGTTCCTCCCCGACGATATGAAGATGAAGGCAATCGCTCTCTTCCAGGAAGGGGAAGTGGCATCTGATCACGCCATCACAGTGGCATTGGATTTCACTGACACGGGGTTCAGACAAATGGGGAACAGTGCCTGCCTTCGTCGCCAAGGTTGGATGAAAGCCACAAATTTCCATCCGGAAGTCCAGGTCGAAGGTGCTGGACATGCCCTTCGATGGAGAGAATCTGTTTGGGCAGGTAGTCGACAAGTCCCTCCAGGCCATCAAAGCGGATACAGAGACGGCCTGTTCCCTGGGCACTCTCCAGCAGCACTGCTCTTCTTTTCGCTCCTCCAAGGGAAAGTCAAGTAGGTCTTCCAAAGGTTTCTCAACATCGTACCGACAGCCTTCCAGATCCACAACGCAGGAAGCCTACCGAGGCTGTTCCCAGGCCTACAGTAGTGGAGGACAGCGTCGCCGTCGCCCACAGGGTAGGACCCCAGCAGCAAAGCAAGCCTTATCCGACTGGGACTTCGGGCCCCCACTCGTACACCTCGGTGGGAAGCCAGCTGACGAGGTTCTTCAGCGAGTGGAGAAAGATCACCACTGACAGATGGGTGCTGGATGCTCTTGTCCAAGGACATACCCTGGAGCTAATTATTTCTTAACCTAAGTACCCTGTAACATTTACAGCAAAAGTCTCTTAACTATTCTTTCTGTTCTTGTTAGAGGTCTTGTAATAATACCTGTTATATTGTATGATTCTTATTCATACTTCGAATATATTATACGTTATTGCTGCTTTGTTTTAAAAAAAAATGGTAATATAGGCTTTATTTATCTTCCTTTCTTTTTTCCAGATTATTTTGCTTTAGATAGGTTGTAAAATGTGATATTGATCTCTGAAATCTATGATGTTGAGTTATATATGCATTTTATGTGAAGTGATTTTATATTACACGGCCCGCGGTAGCGGCCGGGTAGTTATGGTTAAGTTGCTAAACCCATAGGAAGACCACTTTTTCGGCGGCTTATAACTTCGCTCCCCCTGGAGGAAGCCTCGCCAAACTTTGCAAAAAAAGTATATGGCCGGCTCTGAATTTTTTCGCCAAGTTGGGTGAGGTTTCGTGCAGGGGGGGTCAAAGTTATAGGGGGGTCCCACATTTTTTTTTCTCCATAGATTGAGTGGGGAAACAACTTGCGCACAGCTACAGGCCGAACGGCTGGACAGAATTTCACCAAATTTGCGGCAGGAGCGAGGGCTTGGGTCAGAATTCCTGCTTTTGTGGGTTTGGTGGAAATCCAACCAGTATTTTTGTTGCAAAGAACTGAAATGTACGTCTCAAAAAATGAGTGATATCTGGGTCCACTCCACAGTCCCATTTGCCTATTTGCTTCACGGACCGACATCTCATTGGCTGCGTGATGATGGCGAAAATTGGACGCAGCCGGAGATTGGCTGGATGGAAGCATGCTGTGCGTCAAAGTTTTTGGGAAACGCCAGCATGGTGTATTGGTGGATAGTGCCGTGCCGGAAGGGGTTGCAAAACGTGGTTTGTAGGATCGGGTGGGTGACAGAGGGGGATGCGGAGACATTGACAATGTGTTGTGCTGTAGCCTAGGGATGGCAGTGGTTATGTTGACTTTGGGCGTTTGCATTGTATTATGGTGGTGGGTTTGTGGCAAAATGTTCCCATGCTTGCCTGCATTGCTTTGTAGTGGTTGTGGGTAAGATCTGGGCTTTTGAGTGCATGGGCAGAAGCCGTAGGCCTCCCCTTGTACCCAAGAGCATAAGGCTTGGGCACCACCCCCACCATGCAATACCTCCATGCATGGGAGAGCAGTGAGGCAATTTGCGGGTAGCTCATCAGGGGACTACCTTCCGTGGCAACGGCGTGGACGCTGCCTTGGAAATGGGGACTGGATTGCAGATGATGGAAAGAAATTGAGAATGGGTGACATTGATACATGGAAGAATGTTGTAGCGTCACAGTTTTGCAATGTGGACCATTCATGCGCCAACTCACATATACTTCATTGGTGGGTAGCTGCACAGGCGACTATCATGTTTAGGTCAGTGCAGGCAGACTGCAATGGGGGTGGGGAGTGCTTTGGCGACAATATGAGGATATTTGCAGTCAGTGTACTATGTTGTGTCGTGCCTCAAAGCCCCTACTGCTTTGTGTGCGTGGCTAGGGCCTTTGGACATAACAGGGTGGTGACTGGTTGCAAGTAGGTGTGAGAATGTTGGCATGTGTGGGTCTTTTAGTGTAGACATACGTACCTGTAGTCCGGAAAGCTACGTGGTGACATGTTCCCATGCATGCCTCTAAGGCCTTCGAGTGGGTGTGTACAAGGATTAGGCTTTTGGGTGCATGGTCCGAGGCCGTAGGCCTCCGCATGTACCCACGAGGATAGGGTTTGGTCACAGCCTTGCTTCAAGGAAGGCCACTAACACATTGCCACATGGAAGCATTTTTTACCAGCACACATTTGCGATATGGACCATTGACGCAGTTACTCACATATACTTAATTGATAGTTAGCTGCATAGGCGACTATCATATTTTGCTCAGTGCATGCAGACTGCATTGGGGATGGAGACAATGTGAGGATATTTGCAGTCGGTGTACTATGCTGTGTTTTGCCTGCAAAGCCCCTAATGCCTTGTGTGCATGGCTAAAACCCTTAGACCTAACCGTCTGGCCAGTGGTTGGAAATAGGTTTGAAAATGTTGCCTTGTTTGGGTCTGTTAGTGTACCCATACATACCTGTAGTTAGGAAAGCTACGTGGGCACATGTTCCCATGCATGCCTCTATTGCCTTCCAGTGGGTGTGTACAAGGACTAGGCTTTCGGGTGCATGGACGGAGGCCGTAGGCCTCCGCATGTACCCAAGAGCCTAGGTCTTCGGCACAACCCCTGCAACACAATGCAGGCATGTATGGCACACTCTGCTAATGGTATGTGCGATGCACACATATGTATGAAGAGTGCATTCCTGTTGCCATTGCTCATTTGGATAAGTTATTATAACCATACCTTCTGACATCCCGCTGTTGGCTAGGGGTGCCGGTGGTTATGTTGACGTTGTGGGTTCCCATTGTGTTGTGGCGATGGGTAGGGGTGTCAGTGATTGTGGTACGTTTTTCAAGTATGGTATGTGGCACCATGTGTTACGCTCACCTGGTTCCACGGGGGCGCCACCCAGCAATTGGAGTTCAGATGTCCCTCCTTGCGATGCCCAGATGCGACCAGCGGAAGAGTTCTGCCTGGAATACAGGTAAGCTATGTTCAGAGCTGGGCAACCGGGGTAAACAACCTCCCACCTCCCTGTAGGTCTGCGACCCTTCTGGACTTCTCCTCACCTTGTTTTAGATGTTGGCAGGTTCTCTGTCCTGCTGTCTTGGCAGGGGCGCATTGTGCTTGGTGGGCAATGGCGATCGAGTTGCTTCACTGATGCCGGCCTGTCTTGAGTCTTTCAGGTAGGTCTTATTGCTGTGAATATTACTTTTCTTGCATGCCTTTTAAACAATGTCTTTTTCTTCCTAGGTACGCGTAAGTCCAATATGTGGCAAGGCGGAATCTGTGTTTCGCCGGTAAGTATGGGCGTTTTTGGAGTGCCTTGATGCAGCGAGTAGGCACTATGCGCTGCGCTTAAGATGCCTTGCCTTTGCTAACCTGTTATCTTTTCCTCTCCACAGGTCGCGGTACTCGGCCGGAGTATGGAATTTCCGTAGTGATGTTGATTGAGGAGCGGCTGGCGAGGTAAGCCTTTCGGTACAGTTTGTTAATTGTACAATGTCTAATGCCTTGTTTCTTCTCTTTTACAGGTCCGTCGATCCGAAGGAGCGCTGGTTCCAGGATGATGGTCGGAAGAGCTGCGGACCGCTGGCGATGAAGTTCAGGTAAGCTGCTGCCTTTTCTCACAATGTCTTCTCCTTTCCTTTGCAGGTGCTGTTCTTCCGAGGTTCGTGGCTGGAGCTGAACACAGTGAGCGTTACGTTGCAGTAATGCAAACTAACGCGAAGCGTGTTAGCCTATTCGGGTGTGGTTTAAATAGCTTCAAGAAAGAAGTCCAGGTAAAATAGTCCCCATGGTACCACACCCAAGAACCCTACACTGCAAGCCTGGTTTCAAGGAGCCACGTTATGAGGATGCCTCCACATGACTGGCATTAGTGAAAAGTAGTTCCCAAGCACAAGTCACTATTCAAACATGAGCCTGGCGCCAAAGGCGCCAGGACTGGTCCCAAGAAGGCCTAGGCTGCAATTTCTTGGGTTTAGTGGGGACTGGAATCAAGACTCTCCCTGGCCCATAGGTTGGCCAGGGGGTCTTCAGAGTGTGGGTCGTGACAGCACTCCCCCCCCCCCAAGGCCCCTCTCAAGGTGTTCCTTCTGTCCAGCCCAGGCTTAGTTGGGAAGTTTCGATGGTAGCTTTTGATCAGACGCGGTGCGTGAACATTTTCACAAGGTTCCCAGGATCTGTCTTGCGGTCCAAAACCTTTCCAATCTATTAGATAGTATAGTCCCCCCCTTGAGTACTTAGAATCCAGTATGCCTTTGACTTCGAATTCAAGTTCTCTGTCGACAAGAATGGGTATCGGAGCTGCTTCAATCCGTGTACCAGGTTGCATTGGTTTTAAAAGGGACACATGAAACACCGGATGGATGCGTAGATTGGATGGTAAATCTAACTTGACGGCCGCTGGACTGATAATTGTCTTGATGGTGTAGGGTCCCAAATACTTGGGTTGAAAGGTCCGGGTTCCTTTGATGGATATAAACTTGGTGGCTAGCCAAACCTTGTCTCCTACTTGATAATCGGGGGCCTTCGTCCTGTGTTGGTCGGCAAATTGTTTTTGCTTGGCTTTGGCGTGAATCGGGTGTTCTCTGGCCTTTTTGAAAGCCTGAGTGATGCTGGTGTGAAGGGTTTTAACCGCAGGCATTTCCAAATTGGTTGGGAGATCCAATTCTGAGGTACACGGGTGTCTACCATATAAGGTATAAAAAGGTGTTTGCCCAGTACTGGAATGTAAGGAGTTGTTATATGCGTACTCAGATATCCATAGTAAGTGTTACGCTGACCTGGCTCCCACAGGGGCGTCGATCGGAACTGGAAAGCTGCAGTTTCCACCCATGTGACACGTAGTGCAGAGATGACAGACTGGACTGGCCCACCTAATCTCATCTGCTTGACCGAAAGAAGTATTCTCCTGAAAGTGGAGAAAGGGAATTAGCCACCCGTGGATTTGAGTGATAAAGCCCCCCCCACTGTTCTCCCCTCTAATCACCTCCAATGTCTCGTTTTATATTCTCACCTTAAGTTTTTAAAGGATGAGCTCTCCATCCTGCGTAGAATGCAGGGGCGCGTGAATAACCAGTTACTTCACTGGTCCGAAGGAATTGGAGAGTTCCAGAACAATATTGACTCTGACGTGTCTGGCGAGGAGCCGTAAGTATATAGTTCTTAAGAGTTCAAAATGTCTGACTTTCACTCTTGTCTGATTCCTTGCAGCTTGCAGCTTGACCCTAGAGAGGATTGCCTCGTGCAGCTGGTAAAGTTCAGGTAAGAGTCTGTAGTATCCAACACTGTCCGGTAAATGACACCTGTATGTAATCTGTTGCTTTCTCCCTTGTTACAGGTGCTGAGTGAGAATTATGGTGTTTTGAGGAATAATACCTCCGGCGGTAAAATCAGTTAAGTCTATTATGGTGAACAAGATTCCCTTGGTTTGTTCTTTCGGCTCACCAGGCTGTCCTTTTGTTCCCCTTAGATGCCGGAGTTCGGCGAAGATGAATGGAGGCTGCGCAGGCCCGTGGAGATGAAGAATGCCTCCGGCGGTAAAATCATGTAAGTCTATTGTGGTGACTAATATTGCCTTATTATTCTCTCGGCTCACCTTGCTGTTCTTTATTCCTCTTAGGTGCCGGAGTTTGGCGAAGAAATGATGAAGACAGAGGTGGATCGTGGAGGTGCTGCGAAGGCTGGTGAGTATAGCGTGGCGCTGCAGCAGGCGATGCGACGCGCATCAAATAATGTATTTCTTCCTAGTCGAAGGCGCGATGGATCCAGAATCAGGTGAGGAAATAAGTATTGTTCTTGTTCTAACCTTTTTCCTTCTTTCTCCCTTTTCTCTAGGAGCTCCAGACTCGAGGCGGGCGTGGCAGAAGACTGGATGCTGGCTTGCAGGCACGGTGAGCGTTACGCTGCAGGATGCAGAATAGCGCGAAGCATGAGTTGCTCTTTGGGCGTGGTTTAAATAGCCTTCAAAGTAGTCCCAGGTAAGAACTTCCCAAGACCACACCCGAGAAAGAATATAGTCCCTGAGATAAAGTAGTCCCCCTTCAGACGTCACATTGGCTTGAATGCTGAGCAGCATGGTCTGCATGAGGTAAGTGAAAGCAAATGAGCCTGGCGCCTATGGCGCCAGTACTGACCCCTTCTATGAGCCTTGCGCCTACGGCGCCAGGACTGTATCCAGATAGCCCCTAGCCTGGGCTGCTGGGTTTTTCCACAAGTATCTGGATGCCTGCTCCCGGGACAGATGGACCTGGTCCAGATGCCCGGGGGTAGGAATCATGACAGTAAGTCCTTCCAGTCTCTCAGCTCGTGATGCAACATACACCGTATGTATTGCTCAAGGGTCTGGTTGGTCCTTTCGGTCTGACCGTCCGTTTGGGGGTGATGGCTAGTGGATAAGCGGACGTCAATTTGCACCATTGCACAACACTTTCTCCAAAAGTTGGAAATGAACTGACTACCTCGATCAGAGATCAGGACTGATGGGAATCCATGTAATTTAACAATATTGCCAGAAATACCTTGGCTAGAGTGGATGCATTTGGAAGGCCTTTGAGTGGAATAAAGTGGGCCATCTTCGAGAATAGGTCTACTACTACAAGAATGGTGTTAAACCCTTGACTGGTAGGCAGATCCGTGATGAAGTCGAGGGAAAGGGTGTGCCATGGCGCTGGAGGAATGTCCAAAGGTCTCAAAAGACCAGATGGTTTATGTTTTTGCGATTTGTTTTGTGCGCAAACTCCACAAGATTGAATTTATTGGATTATATCTCTCCGCCAGGTAGGCCACAAAAAGTTCTGTTTAACCTTGGCTACGGTCTTGGTGATTCCAGGGTGCCCTTCGATTAGGGAATCGTGGTAACCTGAAATGACTTGCTGTTGTAGGTTCTTGGTGGGTATGTATAGGCGGCCCTTAAAAAGGGGTAAGCGGTCTTGGATGGAATATTGTTCTCCTTGCGCTTGCCATGCAAGGAGGGTATCCGAATTCATGATTTGTTGAATTTCCTTTTTCAGTTCCATGTGTTTTAAGGCTGTAGTCAGGCCTAAGAGTTTGTCTTCAGGTATGATGGGGACTGGATATGGGGCTGTAAAAACCAAGTCATCTGTTCCAGTACGAGAAGGTGCGTCAGCTTTTCCATTCTTGGACCCTGGTCGAAAAGTTATGACAAAAAAGTATTCAGCGAAGAAGAGAGCCCATCGCAGCTGGCGTGAAGATTGGGCCTTTGCTGTTTTTAGATTCTGCAGGTTTCGGTGGTCAGTAATAACTGTAAGGGTGTGTCTGGCTCCCAGAAGGTAGTGTCGCCAGGCTTTGAAGGTGGATTTGATAGCCAAGAGTTCTTTGTCGGTGATGGCCTAGTTAATTTCTGGAGGTGAAAACTTCTTTGACCAGAAGGCCACTGGATGTACCTGGCCAGTTTCGGGATCTGTTTGTGAGAGGACAGCTCCCACTGCTATACTGGAAGCGTCCGTCTCTACGATATATGGGAGGTCTGGACGTGGATGTCGTAAGTTCGGTGCTGAGGTGAATCTTTTCTTTAGTTCCTGAAAGGCTTTTTCTGCGTCTTCGGTCCAGGTGAATTTCTTGTTATTTTTTTCGTAACAACACAGTGATTGGGTGTACGATTTGGGAGAAGTCTGGTATGAACCGACGATAAAAGTTTGCAAAGCCTAACATACTTTGTACTCCCATTATTGACGTCGGTGATGGCCATTTCAGAACGGCGTCGACCTTGTGCAGGTCCATCCTGATGCCTCCGGGAGTAAGGATGAAGCCTAGGAACTCCACTTCGGTTACATGAAAAAAGCACTCTTCCAGCTTGGCAAATAAAAAATGTTCACGGAGCTTCACGAGGACTGAACGGACGTGCTTGATATGATCTTGTTTAGAAGTTGAGTACACCAGGCTATCATATATGTACACTAGGGCGCAGACATCAATTAACTCTCTCAGGACCTCATTCATGAAGTATTGGAATGCTGCCAGTGCGTTGCATAACCCAAAGGGCATGACTTGATATTCGAATAACACATATTTAGTACGGAAAGCGGTTTTCCATTCGTCGCCGCTTCTGACCCAAACCAGGTGATACGCCCCCCGAAGATCCAATTTGGTGTAAATTTGAGCGTCCTTGACCTGGTCAGCATTTCCGGAATAAGTGGCAAAGGGTAACGGTTCTTCACCGTGACCTGGTTTAATGTGCGGTAATCAATACAGGTCCTTAAGTCCCCTTCTTTTTTCGGCATGAAGAACAAAGGACTGGCTGCTGGGGTCTTTGATGGACGGATGAATCCGTTTGCGAGGTACTGGTCTAGATAGGACTTTAGATGAAGATTTTCAGGTTCAGTCAGAGCATAGATTCTCCCACAGGGGACTTGGGCACCAGGAACAAGGTTGATTTGACAGTCGTAGGGCCTGTGGGGCGGCAGGGTATTGGCTTGGTCCTTCTGGAATACATCCTGGAAATCAGGTATTCAGGTATTCCTCAGGTAAAGTACTGGTTACACCTAAAATAGATGTCGTGGTTACGGGAGTCGTAGAATTACTGAAAGAAGTCTTCTGTTCTTGATAGTAACATGCTGGAGAGCAGTCACTGGGGAAGGTTAATTTCCTGGCTCGCCAGTTAATCGAAGGATTATGAGCGACTAACCATAGCATCCCTAGTATAAGCTGAAATTGAGGTGCCTTGATCAGGTCCAACGAAATGAGTTCCCTATGCCCGTCCTGGCACAGCCTTGTTATCTCAGCTGTGCATTGGGTTACGGGTCCGGAAGCGATTTCAGTCCCATCCACTGTAGTCACCTTATCTGTAATCGGCTTGGAACATAAGGGAAGTCCCATCTCTGCATCCAGATCTTGATCAATATAATTCCCGACTGCCCCACTGTCGATGTAAGCTTCTTTGGCATGCATTCTGGACAACCGTTGGTTATTGATCAAGATCACTGGTATTGCAAAGTGTGAGGTCGGTGGCTCCTTTCCCTCACTCGACAAACTGACCTCTACGTTTGCCGAGCTGGGTAGTTTTCCGTTTGATATTCTTTCTCTTGGTCTTTTTCCGTGGCTCCAACGACTTTCCTAGGGGGTTTCACCGGGCAGTCCTTCAGGAAGTGCCCAGATTTTCCACAATACAGACACAGTTGTTGTTGCCTTCTTTTATCTCACTCTTGTTTTGTTAATGAGGGTCGCACCCCTCCAAGTTGCATGGGCTCAGCAGGGTTTTCTTGTGCATGAGTTACATTGTCTCTAGACCGAACATACACCGCCCGTGGATCCATTTTAGAGCGATCTGCTTTTCGGTCTTGCAGCCGGTGGTCTAATTGTACAACCAAATTTATGAACTCCGAACAGTCTCGAGGAGGGTCCACTACTTGAGCTAGAACATCTTTTAATTCGCCTCGTAAACCCCGTTGAAACAACGTGGTTCTTTTGTTTTCAGGCCACCTAGCTTCAGCGACCAATCTGTTGAAAGTAGCAATGTACGTTAACAGGTCCTGATTTCCCTGTCGGAGGGAAAGGAGTTCATTGTCCACTGCTTGTTCTCGGGTATGACGAGCAAAAAGTTTCTCCATTTCCCTCTGAAATCCCCCAACGTCATGTAACAGAGGATCATCATGTGTCACCAATGGAACTGACCAGTCTGCTGCGCTACCGCTCAGGTATGACAAGACAAAGGCCACCCGAGCCTGGTCGTTTGGAAATGCTCCAGGCCAGAAAGAAAGTGAAGGCGGCATTGATTCATGAATGTGGCGTATTTCCGTGGATCACCTGTAAATCGCTCCGTTGGGGCCAAAGGAACTGTTCCTGGGAGCATGACTTGCACCGGAGTAGAAGAAGTGGATGGCAGGGTAGGATTCTGCATCGTTGGGTTGCTTCCCAGTAGGGGGGTCTGGCCCGCTTGTGATTGCAAGTATTGTCTGCTAATGTCTTCAGTGCGCTCCTTAGTCACTATTAAATCTCTTCAGAGAGCATTAGTCTCCTGACAGGCAGAATGAACCATGGCGCGCAGTTCTCCTATTAGTTGGGCCAATTGGTCTAATTCTGAGGTTTCCATGGCGCCCAGGTGGATTGAGTTTTGGAGGCTTCGCGTTCTGTTACGCTCACCTGGTTCCACGGGGGCGCCACCCAGCAGTTGGGGTTCAGATGTCCCTCCTTGCGATGCCCAGATGTGACCTGCGGAAGAGGTCTGCCTGGAATACAGGTAAGCTATGTTCAGGACTGGGCAACCGGGGTAAACAGCCTCCCACCTCCCTGTAGGTCTGCGACCCTTCTGGACTTCTCCACACCTTGTTTTAGATGTTGGCGGGTTCTCCGTCCTGCTGTCTTGGCAGGGGCGCGTTGTGCTTGGTGGGCAATGGCGATCGAGTTGCTTCACTGATGCCGGCCCGTCTTGAGTCTTTCAGGTAGGTCTTATTGCTGTGAATATTGCTGTTCTTGCATGCCTTTTAAACAATGTCTTTTTCTTCATAGGTACGCGGAAGTCCAATATGTGGCAAGGTGGAATCTGTGTTTCGCCAGTAAGTATGGGCGTTTTGGAGCGCCTTGATGCGGTGAGTAGGCGCTACGCGCTGTGCTTAAAATGCCTGGCCTTTGCTAACCTGTTATCTGTTCCTCTCCACAGGTCGCAGTACTCGGCCGGAGTATGGAATTTCCGTAGTGATGCTGATTGAGGAGCGGCTGGCGAGGTAAGCCTTTCGGCACAGTTCGTTAATTGTACAATGTCTAATGCCTTGTTACTTCTCTTTTACAGGTCCATCGATCCGAAGGAGCGCTGGTTCCAGGATGAAGGTCGGAAGAGCTGCGGACCGCTGGCGATGAAGTTCAGGTAAGCTGCTGCCTTTTCTCACGATGCCTTCTCCTTTCCTTTGCAGGTGCTGTTCTTCCGAGGTTTGTGGCTGAAGCTGAACACGGTGAGCGTTACGTTGCAGTAATGCAAACTAACGCAAAGCTTGTCAGTCTATTCTGGTGTGGTTTAAATAGCTTCAAGAAAGAAGTCCAGTTAAAATAGTCCCCATGGTACCACACCCAAAAACACTACACTGCAAGCCTGGTTTCAAGGAGCCAGGTTATGAGGGTGCCTCCACATGACTGGCATTAGTGAAAAGTCGTTCCCAAGCACAAGTCCATATTCAAACATGAGCCTGGGGCCAAAGGCGCCAGGACTGGCCCCAAGAAGGCATAGGCTGCAATTTCTTGGGTTTAGTGGGGACTGGAATCAAGACTCTTCCTGGCCCATAGGTTGGCCAGGGGGTCTTCAGAATGTGGGTCGTGACACCACGTTCCTATGTATGCCTCCATTGTCTTGCAGTGGTTGTGGGCAAGGCCTAGGCTTTTGGGTGCATGGGCAGAGGCTGTAGGCCTCTGCATGTACCCAAGAGCCTAGGGCTTGGCCACAGCCTTGCTTCAGGAAGGACAGTAAGACATTGCCATATGGAAGGATTTGTTCACCATCACAGTTTTGCGATATGGACCTTTAACGCAGCTACTCACTTATACTTCATTGGCGGGTAGCTGCACAGGGGACTATCATTTTTTGGTGAGTGCAGGCAGACTTTCCTTGGGGATGGAGGGCGCATTGGAAACAATATAAGGATATTTGCAGGCGGTGTACTATGTTGTGTTGTGCTTGCAAAGCCATACTGGCTTGTGTGCATGGCTAGGATCCTTGCACCTAACAGTCTGGCCACTGGTTGGAAGTAGGTTGGAGAATATAGCCTTGTTTGTGTCCGTTAGTGTACCTATACGTACCTGTTCGTAGGAAAGCTACGTGGTCACATGGTAGCATGCATGTCTCTATTGCCTTCTACTGGGTGTATTGAAGGACTAGGCTCTTGGGTGCATGGGCGGAGGCCGCAGGCCTCCGCATGTACCCAAGAGACTAGGGCTTGGCCATAGCCTTGCTTCAGGGAGGGCAGTAAGACATTGGCACATGGAAGGAATTTTTTACCATCACAGTTTTGCGATACGGACCTTTTATACTCATATATACTTCGTTGGCGGGCAGCTGTAGAGGCGACAATCATTTTTTGGTGAATGCAGGCAGACTCCATTGGGGATGGGGAGTGCATTGGAGACAATATGAGGATATTTACTGTCGGTGTGCTGTGTTGTGTTGTGCCTGATGCCTCTATTGCCTTCTACTGGGTGTGTTGAAGGACTAGGCTCTTGGGTGCATGGGCGGAGGCCGTAGGCCTCTGCATGTACCCAAGAGGCTAGGGCTTGGCCATAGCCTTGCTTCAGGGAGGGCAGTAAGAAATTGGCACATGGAAGGAATGTTTTACCATCACAGTTTTGCGATATGGACATGTTAGTACACAGCCCACGGTAGCGGCCGTATAGTTATGGTTAAGTTGCTAAACTCATAGGAAGACCACTTTTTCGGCGGCTTATAACTTTGCTCCCACTGGAGGAATCCTCATAAAACTTTGCAAAAAATGTAAATGGCCCGCTCTGAATTTTTTCGGCAAGTTTGGTGAGGTTTCGTGCAAAGTTATAGGGGGGGTCCAAACATTTTTCTTTTCTCCATAGACTGAATGGTAAAAAACTATGCGCACGGCTACAGGCCAAACGGCTGGATGGATTTGTACCAAATGTGCGGCAGGAGTGGGGGCTTGGGTCAGAAAGCGTGCTTTTGTGTGTTTGGTGGCAATCCGACCAGTACTTTTGTTGCAACGAACTGAAATGTATACCTAAAAAATTGAGTGATATCTGGCTCCGCTTCGCGGACCCATTTCCCTGTTCGCCCTGCGGACAGTAGGCTCATTGACTTGTAGTGCGCTGTGCTGTCGACGAACTTTGGACGGCTGGAGAAAAGTGTGCTGTGCGTCAATGTTTTTGGGAAACTCTGCCATGGTGTATCGGAGGACAGTGCGCCGCTGAAAGGGACTGACAAACATAATTTACGGCATGTGGTGGTGGGAAGAGGGGATGGAAAGGGTGGGGGAGAGAGAAGTGGTTCATCAGAAATATTAGGTGGACGAAGACGGTGGTGTGCCTGTAGTATCCGTGCGTACTGCGCCAATTCACCGGTCCCTGCACAGGCCCCAACAATGTGTGGTGAATGCAGGCAGCCTTCGTTACGACATTATAGCTCATGCTGTGACCTCTTACCGTGCTGCATGGTGGTACCTGAATAGCAGACGGGGAGTACTCTCTAAAACATATATTACACCATATGGTGGTTGGAAGAAGGAATGGAAAGGTTGGGGGAGTGGGAAGTGAATCATCTGAGATATGTAACTAGGTGGACAAAGATGTTGATGTACCTGCAGTGTCGTTGCGTACAGCGCCAAATCGCAGGTCTCTGCATAGCCACCTGCCATGTGTGCTGCATGCAGGCAGGCCTCGTTACGGCACGATAGCTGGTGCAGAGACCTATTTCCGTGGTGACTGGTGAGAGCTCAATTGCAGAAGGGCATTGCACATGACATGCACATTATAAGATACCGTGTACTGCGGTGTGTTGCAAGGATGGAGGCCTTGCAGCGACAACTTTGTGCTGTGGTTGGAAGTAAGTTTCACATTGTTCCCTTCTGTGTGTGGTACGTCAGCATTGCATAGATGGTTGATTGCATGGGTGCAGTGCTCCTTAGCACATCCTACAGTGTTTAATCCATGGCTGCAGCTAGTGGAGTGAACAGTGGAGATGGACTAAATTGCATACCCCATCGGATTGTGTAGTGTCCATTCCAGTAGTGACTTCTGTACTGCAGAATGACGTATTACTTTTCTGTACTGAATAGAGAGCTGGGAGATGTACTATGTGAATGAAAGTGGGTATGGGTGACAGAGGCTGTGTTATGTTTCCATGAATAGCATATTATGGTGTGAAGGTTTGGTAGTAGTGACGGTGGCTGTGGTACGTGTGTGCAGTGTGGTACGTGAGCACATGATGGTATGCATGCCTGCATTCTGTTGTGGTGGGTGTGGCCAAGGCCTAGACTATTGAGTGTATGGCCAAAGGCCGTAGGCCGTAGGCCATGCACCCAATAGTCTAGGCCTTGCCCACACCCCCCGCAGCAATGCAGTTTACACTGCATCTGTCATAGACTCCTCACCTATACAGAATGGTTGTAGAGCACATTGTACACTTGATAGAGCACCAGCAGTCAGCTGACATGCAAACACTGTTGGTTGGCAGTAACACCATTGTATGTGAATGAAAGTGGGTACGGACCCCGGAGGCTCTGTTAAGTTTGTAGATTCTGGTAAAAGGTGAATTTTTCTATGCTTAGCCGTATGACGGTGCCGAGCTTGGGTAGGAGTGCCGGTGGCTGTGGTATCTGTGTGTGGATTATGGTACTTGATGACATGTTGCCATGCATGGCTGCATTACGTTGCAGTGGATGTGGCCAAGGCCTAGATTATTGGGAGCATGGCCAAAGGCTGTAGGCTGTAGGCCATGCACCCGAAAGCCAAGGCCTTCACAACACCCACTGCAGCAATGCAGTTTTGACTGCATCTCTCAGAGGGTGGTCACCTTCACAGAATGGTTGTGGAACATATTTTACTCTTCATAGAGCACTAGAAGTGCGCTGACATGCATACATTGTTGGTTCCATGGGTGTGGTCATTGTTAGAACATTCTACGGTTTTCGGTGTATGGCTGGAGATTGTGCAATGAAAAGTCTTGCAGTGTGCCCACTGGATGCAGTGTTGGAACACTGTCAGTATACAAGAGGGTAGGGTTGAAGTGAATGTGTGGCTTGCTTGGACATTCTGGTTTGTGCAGCTTTCTTGGAGTAGGCCCAATGTTGTGAGGATTGTGCCGTTTGGTTGCCAGTGACATAATACTTTGTGCATGGAAGTGGGTAGGGGTGGCAGAGGCAGTGGCATGTTTGTGTAGTCTGCTAACTGTGACATGTTTCCATGCATCGCTGTGTTATGGTGCTGGGATTGGGTAGAAGTGCAGATGGCTATGTTACATTTATGGATTGTGGTTTATGGCAGAAAAAGCAATTAGAGCTAGGGAGTCCTCTTATTTAGGGGGCTGTGTGGCTGAGGACCAAGTGTAAACATATATATAAAGAAATGCCACTGAGAACAGCTACCCGCCTACACACGTCGTGGGTGTGTCTAGTTGCAACAGGTGCTATCAATCATGTAAGCCAATTGATTAGAACATGAAAGATAGAGATACACATATTTTAATTTATAAGTATAAAAACACTCAAAATATTTCATAAAAAAGACAAAAATTACACAAAACATCACATAAAAAAATACACAATTTATGAAAGTCGATATTTTCTAACAAACCAACCCTAACAATATTATTTAATTGAAACAATATTGTGAGGTTAGTAAGAATGTGAGGTAGACATGTTGCTTTTACATATATCATCAATTAATCATTCATTTGTCCTTGACTCTGTCGACACAGAAAAATGTGTTTCTGGGTTCTAGCAGCAATTTTAGACCACAGTCTGTAGCTGGCTTAGACTACTATGAGATGTGTGCTGGACCCGTCTTCAGGACGTTAAGTAATGGCATAAAACTTTAGATGACAGAATGAAATTCATTGGTTGACCTTTCACAGTGTAGCAATCTAAAAACCAAAACAAACAAAAGTGTTTGGTGACATGATTAAAATCTGAATGTAAGTGTCGTGTCTCTATCGGTGTGCACATGCAACTATTAACACTAACCTTTTCATTGCTTCTTTGGTGTGTGTGGCATCAAATTAGATCGGCGTCTAAACCGAATTCAATTGTGAAAACTGTGGGATCTCACAGTTGTTGGAACTGAAAGAGAAATATGAGGCAAATCTTAACTACTCATATTAAACAAACCTGTTTTTACTTTTTTTATGGCTTAACTGTTCGTATTGAAAAGTTGTTTGTTTTTTACTTTTTGTGCAACTTAATGCATATATCATGATTACAGAAAACGAGTCGGCTACTATAATTTATAATGCTGTATGGCTGTAGCCACTATTTAGAGGACTTTTAGCCAACTGTATGGTTTGTTGTGGTTATTTTAACCAAAATTTACTTATTCAATTGCATGTAGCATGCAGAATGGATTTTACCTTGAGGCGCAGTGGAAGTTGTAAATGCGCAAGGCTTTTGGGTCTCTCGTGTTGTATCCGGCACTTGGAAAATTTGTGGACAAACATATGGTCTGCGAAATATAAATGCTTAGTATGAGTGATTCACAGCGGCACAAGTGCATCTAAAAGTTTGAATTGCGCCGTAAACACTTGTTCGCTTACCTAATTGGTATACTCCTATCAGTAAACCGCTGCCCGCCGCACTGTGTATCATTTGCGGCGGCCAGTTACGCTTGCCGGAAATGAATGCTAAAGCATGCTGGAAGCTAGAACGTTGTTGGGATAGCAATGCGGTGTTGTTGATACGCCATCTTGAAAAGAAACATGGCGGTTCTAACCGATCGATTCTGTGTTTAAACTGGCGTCAACTAGACGTGTGGAAAGTGTTACAATGCATATAGATATAACCTAAATACTGGAAAACGAGTAACCAGTGTAAACTAATGGAGCAACTGTGTAGAAAGATTGCAATGCATATTGGTGTAACACAAATTACTAAGGTATATGCTGATCACAAAAATGACAGCAGATTTTGTCAAGTAAATTTTAGGCCTATATCTTGTAATTAGAGTCACAAAAAAACAGTACAAAGAAATATATTGTAATGGGCAATATTGAAATTGCCATACTTTCCAGAAGGATGAAAGCCAATTTTATTTCCTAAAAAACAGAGATAAAGGAATCCTCCGAGGAGAGACTTATTTTTGATTGATTGAAAGGGATCTTCAGTGGATTATGTGTGCAAAAACAAGCTCCATTCAATACCAATGTTTAAGCCAGCCTGTACAGTATTCAGATTGTAAATCCATTTTTGCTCAAGTTGTCTCAGTTTGCGGTCTCTATCTCCCCCACGGGGGTGAGCTGGAACTGTTTGTATTATAAACCACTCTATATATTTGGCAGTATGTTTGGCTTTGACAAAGTGAGAAACTAGTGGTTTGTCGGGCACAGAGTTTTTTTACACAGGAGCGATGCTCACAGATCCTTTGCTTAATAGGTCTCTTTGTTTTGCCGATGTAAATCAGCCCACATGGACAAGTAATGGCATATATTGCCCATGGTCTATTGCAATTCGTGAAACTGTTTAAATGCCAGGTGAGGCCATTTAAATTGACGGACTTGAGATTTTTCGTCAAGTCACAAACCGAGCAGTTTCCGCATTTGAAATGCCCACTAACTGGTGGTAAATGCCATAATGTCTTTTGTTGTGGAATGGAAGGTATCTTTGGAACTTTGTACGTGTGCACCAATTTATCGCGTAAGTTGGGCATACGTCTGAATGCAAAACCTGGTTTCTGAATTAAAAAGTCTTCAGTTTGAATCAGGGGCCAATTTTTTAAAATGCAGCAGCGCAAATCATTACTAATAGGGGAATAAGTGGCGACGCATATAATTTTGTTTTCACAAATCCTATCTTGTTTCTCCAGACACTGAGGTCTATTAATGTTGCGTGCCCTTTTCATTGATCGATGAATAATATGCGGTGGCCACATGTTCTCATGCATGGCTCCATTATGTTGTGATGGCTGTCGGCAAGCAGTAGACTCTTCTGTGCATGGTCAAAGGCATGATAGGTGCTGCTCTGGATGATTTTAGATGCTGAAAGCGTGTTTTATTTTCCCACACCTTTGTACGGAAGGTGCTTTGGAAGCACACGTGACGTGTACTCGGAGTGTTGAACGGTACATATGGAGTGCTGTACAGAAATGATAATGTTGAATGCAGACTTCTTGGCTGTGATTGGTGCATGTATGCGTGAATATTTCACAATCCTCAATGAGGGAGTGCGGGAAGAAGAACAGAGGAGCGGGGTGAAGGACTGCCCCTGCTTTACTGGCATGCAGGCCTTGCTGTAGCTGGGAAAGCGCACACACCACATCCTGCCATTCGCAGCATGGTGGGCATGCCAATCGAACTGTGTGCATTATGGAATCATGTGTCGTAGGTGTGATTCACAGGAAGGGGCGGTACTATTTTCTCCCAATACTCTGTGTGTAATGAGGTTGGAGGACCTGGAAAGATACATGTGTATAAGATCTGTACAGGTATGCCTCGCAAAGAGGCGATGATACTAATTTCCAGTTGGAAGGAGTGACGGTTTGTGGGCCAGTCTCTATGCGTGCAGTTATGGTGGGATGGTTCACCTTTGCAGATATGTAGCCTCCATTGTTACTGGTGAAGTAGTTGTGGTGAATTATGGAGGTCTACATTTGAGTTACATGTCGTATGGACATTTGCCCTGTCACCTGAAGAAGTTGATGACGGCAGTGATGTGGATATTTCCCACTGCCAACGTTGTTTTCGCACCCATTCCTCCAAAAGGAGTATGGGACCATGCCGGTGTAATTTGCCCCCAGCCACAGCTCGGAAGGTGTCTTATGAACAGAAGAATATCTGCAATTATGCGCCCTGATGGCTTGTTGTCCACCGACTATGAGAGCATGAATTTCCAAAACATTCACTGCTTTCATGCAAATGGCATTTCTTTGACCGCCATTGGCACTACCCATTGTCTTGTACACTGTGCACAAAGCGTTGCCCTTAATTTGTTAAAAAATGAAGGAGGAGATGAAAAACAGAAAGGCATACAAAGAGAAAAAATAAAAAAAACATGTAAAAAGCACACAAAAAAAAACTTTTCAGAGGGACCACTAAAGACCCAATCACCTACCCTGTTTCCCAATCCCCCACCTCGTAGCACAAAAACTATTTGGATTACGCTGTACTTTCAGGATTACACGTGCCACATCCTGACATTTTCAGGATGGGAGCTATAGAAATGGGACTGTGGAGGGAAAGACACTCCTCAATGATGTTTGTGTTTACTTTGTGTACGCAAAAAGTGTTGTCGAAGGTCTCTTTGTACAAAGAAGTGCAGAAGACTATGGTGTATGTGGGCAAGGTGATGCCCAGGCATCCTGGGTTTATGCATGAACTGTATGTACTTGTTTGAAGTTCGTTACATGAATACAGTGCTATTTGGGAGCTATAATTGTTGAAAAGTGTGCAGTAAGTGGGGTACTGGGAAATAAAACTGTGCAGTTTACAAGGTAAGTGGCTGGCATCCTACTGTAATGAATGCATTCTATGTATCATATGATATGAGGTGCAATTGTATGCTACGGCATGCATAATGCGCCAATACACATGTTTAGCAAAGCGCAACAAGACAAGGGATGGGGGAACAGAGGGGAGACAGAGACAGCTAACCTACTAGGGCCGGTGTGACTTACATCGCCCAAGTGCATGGGTGGGGCGAGGGGAAGGTGCAGTTCATGGGTAGAGGAAGAAATGCCAATAAGTAAAAATATGGGCAGATTGTTGCAAGTGCACAGATACGTGCACACATCAGGTGGTGCAGGAACTGTTAGGGATACAGAAAACAGCCCTCAAGTGCAGGGTTTGCTAGAAAGGCAGTGCAGGCGTTCACCTGGTGGGGGGAGGTGGCATGGGCCCGACATCACAGAGTCGCCAGGTATGCAGTGCAGAATCAGTTTATGGCAGGAAGTCAGCTGGGGAGAGGAGGAGAAGAAGCAGATGCAAAGAGAAAGGCTTTGAAGTGCTTCTGGAACCGGCAATGGTTCTCCTCAAGTTTCAGGGAAGCAGGGAGGCAGTTGAAGAGGGAGGCCCCAGCTGGAAAAAAACACCTACCAACAACTGGTGGCTTGCAGAAGCGATTGACCCTTAGGGAGTTGGCGGGAAGAGCTCGAGCGCAGAGATATATAGTGAGAGTTGAATTTATTGAGGACCCAGAAGACCTTGTGCATAATGCAGAGGGTTTTCACCCTATTCCTCGCAGCCACCGAGAGCTATTGCAGACATTTCAGTGCAAAGGAGATACCAGCCCAAGTCGCGCAGTCCTCTTCTGGATACGGTGCAGAGGGCGGAGAGTAGAAGAGGGCACATTTAAAAAGAGCCTGTTGCAATAGTGCAGCCTAGCCAGAAGCACAGCTGTGCAGACAGTGACCTTTTGGAAACTTGCCTTAGGTTGGTAAGATACATGCAGTGCTGCTTTTGGTGGCGTAACTTCACGATTTATGTAGGAGATGGTTTAGTGGGGAAACCATTACATAGCATTGCCGGAAGGAAAGTAGAAAGCTCCTGTTTCGATATTATAATGTGTGAGATGGGTAAATGAAAATGTTGCAAGCACAAACCATTGAAGCGCCACTTGATGGTAGGGGATGGAAAAAAAGACATTATGCTATTAAAGAACGTAATAGACGCTCAGTGGCAGATACCGTGCGCAGAGGCACTTATAACGCAGTGGTAATCATACTGCAGAAAAAGTTTTCATACTTCCAGTTTATGGCGCTGGGTGCGCATGTGGAGGCATGTGGATGCACAAATCTTGCAATCTTTTACTGAACTTTCTACTGCACGTGCTTTTGAGTGACAATGACATTTGTGATGTCATCTTTGATGTCATGGGTGTTAGTCTTAGCAGTGCACAGTGGTTGCGCAAGTTTTGGTTGCTTAGCTTACCATAACTGACGAATTTCTGGGGTTTTTCGGTTTTACTTGTAAGCATAGTATGTATAGGTTGTTGTTAGTGCTAAGTAGCTGTAACATTCCTGTAACAAAAGTTTTTGCACTGAAGTTGCTAGGTTGTTCTTAGGGCAACTGAAGCATAAAATCCCTTCACCAACGTGCTTTCAATGAAGTTGATAGGTTTTTAGTAGGCCACTGTAACCAGACCCTTCCTTTAGCATCGTTTCCATCTTTAACAATGTTTTTTGTTAGTGTATATATCTGTTTACATTTATGTGCTATGTTGTAAAGGTTTCTTTGTAAACCATAAACAATTAAAACAAAAAACAAAAATACCCTGGAGTTACACCGCAGGAGTCTGCGGATCCCTCCGGTTACCTGTCAGTAGCAGCACATTCCTCAGCTCCTGAAAGAGGTATGGGTCATGCTGTGAAAAGGTGTGCTAGAGTTAGTTTCCCAACGGCTCCGGGGCTCCGGAGTCTATTCCAAATACTTTCTGGTCAGAAAGAAGACAGGGGCCTGGATGCCCATCCTAGACCTATGGCGTCTGAACAAATACCTAAAATCCCAAACGTTCAGGATGGTCACGTTGCAACACGTGCTCGGCCAGCTGGAAAAAGGAGACTTCTTGGCGTTGTTGGACCTGGAGGACGCCTACTTCCACGTCCCCATTCACAAGAAACATCAGAACTTTCTACGTTTTGTGGTGCAGTGACAGCACTACCAATTCAACGCTCTACCTTTCGGCTTGTATCCGGCCCCCAAAGCTTTCACGAAATGCCTGGCTCCGGTGGCAGCCCATCTATGTCTACAGGGCATACACGTATACCCGTACCTGGATGACTGGCTGATTCACGCCCACTCGCAGGAGCTGGCAGACGGACACAGGGATGCAACCGTCTGGCTACTAACTGATCTGGGATTCTCCATTAACTATCCAAAGTCCTTCTTAATGCCATCACAGAAAACGGTGTTCCTAGGCACCAGACTCAATACGGTGTCTTGTCTGGCTGCGCCCTCGTTGGAGAGGATAGCAGCCATTCAAGGGAAGGTGCAACGGCTGTCATTGACGAAGACGGCCACGGTGTGGGCCATCAAGTCATTGTTGGGCATGATGTCATCTACCTGATCCGTCTCTGCAGGTTGCAAATGCGACCCCATCAGAAATTCCTGGATGCCTGCTGGATACAGGTGACCGGAAGCTTCACGGCCAAGATCTCTCTCAATACGGCCAAGATCTCTCTCAATGAGTTCCATCGGGCGATAGGATGGTGGGGCATCTGCTCCAACATCGCCCTGGGCACAGGATTTCATAGCCCGCCATACCAGGACATGGTCACCATGTATGCCTCCATAGAGGGATGGGGAGCGCACACCGGATGTCTACATGCCAGAGGGCTGTGGCTGCCAGAGGAGAAGGATCTTCATATCAAAACTCTGGAGCTACGGGCAGTGTTCTGGGCCCTCAGGTCCTTCTTACCGTCTCTGAAAGGAAAGGTGGTGAGGATCTTCGTGGACAACACCACCACCATGTTCTACATCAAGAAGCAGGGGGTAACTCGATCCCGGGCGCTCTCCAAGGAAGCAGAGGACTTGTGGCGCTGGGCTGTCGGACAGGGGATGTTCCTCATCTCTCTGCACCTGGTGGGAGTCAAGAGCACCAATGCAGACTCCCTTAGCAGGGAACTGAGCTCCTGGCATGAATGGGAGGTTCATCGGGACCAGGTGGACCGCCTATTCGTCAAATGGGGCAGGCCCCAGATCTATCTATTTGCGACAGCGGCATACTCCAAGTGCCAGAAGTTTTCCAACAGATTCCAACAGGCGGAGTTGTGAGCAGAGTTGTTGGTAGTCTGCTGCACCTGCTGAAGTCTCTCTACACTGTCAGTAGCATTGGAGGTGGTGCTACAAATATTGCCTTACACCGCGGAGCGGCCGCGGAGTTGTGAGCAAAGTTGTTGGCAGTCTGCTGCAGTCCATGGCATCCGGGCTGACTGGGCGCACATAATGTACCAACATCATCCAACCAACCCGGGAAAGAACCATGGAGGAGGAGAGGAGACGTTTGCGGAGTTACCGCCCTCAGCAGCAGGATGATTTGGGCATGGACCTACGAAACCCATTGAAATCTACCTCCTGCACGAAGCGGCTTGCGTCAGCACCAGCGAGGATCAAAAACTCAGTAGAACTCGCTTTTGGAACAGGTTTGTCGCGTTCTGAACCTGATTTATCTAACTACAGCCTGCAACATACCTTGAACATTTCCGACAATATAGATCCTCCCCCTTTTTGCCCCCCATCCCCATATCCAAGAGACCTTGCACGCCGACCCATCGCGTAGCCCCTCTGCAGTCCAGCTACAACGGGAACTTGAGCGAGGAGACCGTGAGGCGCAGGCTGGCAGGGTGAGGGGGAGAATGAGGAGTACTCACTGGATTCTGTTCCCCGCCTGATCTCAATGTCCCAGAAGAAGGGGACTGGGGTGGGGGTTAAAAGAGCCCTCTGGCATGTCCCTACCAGAGGAGGAGACCTGCCAGTTGGAGGGTGCTTCGGGTGGGGCTTCTGCGGCAATGGTGGAGGACTCAAGCGAACTGGTCCTTCTGTGCGGGCCGGGACGCTCGCTGGCTGTTAGTTGAGGGGTTGGAATCTCTTGGGGAGGCAGGGGGAGGGTGAGAGCGCGACCCACGACGCTCAGGAAAGCGGGGTCCTCTCTCCCCAGGTGCCGCCTGAGCAACCAGCCCTGACGCCGGAGGGGGCTGTCCCGGACCGCTCCTTCCCGCCAGTGAAATCCTCGTTACAAAGGTTAATGTGCACATGGCGAAACAACAAATAACTGAACACAGTGCAACATTCAAACACACAAGCCCAGCATAGCAAAGACTTTGTGTGTGATAAAGCAAATCCTGAGACAAATCCCACTTCACCGAACTCTGCTTTTCTCGAAATCACCTCCAAATTTAATGACAATACGGAAGTAAACCGAAACTTTAACTTTGAAACGTGGGAGATCGGATCCCTCCCGCAAGGCTTAACGAGTCACTAGCACTCTAAGTGGATTGCCTGAGAGGGATCCACACGTTGATGGCAATACACTGGAAACAAGATCATGTAATAAAGAAATAGCAAACTACGAACAAGGACGAGGACAAAGGATTATTCCAATGGCAAAACTCAAAGAGTAAATGACATCAAACTCTTGAATAAGACTATTAACACCTGGAAGACACCCTCCAAACGGAACTCTCCAAACTTCTCGTTGCAAATTATTAACACTGAATCTTTGGAAAAGTTCTTCAGGAAAAAAGCATCAACATCGGAGAAAGTACTTTCAGACGTGGAAATACTTGAGAGTATTACCAATCCTTATAAGGCAGACTCAATGGCAAAGACCAGCGAGGAACGGCCAGTAACGCCCCCACCTAGTCCCCTTGCAAACTCAGAGGACTGCGCCAAAGGCCTTGTAACATCCACGCCACTCAGATGGCACTTCGGAGCAGACCCGAAAAAAGCAAGTAAAAACCTTACAAAGCCATTGTTAGGACCTCCTCCTGCACCTAACATGGCGCTACCATCAACGGGGCCTGGCCCTTCACAACTGACTGAGCCGAAGGAAAACCTTGAAGACCCGCACCCATCAGCTCCTAGTAAAAACTCCACGCTAAGAAACACCAACACGTTGGAGAAATGTAACGTGTCAGCTCTAACACAGACCAGCCCGTTGATGGAAGAGCTACAGTACAGGCAGTCAAACAGAGAAGGAGGAAAAAGTACAAAACATTTCTTACTCCCCGCCACGAGACCATCTAAGCAATCAGATCAGGCGTACTCATCAAAAAACTCCGACCTAAGAATGCCGCAAAAGAAATGTGGCTCAAATGAAAGCCTACAAACAAAAGATACAACAGGGAAAAAACCTGACCTGCTAAGTATCATGGCAACAGTCACAATAGCTCTAGAACCATTCAGCAAGCTTTACGAGTCTCTGAACGACACGTTAAAGGATCAGACTTCATTGATCACCCTAATGCACACCAAGTTGACCTACCTGGAAGGTGCACAATTGGCCAAAGACCGGGAGTAGAGCTGAAGTCTGAAACAAAGGTTAGAAGAAGAGCGAAACGCCCTTGATGACTGGATCCTCAAGATTATTTTCTTGACCAAACCAAAGACCTACTCCAGAGAGGCTTCAACACAAACCCAGGAGTCCACCAAACCAGCTACAAACGAGTTAAACCATCTTACGTGCCTCATAAGTGTAGAGGCTGTTGGGCTGCCACGTTTGTTTTCCAGTGAAGCAGATACTTGTGCGAGCCGACTGCATGAGTCGGCAAGAGGAAGCTGCAGGCACTCGTAACGTGCCCAAGGACATGGACAAGGATCACTGAAAACATTCAGTTACGGTGACGCTATTCCAGGGAACCTCCCACTGCTTGGCCACACCCCCTCACTCGGCCTTGTTCCCGGATCACTCCCTCAACTGAGGGGTGCACGCGCATCCCACGCACATCACAAGTGCCTCATAGGTGTAGAGGCTGTTGGGCTGCCACGTTTGTTTTCCAGTGAAGCAGATACTTGTGCGAGCCGACTGCATGAGTCGGCAAGAGGAAGCTGCAGGCACTCGTAACGTGCCCAGGGACATGGACAAGGATCACTGAAAACATTCAGGTGGACTTAATGTTATTGTTATTGTGCTTCTTACACTGAACGTTTGGGCTTGTGCGAAGCACAAACCCACTTTCGTCTTACTCACGTCCCGTTCGCTTCTCCTTTTCCAGTTACGGTGACGCTATTCCAGGGCACCTCCCGCTGCTTGGCCACACTCCCTCACTCATCCTTGTTCCCGGATCACTCCCTCAACTGAGGGGTGCATGCACATCGCGCATGCATCACAAGTGCCTCATAAGTGTAGAGGCTGTTGGGCTGTTAGGCGGTTGGGTGATGGTGGGTAGTAACCAACTCAAAAAGTAAGGTGCTGTAAATTGTAACATAGATTTGTCTTGTGCTATATTTGAAAATGGTGGGCAGTTTAAGGAGCGGCAAATCTTTACATGAGACCAATGTGTGTCCGCTTTAAATACAACCGCACCTATTTTATCGCATGACTCCTCAGCCATTAATGACCCACTGGTCGCTCACTCAATTCTGCCTTGTGTGTTGGAACCGGACTCCTGCACACTCCCATATAGTCAACATTCATTAGCGACTGAGCCTAATGTCAGCATAGCCCCTTTGATGCTGAAAACACCAGCGCGCACTCAATTTTTGCATGAAGGTTATTCTGTAAATTATGCAAATGGTGTACCTAATGGAGATGATTATGTTGACAGTATAGACACATTGATAACAGAAGGAAACCAAACCCCTGTGTTAATGAATAAACTTCAAATTACCGATGTGTCTATACTGGCCCCGTCTCCTCTGAATGACTGGGAAAAGCGATACCGTATAGCTTTAAATCCCAGCTCGCCAGTTGTATTTTTGCCCTCAGACGTTGAACGTATATGTTTGCACAATTTACCAAATGAAGGGGCTCTTGAAATTAATGCAGATGAAAAGGTGGATTTTAGTTCTGGGGCGGGCTTGTCTCCGACCAGTTCTCCAACTAATGCACTCCAGTCCCCAGTTGTAAGTGGTGCGAATGTGCAAAAACCTATTTTTAATGGGAAAACAACTGGGGTGTTGACTGAAGAGGAGTATAAGGGTATGAAATCAGAAGAGCAACACCCATCTTGCGCTCATGGTAGCGATCAATCTTCTTTCCCTGTAATTTCCAGTTTGTTAAATCTCATTGATAAGGGTCACGATCTTACACATTCAACTTTGGAACATATAAAACATGTGTTGAATGATTTGTCCTCAAAGGTATTGAAACTAGAGGGATTTTTTTCAGCTCAGTCCTACTTTCAATCGGAAAAAGCAAAACTGACCGATATAGCAATACTCAAACTGTTGGGGAATTATAAAAATGTGGGTTGCAATCAAGCAACACAAGTTATGGATGGTGACATGGGAAGTGTCTTGCCAGGGCGTGCATATGCTAATGCTGTTACTATACATAATGACAATAGTCAAAAACCCACACAGGTCTCCACAGTTGCCATCATGGATGCCATTAAATTGAATTCACTTAAGCTTGATGATGTCTTTCACTTCATGATTTCGGAAAAAGGAGTTTGAGGTAGAAATGCTAAAATTGTTTGTGACCAACAACTAGAAACAATACCGGGCAAAAGAACTAGTATGCCAAATAGTCCCTCTCCTTTGGTAGCATTGATCGAACACAATATTAGCAATGTCACGCACACTTCCACTGGTCAAATTGAAAACGCGGACATTCCTGGAGAGAATGAAAATCTTCAGCCCTCTTGTAATGAAGAGTAGAGTACATATCTTCCTTTTTCTCGCAAAATGCGATGAGCACATTTAAAGGCTCTAAAACGCAATAAAACAGCAAATGACATACATAAAAAGAGTTTGGAAAAGAGTAGTGAAAAAGGGCCTAAAAACAAACAATTACAAAAAAAAGGAATCCCAAAAAATCTACAGATGACATGGCCCACAGAAATGTACCTCATGAGGTTGAACCTCAAATAGATCTTTCGCAGCTGAATAGTGAATCAAAAACTGCACTTAACTTGGACTTGAGTGCAACAAAGGGTTGCTCACTGACCAAATCCAAAGTATTGATTCCTGACGAGTCTGCAAATTCAGCCATATCTAATTTGCCTGACAAACAACTACATTCAAATGGCCAAATATTTAAATACTATCCTGTCATAAATTAAAAAAAAACAAGAACCTCAAATATTCCTCAAAAAGTTCCGTCGAGACTAATGACACTTCTGATTGCAACACAAATGTATCCCAAGGTAGTACTGATGCGGTAAATCATAGCGACAGAACTTCACATACAAACCTGGAAAAAGTAATCCCCAGAGTTACACAAGCTGCACCAATCAACCCTCAGTGTGCAAATGGTTCTGCAGCATGAGGTGCCTTCTGCTAAAAATCCACTTTCTGACACAATCAAGGAGATGTCTAAATCTTTTATTGAAGAACCAAAGGTTGAGGATTTTGACAAAACCTTCTTGTATATAATGGGTTGGGTAAGCGACCCCAAAATAAATGGGCGTCAGCGGATCAGTAGATCTTTTCTATTTTCTAAATTCAGAGGATGTCCACAACTGCGTACATTAATATCATATGACATTAAATGGCTGTGCTTGGCCAATTACAACAATTATAGGATGACATGTGTTCCTGCATCCATTATCATTCAAAGGCTGTTGTGGGATCATACAGAGGCTGTTCAGTCGCAAGGTCTCACTGTGTGTTTATTTCGTTCAGTGGAAGAAGCGACTCTGTTTTTAGAGGAACAAATATCTAATCCTGAGCAAGTAAACAGTCAAGCTGATGCCTCTGCAAATCCTTCAAAACAGGGTGCAGCACTAGCCACTCAGATATTCTCTCTAGCAGCATCAGAATCAAATCTCACCTGGCTTGCTCCGCTACTCGCAACAATTATTGAAATGACTAAAAAATCTAATCAATCCTAGTGGAAAGGTTTTTCTAGTTGTGTCATGGAATTGTTGTGGGCTAAATCTTTGCCCATTGACTGCCAACCTGCCGCAATTGTGTTGCAAGAAGCAATGTGTGTTGGGGACTTTGAAGTAGATGGCTTTGAATGTTATGTTGCTCATGCTCTAAAGGTAGGGTGTGGTATAGTGATTCTGCTAAATAATGAGTTCAAACACAAGGCCAATGTTCTCTATGCCTCTGATATGATACTGGCTTTGGAATATGAAACTTATTGTGTTACATCATGTGCGTATCTAATAATTTGCATATATTTCAATCCCAGCAAAAAAGGCTTTAATGAACTACTTGACAAAACTTACTTGGCGCTGGAGCAGGCTTATTGCATTAATCCAAAATTTTAAATCATTATGGGGGGCTATTTTAATTTCTTTTGTTCAGCTGCCCTTTCCGAACTCAATCCTACTAAGTCTCACTATAGGAAAGCTTAAGGCTTAAGAAAAACGGGTATCTTATGGGAAGAACATCTCCATGAATGGAAGATCCACATTGTACTCTTTGATCCAGAGGTTCTTCCAGGTACTTGGGCTAGAGGAAACCTTGCCTCATACATCGATTACTTTTTTGTTTCAGACGATGTATTGTGTATGATTAACAAGCCAACTAGTATTACATGTACACAAAGCGACCACGTACCTATAAGCATTGTCTTGAATCAAAGAAATGAATTGCTGACAAATGAGGCCAATTTAGCCTTGCTGGAGAATGATCTGGTGTCAAATTCCGTTAGGTGGAATTCGCGTACCTGTCGTGAGTTTACCTTTCTGATCAACAGAGCTATATGCAAAGATGAGTGTGAAACTTGTTTTGATGCTGCTATAAGAGAAAAGTGGAATAATAAATAAATTAATATTCTCCTGTTGACTTATACAAACTAAAAGCAGCAGCTCTGAAAAATGAATTAAATCATGAAATAAGAATGCTCAAGCAGAAAAAAAGGAAAAAAATAAAATAAAATCCGAGTTTTGCTCCAAATTAAAAATGTGTAAACATCATTTTCACACTTTTGCTAATCAAGCAGTAATGTCCATACTCTGCAAACGTGATTCAAAGAAATTGTGGTTTATTTTGAATGACAGACAGATTCAAAATCAATCTGCTATGCTGTCTGCGGAGGCATGGCAATCCTTTTTAGAGGTGAAATTTAAATTACCTTCTTCCTTTGAAGGCCTTGACTCGGGCATTATAGACATTATGTTTACAGACTCAATTAGATTCACCAAGGAAGAGATACTGGGCGCCATTAATAATTTAAAATCTTCGAAGGCTCCGGATCCTGACGGGATTCCAGCTTGTTTATTAAAATCGGACCCTTTATTCTGGGCTAGTGTTTTATATGATAAATTTGACAATATCATAACTACCAACCAGATTCCCGAATCCTGGTGCCTTGCAATTATTATCCCCATCTTCAAAAACTTTTGTCCGATTGCGCTTATGGACGCTGCTGCGAAAGTTTTTGCATTACTGCTATTGGCTCATCTCAACACCTATATTATTGATAATGACATCTATTCAAAATATCAAGCTGGATTCCGCAAGGAAATGGGTACTTCCCTAAATGCGACCAAGATTGCACATATTGCTGCTAAAGCTAGGGAATTAAACTCAGGTTCCATCTACATGGCTGCCCTTGACTTATCTAGTGCATTCGATACTATCATAAGAGAGGTCATGTGGGCCAAACTTTTACGTATGGGTTTCTCTCCTAGACTTATCCAATTTATAGCTATGCTACACTCTAACACGACTTTTCATATCAAAATCACCAATACTGGCTCCCTGACTGCATCCATCAAAAATGAGGGAGGAGTGAAACAAGGATGCAATCTAGCAGCTACTATATTTAATTTATACATTAGTGATATGGACCAACTATGGCAGCATGCTGGAATGTATCCAGTTAGACCTGGTGGCTTAAAAATAGATTGGATGTGTTTTGCGGATGACATCTTACTCATGGACTGCACACCATCCGAGTTACAATGTAAATTGAACCAATGTCACAATTTTGCCGTTAGGCATAATTTGCAAGCAAATTCAGAAAAATCAAAGATAATTATATTCACGAATAGGAAAAAAATCAAATCCTTTATTTGGGAGATTGGCCTAGCAAAAATTGATCAAGCTTTAGCCATCCGCTACCTCGGATACACTCTAACTGAGGCAAACTCAATGAAATTTTGGGCAGACTCTTTAAAAACTAAAATTAGGCCATTGCCCTCGATGATGAAGATTACCTTGCACAAATATTGTAAATATTCTTTGATTCCATTAATTGAATTTTATACGTTAAAAGTGGAGCCAACAATTTTGTTTGGGCTGGATATTTGTTTGCTAAATATGGAAGAAACGCTGACCCAACTTCAAGGTCAGTTATGGAAAGAGGTTCTGGGTTTAGCCCTTGCTATACCTAATGCAGTAATTCGGCATGAACTGGCCTTATTATCCTTGGCTAGTATGTGGACTTGGCGCAGACTTGTTTCTTACCCTAAAATATTAGTTCCCACTCGAAATTCCCTGTTCCAAGAACTTCATAGTATGATGTTGGGAAACAAGGTTGCCTCTATGAGAGATTATTTGGATAAAATGAACTACATCTTGCTCCACATAAGTTCATCAATTGAGGATCTTAGCTTGGGTTTACCTAATGTAAAGAAAAAATTATGTGAACTAGATTGGATCCAAACTATTGATGCTATAAAATGCTACAAATCATATGCTGAGTATTCTTGCTTCATTCGTAAAAGAGAATCGCGGTCGCCTTATTTGACCAAAAGTCCCAGTGTCAAGTTTCGTTGCATTTACCTCAGGTTCAAGATAAACCAATTCCATACATTAGAGAGAACAGCCCAATGGAATAAAAATATATCTCATCGGCTACTAACTGGCTGTCTGTCATCAATGCAATAATTCGCTTCAAATAGAAACTTAGCATCATTTGGTAGTTTATTGTCCTTCTCTCGAGAAAGAGAGGAGAAAAATTATGTGTACTTTTGCACCATTGGACTTTGTGGATTCACGTGAAGTGTTCTGGAATAGATGTATGAGCGGCAACAACATGTGCTTTTTGTTAGCATTGTATCACTTTGTGCTATTAATTGAAGAGCTCTTGAGAACAAATGCACTTCTTTTAGTTGTTTAGATTGTTTTCCGTTTAACGGACTTAGATTCATCTTTGTTGATTTGGATAGCATGTTTTATAAATTATGTGGACTTATGATAATTTGTTATTCTGTTTGTAAGATGATGTAAATGTAAGAAACTGTAGAAACTGGGCAAAAAAATATGTTCAAGTTGCATCCTACGGTAAAAATGACTGTTTCTTTTTTACAATTGTAAAGGTTTGTTGTTCAAACTAAAAACTATTTTATCTAAATAAAAAAATATATAAAAAAAACCATTGTAACGAACAAGAAATCCTTACAAACAAATCTCATCCTCTTGTCAAGAAAACACCTACACGGACAACCTCAACTGGGTCTGAGAAGGGACACCCCCCACAGAACGGAAACAAGGGCAAGGAAAGAAAAACTAGAAACCAGAAAGAAAACGGACACACTACCCCTGACCAAGAGCCTGCCTTATGTCCGTCAAATTTAATACCAGAACCAGCGGGAAACGAAAGATTCAAATCCAAGAATATTTTGTTCACATTTGGAATATTCAACCAAGCAACGTGGCCGAAGGAGAGCGATCTGACAATGAAATTACCTTCGCAATCTCAAGCATTAGTAATTCAGCATCAACAGAAGAAAAAACCCCAGAGAAAGACCCACTTCAACAATCTTGGGGAGGACGCCCCTGTCCCTCAATTGGAGAGACCAAAGATGCTCGAAAAGGACTTCGAACGAAAAGTCACGAGCTATCAAAGAGCAAGCTTTGATGTGGAAGAGAGCGATGCAATCTCAGTGGACCTGATGGACATGAGCACATACACAATTGAGGACTCTGAGTCAGAAATCAATAAAGTAACAGGAATCAAAAGGAAAGTTGAAACACAGAACAATGAAAACTTTAAAGATGAACCTAAAAAACCCCCAAAAAAAGTTTTCATAGTCGAACCATCTTCCCCTGCATTAGCTATGGTGCACAGCACGCCAGATATGAAACTCCAGAACCAAAGAAGGTCCCCCAGACGAGGCAAAGTTACTCGTATGAGACCTGACAACACAACACCGAGGACACCTACCTACAGAAGTCGAACTACAGGACACCGGGAGGAACCTAAGGCAAAAGCACGGCCCAGAGAGATCCGTTCTCCACATGCAAACTCTTCCTCCCGCACAAACAGAGCCGATTCGAGAGGACACCAAGTTAAGAGGAGACGTGAGCGGGGGCAAAGCAAAGGAAGAACCCACTCGACTGGAAACTCAACCTTAACTCCAGATACAAGAGGAAGAAAAACAAACATACTGGCTAAAAAAATCCAGAGTTCTTGTATCTTAAAACTGGAAACACAACAAAAACACAGCGATAACCTAACCTTAAACAGAACCACAATATTAGGACTGTTCAAGCAAATTCCTAACTTACAAAAACTAACAAACAAAGATATCTGGATAGTGGAACCGTGCCACAGTGGAAGAAGAAACTGCTCCTTCCTTCACATTCAGTCAATAGTAATAAAAAATTGTTCAAAGGGGAAACAGACAACTTCCAGCTCCTTGGTTACGACATGAAAGAGCTTAACCAACACGGAACCACATTTGAGGAAGAGAAAAGAGGCAAAACAAAGCAAAGCAGGGGAGGATCAAGAAGTCCATTAGACCAGAGATCTAATACAAACCGATCCTATAAAGAGTCCAGAACTGACAGCAACACTCAGACAAGATCATCCACCTGCAATGTAGATGGAAAACACCTCACAAAGACCAAAACGGCATTTCTCATGCAAAAGGAAAATTTCAAGAACTACAAAAAACAGATATTGATGACACGAGAAGAGGAGTACAGTGAAGAGGAAAGAGATCCCGATCGAAGACCCTCAGGCCCATTAAAAAAACTTAAAATTTCAACTAACCCAAATATTGCGAAAGACAACTACTCAAGGCCGAAAGTAAACAGGAACAAGCTTACGAAAACTACGGATCCCAAATAATTGACATGGTCGCCGCCACAAGCGAAGACGACAAGTATACCTTAGCCATTATTATTGAAATCAGTAGTTCTCCATGCCGGACAAACAGGCCTATTCATCACCGGACAACCCACCTTCATAGTTATGGCCTCGTGGAATACTCAAGGTTTCAGCCATCTAACAACTCCTAGTGAAATCGATTTGGGCCAATTTGACATTTTATGTCTTCAAGAGACCTGGCTCACTATTCAACCTCACCTGGAAGGATACGCAATTTTATTTACTCCAGCTAAAAAGGGCATAACTGGGAGGCCAACTCCAGGACTCATCACGGCAATACGCTCAGGTTCAGGCTTGGACATTGAAGTACAACTCTTCTCAAGCCCACTAATACAAACCACCTTACTTACCTGGAAACGAATTACAATTGAGAGAAGCTCAACAGTGGAAACAATTGCAATAATCAACACATACTGGAATCCAGAAGTGACGAAAAATGAACTATACCTGAGTACGTTATCCAAAGTACTAGAAGTATCTGCAATTGACCACCACTGCAATCACATAATAATCAACAGAGACTTTAATGCAATTTGCCTCGACATAGACGATCAAAGGGTACACCTCCCTAGATCGGCTAGAATTTTTGAAAGAGGGAGACTCTTGGAAAACCTTATGTCGGAAAAAGATCTTCACAATCTTCACTAGATGAGAGATAAAACAAACTCACATTTACCAACCTGGGAGCGCACTACACAACACAGTACGATTGACCCTACGTACGTCTCAAAGGAACTGTTGGGCTTGATAAACTCTTTTTCAATTGTCAGAACGACAAACAGTGATCATAACTTACTAAAAACTACTTGGTTGGCTCCCAAGGGTATAAAACAACAAATGCTGTTTCAAATTGAAACTGACACCAGAGGAATTAGACTAAAATTGTTTGCTGAAGCAATTAAACAAATATCCAACCAGTACAAAGCGCTTACGATAAATGTCCTGGGGCCTCATTACGAGTAGCGCGGTAAAAACAGGGTCATTACCGGCCTGGAGGTAAGAGCGTGTCTGTGCTCGTATGACGCTGCTAATAGCGGGTGATTACGAGTGCACATAACGCGCAAACCCCCATGCCGGTAACGGCCATACTGGCATGCCGCTAAAGGCCCTCCAACCCCCCGATAGTGCCATCACGGGACCCGCCGATACCGGCTCCGGCTAGGAGGAACCCCTTAATACCGACCCGGTAATATCAACATGGAAAAACCGGGCTCGTAATACCGGACCCGGAAGTAACGTCATCGCGTCGGAACTGGAAATGTGCCAGCGGCCATCTTTAAAAACACAATCCGTTGCAATCCTCCCAAACCAACAGTTGACTACAGGAGAGACAAGTGGCAATACATACACCATGTCCAAGGCAAAAGGCAACCCGGAAGGGCACACCCCGCCTGCGGAGAAAACGTTTTTCTGACGCAGAATTAAACATGCTTGCGGACACCCTTGCCGCACATGCTGATGTCACTAAAGATCAGAACCTGAAGTGTGAGGTGCAACAGCGCAAGAAGGACATCTGGCAGGAGGTAGCCCGCAAGGTCTCCCCTGTTGGAACCACCCCACAGACAGTGCGGGATTGCAAGAAGAGGTGGGATGACCTCCGCCTCAGGGTCTGCAATATCCTTGCAAGCAACAGGAGGGAGGACATGACTACAGACGGGGATCCCCACTCTCCTGCCAAACTGACCACCTGGGAGGAGACGACAAGCACCTTCATTAATCTGGAGCCCATCAAGATTAACACCTGTAAGACATGAATGCATGATAAATTAAATACTCCACAGTACCATAGAATGCATCTGGCATGTAACACCATCGCTGATGCCCTGCATATCTTCTACCCCCCATGCACCGATGGAGAAGATGCCAGCCAGGATACCACCACAAGGGCATCCACCTCCCGGCCACAGAAAATGGCAACCACCACCTCCAGGGCAGCCTCGCAGCCCACCCCTACACCCAGTGCGCCTGACACTGTGGACACCCAGCTGCCCACACCTACACTGGTGGGAGGCGAGGCCCAACAACCACTGGCCACCACCGAAGATGACGTGGAAGAGTATGTGGATCAAGAAGGAGTCACGTATGTGGGATGTCCACGCTCCCCAAGCCCCGTTTCCACCCCCTGCCCCAAACTCAACCCTCACCCACCTACAGCAGTGCCAATCCCTGTCTGCATGATTCTGACCTGAGCCCCATCCCAGAGGACAGCACTGATAATGCAGGCCCCGTGACAGCACCCTTGACCACTGCTGCACCCACCAACAGCCTTGAGGTACGGCTGGCGAGGGTAGAGGCCAGGCAGGAGTCGATGTTGGACTTGCTGTGCCAATACATCACGGATGGCGAGGACACCAGGCGGGAGATAGCCACAGCCGTAGCGGGGACCACAGCCGCCATAACGCCCAACACAGCCGCAGTCAATTCCTCGGCAGCGCTGATGAGAGACTATCTGGGGGCCATAACACAGGTCTTGACATCCATCCTGCTGCACATGCAGTGGCCACGACTTGCAGCAGGCGTGGAAATCCCCACCGACTCCTCACCAGCCACCACACCTGCTTCCTCTGTCCCCACTTCCTCTGGACCCCCCAGCCCTGTGTGTCCTACGAGAAGGAGTGCGAGGCACACTGATATGCTGCCCCCGGACAGTAAGTCCCGCAAATAGTGTGGGAGAACAGTGGGACTGGCTCAGATGGTGTTGGGGGTGAATGGAAGTATTAGGGGGAGTTCACTGGGGGGGTTTGGGACTTTACTGGGGGGTTTGGGAGTTTACTGGGGGAGTTTGGGAGTTCACTGGGGGTTTGGGGGGGTTGTCACATTTTTTCAGTTTGAATCAATACACCCGTTGTGTGAAGAAACATTCAATCCCTGGACATTGTTCATTTCGTGTGTATCCATTTAATGTATGACGGTGTTCAGTGCCCAACTCCCAACATTCCCTGTGTGCATGTCCACATGGACCCAGTGTGTCACTGACACTTATATATCAAAGTCCCTGTGGTTCAGAAGTATTCGTGGATCAGTGATTGGCGTACTGCATGCCAATCCTGTGCATCACGTACTGGAAGGGGTGCTGCTTCACCTCCGTCTCCATCCTCATCATCCTCACCCAGTGCATGCATGTCAATGTCAGGTGGCAGTGGTACATTTCTCTGGACGCACATGTTGTGCAGCATGACAAAGGCCATGGAGATCTTTGCCACCTTCTCAGGCCTATAAAGGAGTGCTCCACCAGACCTGCTTAGGCAGTGGAACCGCTCAATCACAACACGGGTACGGGTGTGAACCCAATTGTACTCCTCTTCATGGCTGTTCCGCGGGTTCCGCACAGGGGTAAGTAGCCACGGCTTCAAGGGATATCCTCCATCACCTGCAGCACATACAAATAGGTGTGTGTCACTCTGAGCTGCCACCTTCAGGATTCACAGTCATGCCCGCAGCTATTTGGTGTGGACATGCACATGTCCCTGTACGTATGCACAAATATTATCTAGATGCATTCTATACTGCTATGAGGTGTGGTAGTCTTGATGGCGTTGAATAGATGATGCAGGGTGAAATAATGCATGCTGAGGGGGATGTACTGTGGTTGCACGACAATGTTTAGCCTCCCATTTATGTTGTGTATACTACACTGTGCATGGTCACTCTAGCCACTTTGGCACAGTTGAGATCCTGTTAAGTCATGCATTACTTGACATACACATGGCGGCCAGATTGTGCGTCTTACATGTGGTCATTTATATGCGTTAATGGTCAGATGTGTGCCAATGATGTGTCATGTTGGGGGGTTCAGGTCAGGAGTCATTAGCTCTGCGTGCATTCTCCACTCACTGTCCATTCCCAATATGCATCCCCCCCATTCCCACCCAGGTGGAGTATGTACCCATTCCCACCCAGGTGAAGTATGCACCCCCCCCATTCCCACCCAGGTGGAGTATGCATCCCAATACATCACTACCCCGATGCACTGCCATGGGCCAGTTAGGCAACTCACCAAGCAGCCAGGCACGTGGTCCAGCATGTTGCTCCATGTAACGGGGTAGCGTGGAGTTACGCAGCACCATGGCATCATGTGTTGATCCAGGAAATCAGGCACAGCAATGTGTGCTGATCTTGCTGGAGTCACATACCATCTGCACATTGATGGAGTGGTATTGCTTGCGATTGCAGTACACCACCTCTACGGCATGGGGGACTACCAATTCTACATGGGTGCAGTCCAGGGCACCAACGCAATTGGGCATGCCTGCCAGTTCATGGAAGCTTACTTTGGTGTCGGCTATCTCCTGTCCAGTCCATGGTAGGGATATATGGGTGCTAGCGTGCTTCAGGAGGGCATCCAGCACTTGGGTCAGCATGCGTGAAAATAGTAGTTGTGAAATGCTATGCAGCTGCCCCACTGTGTGCTGGTAGGTGCCTGTGGCCAGGAAGTGGAGCACAGACACCACCTTTAGTAGTGGGGGGATGGCAGTGCGTGTTTCTATGAGGCTGGCAATGTCGTTGCCTATCATGTCCACTATGGTGGTGATGGTGTCCCGGTCCAACCGGTATAGGGTGTGGATCTGGTCAGGGGTTAGATTGAATGGGCTGGGTCTGATGCAAGATGCGAGGGATTGGTGGCTGCCTATGAGGTACTACTGGCTGCACTGGTGGTAATTGCTGGGCCTGTCTCACCCTCCTTCTCCTCCTGCATCTCCTCTGTGCTGCCTGTTGTTGCTACTGTAGTTGTTGTTGTAGTTGCTGTTGTTGCTGTAGTTGTAGCAGTACAGGCATGTCCTCCAGCGCCATGATTGCAACAGCTAGTGGTAGCATTTTGGCGTAGGAAGGGGTGTTGTGTGTGGGTGTACTCCTTTTATACTGGGCCTGGCTCCATTGAGTCCACCTGTGGTAATTGTGTGCACCTGTGCCAGTTGGCTTGATTGCTGATTGCTGTTTACGGGTGGTCCGCGATGCCTGTATGGCCGCCATCGTGCAGGCCCTGATTACCGGCTTCGGGATGTCGGTATTTGTATGCCCGCGTGGGTTGTGATGTCCTCCTATTACCGGCATGCCGCGCCCATGCCGGCATGCCGGTATGAGGGGGCACGGTACGGGCGGTGCCGGTATTGGCGGGTTGTCGGGTCGGAATGCCCCGGACACGTTAACGATGCCACTATTACCATTCCGCCTTCCTTTTTTCATTACCTTCAATCTCGTAATGAGGCCCCTGGTCTCTGATTGACGACACTTTAATCTGGTAGACTATACACCACTTCTCCAGACACACATACAGAAAAGGTCCACGAGACCAACCGTGAATACTTGCCACCGTCATACCTATGGCATCCAATTAGTGTCAAGAAGGAAAATTGTGCGCGATTGACACGTATCCTTAAAAAATCCAGCACACAGGAGAATCGGGAACGACTGACCCACGGGAAAAGAGACTATAAACACTGGCTTATACAATATAGGCATACCTTACACCAGTTGGATGCGGAACAAATGCTACGAACAATATGTGGAAAGAACTCAAAAGAATTTTGGACTCTGATAAGAGGTACAAATAAGAATACCAACAACGCCCTGCAAAACAATGTAGGCCAGTAGGTGAGCCATTTTACTAACTTGTACAAACCTGCGACAAACGACGCTAACTTCACAACTCCTACTGTTTGATCTTCATGGGACATTCCTGAAGATGAAGAGACAATCTTGAATACAATAAAAAAATTAACCAACTCCAGAGCGCCGGGCCCGGACGGTATTTGAAACCTAGACCTTAAGAAGCACCTACATGAATGGGCCCGACTCTTAGGGAAAATCTTCACGAACTGTAACAGAGCACAAGAGATCCCACCATCCTGGAAGAAGGCTATCGTGGATTTTTAAAAAAGGGGAAAGAGATGACCCCCGACAATACAGACCGACAGCCCTCTTAGACGTTATTGGTAAAGTGTTCGGCTCTCTTGCCTTAGATGCCTTTCAAAACTGGCTAAAAATGTCAAATACTTCAGGCCCATTCCAAACAGGCTTTATAAAAAATACTGGGACAACAACAAACATACTCCTGCTGAGTACGATTAAAGCAAACATTTTGCAGGGGGGCCCAACAGTTTACATGGCATTCATTGTCCTGGTCCAGGCCTTCCACCAGGTCAGTAGGGACCATCTATGGACAAAACTAGAGAACAAGAATTGTCCCGAGTCAATAACAGGACCAATCCGAGCCCTCTATAATCAGACAACGATGAGAGTAAGACTCAACAACCTTGGACAACTATCAGAAGAAATCAGCCAGGGGTCTAAAGGAGTGGTGCCCACTGGCCCCTGCATTATATAACGCCTATATAGTGGACGACGGCGATACGCTGAGAATCTTTCCTCTAAAAGTGGGAGACAAGAAAGTCTTTAGAATATTGTACGCCAACGACATTATTCTTCTAAATGTAACACTGATTGGCCTACAGAGGCAGATCAACAACCTCTCCCAGTACTTAAAAAAGAACAACCTAGAAATGAATAAAGTAAAAACGAAGTAATGGTGATGGAAAGGCGAGCGAAAAAGCTGGAAGAAAACAACTGGAACGCAGACGGCCTTCAGATATCTTGGTGTAACGATAAGTAGCAGCCCAACGGAGTACCCTGTGCAAGATTTCCTACTAGCCAGATTAAAAATCTTAACGTCTCAAGCAAAGACAATCGACAATAAGCATGAACGTTTCTCGTTAAAACCTGTCATCAATTTCTTCAGAGCAAAGGACACACCAAGCTTGATGTAAGGGACAGAGGCAATGCCATTACTGCCAACAACTTTATGGCTGAAACTAGAGAGCTACTTTTGGAGAAGAGGTCTGGGTTTATCAGACACAACCCTGATGCCGCTTATCAGGCATGAACTATGCATGTTATACCCGGAAGCAATAGCTACAAGAAACACTTTGATGTTGTACAGAAAGGTGATCATAAAGCCTAGACCACTGATCATGTCAATTGTCAATTCGGAACTAGAAAGTGGTAGTAATCTCATCATGAACAAATGGGCCCTAACTAATCAAAAAACACTGGCGATACCACGGAAATCAAACTATTAGAAAACCCAAACAAAGTGGCAAAACAGCTAATGGAAAAAGACTGGATCACGACACTTGAGGTGGCCAACAACTACAAATTAACAGAGGGCTTTCAAACAACGCCAATGAAAGTGAATACAGTTTGGAGCTACCTAGAGAAATTCCCAGATAAATGCCTAGCGAGGCTTTTTTTAAGATTCAGACTGAATCAGATAAAGACCAACAAAGTATTAGCAGCCAGAAAACAATCTACCTCTAATAAATGCTGATACTGTGATGAAAAAGACAGGATAGAAACCAGTCGGCATCTCCTACTGTCCTGTATAGGAACACAACTCATCAGAGAAAGACATCTGAGTAAAATGTTCGCAACTTTCAAAACTTTTGATGAAGAGAGTCGGATCGCCTTAAACAGTGGGACAAAGACGAAATGGGTGATCGGTGTGGCTCTATTCTTCAAAGAGCTCGACCTGGACCAAAGAAGTCAATCCTGACAGGCAAACAAAAATGTGTCGATCCACCACACTCTTGAAACTCTGGTAAAGCATGGCGCTTGTTGGATCTATTTACTCTCCATATTTTTGTAAAAATTGTATTACAATTAAAATTTAAAAAAAATATATATGTTTATATATATATATTCCACCAGACAAGGAGCCTGGGGACGCGTTCTCCTTCCCGTGGGAAGGGGTGTTCATGTATGCATTCCCTCCGTTTCCTCTCGTGCTACGAGTCATCAACACACTCAGACAGTGCCCATGCAAAATGATACTCACCGCTCCTGTCAATCTGCCAGTGGTTCCAGATCTTCTCATCAGAGAAAGAGGCGCAATCCTTCATCACGACCCAGGGTCGCTGAACCTGAGGGCTTGGCTCCTGCAGTCCTAGAGTTTGGAGGAAATGAATTGTTGGCTGGCTGCAGGGAGGTCCTCGCCAAGGCCAGGGCGTCATCGAATTTGAAGTACTATGGTCACAAGTGGAAGCATTTGGCTACGTGGTGCCTGTCTCAGAAGATTACCCCTCGGAGGGTCACGACCCCGCAGATCCTTCCATACTTGCTATGCTTGACCAAGGCCAGACTGTCTCACGCCTCTATCAAGCTACATGTGGCGGTGATATCCCGCTACACCAAATCTCTGGTAAGATCTTCACTTTGGTCCCACTGACTCGTCAAGGAATTTCTCATGGGACTTTTTCGATCTTTCCTACCGGTGAAGGCTCCTGCCCTGGCGTGGGAACTCAACATGGTTCTGATGAGGCTCATGGGGGCCACCTTCGAGCCTATGCACCAGGCCCCTCTCAAGTGCCTCTGTTGGAAAACGGCTTTCCTTGTGGCCATGACCTCTGCCAGAAGGGTAGGTGAGATCCAGGCCCTGTTCGCAAGCAACCATACCTGACTTTCCACGAATTGAGGATGGTGCTGCGCACGTACCCCTCTTTCATGTCAAAGGTTCAGTCGAAATCCCACCGCAAAAAGCCTTTGGTGTTACCTGTTTTTTCCCAAAACCTTTTTTACCGGTGGAAAGGGCTTTGCATTCGCTGGATGTTGCTCATGCCCTGAAGTTCTATGTGACACGCACAAAGAGCTTTCGGAAGTCTTCGCAACTGTTTGGGAACTTTGGTCCAGTGAACCATGGGAAGGCCCTGTCCAAGGCTTCCATTTCAAGGTGGCCCTCCGCTGCATCAAGCAATATCATCAGTGGACATCTGCAGGGATCCTACGTGGCTGTCCACGCACACCTTCCTGCAGTTCTGCAGCATCGACAGGGATTCAAGGGAGGCGTCCAGAGTTGGCCAAGTATTGCTTTGCAACCTGTTTGCTTGAGGTGAGCCTGTTCCGGAGGTAAGTGTTAATTGCTTCTGTTGAGCCTTGCCACCTCTCGTGGTTGTGCAATGTTGTACTGCTATGTATTCGTGATTCATGAGCATCTGATTCCATGCCAGACCCTTGTCCTGGAGAAGGTTTCAGTTACTTACCTGTAACTATTGTTTTGCTCACAATGAAAGTTCTGTCTCCTCGTTAGGGGTGCTCTGGGACTGTTTTAAATGCTACGTAAGGAGTGTCTGCATGGCCAAAGAAGGTTTAAGTTACTTACCTGTAACTATTGTTCTCCAGCATGGGTCTGGCATGGATTCACATGCTCATGGGTCAGGCTGGGAATCCTTAAAAAAGAAAAAACTGTTTCACTTTCACTTAAAAACTGTATTTCTCCTCTAAACCAATCACTGTCCTCTGGGTCATACTGCCCTCATCCAATGCCAGTCCTCTCCTTAAGCCCCTCCTCTGGCAGCCATCTTCAGATTTGGTAAGCAATTAAAGTGTCAGTATAACCAAGAAAAGCCGCAAAGGGGACAGAGGGAGGGTTTGCATGTGACTCCATGCCAGACCCATGCTGGCGAATAGGCCACAATCTCATCATGGAGTTCCCGTTGAAAGATTTCCTCCCACAACGCGTCGGATTTAAAATGCCAATCCCGGTCCCCCTCCTCGACCTCCAGCAACCACACATTCCAAGATGACCGGCGAATGGTCGGAAAGAATACGGGGCAGAATCAGACAATTACCCAATGGAACACTGCCGTTCCGGTACACCAACAGGTAGTCCAGCCCAGAGCTAGAGCCGTGCACCCAAAAGTGAAAGGTATAATCATGAGCATCACAGTGCTCCACTCTCCATGCATCCACCAGAGCATAGGTGCCCCAGATATCCAAAATCTGCTTACCAGCCTTGGGTTGGGGACCCCTGCCACTCCCAGATCTATTTCAGGCCAGATCCACCACCGTACTGAGATCCCCGCCCTACCCAATGGTAGCCTCCGGGGACCCAGCCAGCTGCACCATCACCCAGTAAAATGAATTGGCCCATCCACATTCGGTCCATATATATTGACCAGCGCCAAACTCACCCCCTCCAGGATGCCACAGACCAACATCGCTCTCCCCATGTCATCCCTCGCCATAGAGAACAGTATGAAATTAGCGGCCTTACTGATCAGTGTCGCCACCCCCTCACATAGGATGAATACGGCCTATAGTATTTATGGCAGCCCCAGGAGGATGCCCAACGAGACTCTGAGGAGGCCATAGGATGTGTTTCCTGAATGAACGCCACCTCCACCTTATGTCTAGGAAAGTATTGAACTATCCTCCGAACCTTAGCGGGCTGGTCCCCCTCCTAATATTCCATGTGGCTACCTTATAGGCCAACCCCTATCAATTTGAAATGCTGAAGCTTGCGCCCCACCCCTGCCGCCAGGCTTCCCAGAAATATGCTAAACACATCATGCCAATGAGTCACTGTGCCAGTGCTAGACTCCAAAAACAAGCCCCCATCAACCCCTCCCCCACAACACCCACCACCCCCTCTCCACACAGGCAAACCCAAAACCCACTCGAAGACTACTCTCCCCCACCCCGCCCCCCTCCAACCCAAAGAAAACATTATTATATATATATATTATAGAACGAGTGATGAGCTCTGGGAGCTAGTGCCAACCCCAACACGAGCCGGCTCACACCATCCAGGATACTGAGGGCTTCAGGGGCACCCCAGGTTGCCATGGCATGAACCATCTGCCAGCCGACGCCACAGACCAATGACCCACAAAAAAACCATAGAGTCCTTTGTACTGTATTCAGGGGTTCTCCTGGCCTTCACGACTGTGGTTCCCTGCACCGTTTTGGGGCCTCGGTGGTTGAGGTGGTGTGCTGTCTATGCCATCCAGGAAAGAGTTTGCAGATTCAGGAGACATGAAAAATGGGGCCTTCCCTTCATAATGATCTGCACCTTTGTGAGGAAGAGCATGAAATATTGTATATTATTGTCTTGAAGTCTGCGTTTAAGCCCAACAAAAGACCTCCTGGACGCCTGCACTGCAGCCGAGAAAATCCAGAAAAACGTGAAAGGTATCCCTATTAAACTGCAGCTGCCCCTTGTGCCGTGCAAGGTGAAGAATGGTGTCCTGATCCCGGTAGTTCAAAAGGTGCGCTATGATAGGGTGCGGGGGTCCCTAGCACCGGCCGTGCCGCCAGGACGCAGTGCACCCTCAACAACAAATAAAGGAGAAAGATATGCTTCCCCGAAAACAGCTCTGCAAAGCGACTCAACAAATTCCTCCATTTTGGTCTGGCCTGCCGCTCACGGATCCAAACCAGCCTGCTGTTGTTCCTGCGGGCTCGTCCCTCCAAGTCCTCATTCTTAGCAGAGATTGACTTGGGCTGCGTTTCCAGTGTAGACACTATGGCTGTGAGTGACCCTGCACCGTCCTCCAAACCGGACACCTTGTGGTCCATCTAATCCAGCCAGTCTCCATGCTTATCCAGCTGATGTTGTAGCATATCCACCTTCGAGGAGAGGGAGTCCAGCTTTGAGTCCAACCCTCCTATACCGGCCTTGAGATCTAAAAGAATCGTCCTGCTATCCACCTCTAGCTCTTGGGCCATCATCCCAGTGGCAGCCTCCGTCGGCCCTAGATCCTGTTCCTGGGACTGGGCACGGGGCATCGTGGAGCAGGACCCTCTGTCGAAGGAAAGCATTTTCTGTAATTTATCAGTTTTCACCATTGTGAAGCCCAAGAGCGCAGACAACAACAAGGCCACCAAGACCCCGGGACCTGGGAAACAGGCCTCCAAGCAGGCGGTGATGGACTAACCCCTTCACTTCAGCAGCACCTGCCCCCAGCGCCAGCCACACCGTATTGTCCATCATACACAAGGATCCACTAACACCGAAATGACCCTAGGCCTGGGCAGGATATAGCCCACCGGCTGACATTTCACCAGTCTGGCAATCAGGGTGCCCAGTACCCGCCAGCTCTTTTCTGCTCAGCTCCACAGAGCTGGATCACTGTAGGGGCCTTCTTTCTGCTGCCAACCGGGGCCACGCCTGCAACCCGCCTCCGGCTGGGCCGCTCCTCGCCCCCGGCAGGGCCTCTCCACCTCCAATCACACTCTCCTACCTTCGAGCTTCCACCAGCTGCGCTCCGAGCAGAGCGCACACCGTCTCCCCTGAGCGGATCGTATAAGCGCAGCGGAACGGGACACACTCCTGACGGTGGAAATGGCCACAGAACTGGCCGCAGCTTCGTATCCACTGTCTGCCTCGCACCAGGGTGCTGATCAAGCTTTGTTCAGCTCTGCACCGCTTCTGATCACTGCGGGCACCTTCCAACATGGTCGAACTGCCCCATAGATTTCTGTGAGCCTGATCACAGGAGGTCCACCATTCGTGGTCGGGTTCTCTAGCACCACAGCCCGTCATTGGCAGGGTTATCTAATTTCAGTGTGTGAGTGATTTAGTTGGTATGCATATAGCCTGTTTGAGGATAGAAGTTGAAAAAGCTCAGTGAGAGGAGGATTAGTGTCAGATCTGGTTGGCCACTTGGATGATCCATAAGGTGTGACCATGGCTGTTATGTCTAGTGGCAGTGGGTGGGGTTGGGATGGCATTCCCTTGAGGTGGTAAATGTCAGAGATGGCACAAGAATTACTCCAAGCCTCAGAGATGGTGCAAGAATCTCAATGGGCTCCATAGCTATATCTCTCTTTCTTGTCTATAAGCTCCATCTCTTTTACCCAGGCGATCCTAGCCTGGGTTTGTAAATACTGATTGTTTCACCCTCAGTACACTAACATGCTTAACAGTCACTGATGTCAACCTAAAGGTGTGCTGGTTTATCTAATTCAACTTCCTTAGGGACTTTTTGCTTTCCCTACCGTACCAGGTTTTTAGTGGTCTGTGATGTTGCCTTGCGGACACCCTGCTAGACGAGGTCTTTCTTATTTCACACTCACTCTTGCCTTTCCCTCTTCTTGTATCTCTCTACTCTCCCTCCCTGGGTGCACCCACCTCTACTCTCTCCCTTGTTCCCTTCTGTCCCTCTGATGTCTCTCATACTTTCTAATCCTGGATTCTACCTGTTGATGTTACTTTTCCCTCCTCCTTACTACTACTCCCTCCTCCTGGCTGCTAATTCTCTCTCTACACTACTACTCCCTCCTCCCACCTTCTACTAAGACATTCCCCTCACTCTCAGTTCCATACACTTTACATTGACTCCTTCCATTAGATCAGCTTCCCACACTTATCACACTAACATGCACACTCACACCGCAGTACCACTTCCACTCACTAACCAATACCTCACCTTCTCCGGGAATCTCCTCCACAATTCACTGCTCCTTCTTTCCTCCTGTTGGTCTCTTAGTCTGCCACCTCCACCTCCTTGGACCTCACCCGAACAGCCTGCTTATTGTCCTTCCTTTTATGTCCCCCCTCCAGTTTCCTTTCTCTATCCATTATATTCCTGTCTTTCCCTCCAGGGATGTGAAATACTCTGCAGAAATGTTAACTGTAAGGGTAAGCCCTGCCTCTTTTCACCATGCGGGCGCGTCACGTAATACTGATTGAAGCCTGAGGTGTTGCATGTCCATGTCCCCGTTAGAGGGCCTGGCACCAAATTCCTCCCTGGAGAGTACAGTTCGTTCAGGGGTTAAGGCTCCATTGCAAAGTCTCTGCTGGATGAGATAGTGAACTGCCAACTGAGGCGCATTGTCACTGGCGCTGGGGAACATTATTCGGCTTTGCTCGCTGCCGCATAGCTGCTGCTTTGATGACTTGTTCTCTTCTTGCAGGGTCCCTTTTTTCTGGCATGGGACGCCAGAATCGCTGGATGCTGGAGGGTTTCCTTTCTTGCTGCTGCATAGCTGCTGCTTTGCCAGTTCGTTCTCTTCCTGCTGGGTCTCTTCTTTCCAGCGTGGGACGCCGTAATACTGGATGTTGGAGGTTTGCCTTTAATTATTAGGGTCCAGCCCTCTAGTGGCAGATCGTGGACTACATGTTGCTGGAAGGTCTCACTCTCTCTGGTACAGCTTGCCTTGGCTCATAATAGGTTTATTGACTTTAAAAGAAAGCAGTCTGGCAAGCATTTTGTACATGAGGTAAGGTGTGAGACAAAGGTGTACCGTATAAGAGTATGCAGGCACAAGGGGGATGTCCTCCTAAGGGTAAGCACTGCCTCCGGATTGCTCCCTTATAGGCTTCCTGCCACTGGTTAAGAGGGTGTGGGGGGGTCCCTATCTCCCTTGACTATTAAGCTGGCCTTGTCAAACACCTCCAGCCTTGCACATGACTCCCCCTCCTGGCCATGTTCGCTCGATGACTCATCCCTCACCCTGGAAAGGATTTTCTTGACCCTTGAGCCTCAAGGAGACACTGATCAAAGAATGGGAAATCTGTTCCTAGTAGAACATTTTCTGGTAATCCAGGCATGACAATCATCGAATGGTGATTTCTTGGTGCACTGTTCGAAGAGTAGAGATGTATGTCCCTGTGCACACATTTAATTTGTGTCAGGCATCCTGGATATAGGTTATCTAGGGTGATCCTGTCAGTCTGCACTACGGTTTTCTGGCTGCCTGAGCCAGAAGGGCTTATACCAGGAGACCTTGGTTTTGGACTGGGAGATGGAACTTCCGGTCGGTTTCTCCCATATCACATATGACCAGGGACCCTTATCTCCACCCTTGCTCCTTGGTACAATTTCTGGCCAGTGTTCTTTCTCACTTTCCCAGACACCCAGACCAACAGAGAAAGAGATTGAAGCCAGAAAAGTAATATCAGCCGATCACGACAGAATGAAGCACACAGTGCCACAGAGACCCGATCGCAGCCCTCACTAGAGTGAGATGAAGAGCGAGAGAGACCAGCTGCAGCCTTGCACTTCCATAGCACAAATACCTACCTCATGGGACTGGCAGATTCCGCAGGCAATCTTACGCCAGCACACAAGAGTCCCCTTAACCATCAGTGACATAGAGGCAAAAAAGGACAATTCCACGAAACTACTACCAAAATCGTCCGGGGGAACGGACCCAGAAACATGAAGTAGAGCCCTGAACGTTCTATGCCACCATGTCCAGTACATTTCCCTGCACATTCATGCCCTGGGAGAGGAATAAATGGCCAGATTGGTTAAGTAAATATTGCCAATCATCACAGCGGAGGACTAGGGAAAGGAAGCAGGAAGTGTAGATTTTTTGGGTGAGGTCAGAGGTGGAGAACAACCAAGAGACCAGCAGGAAGAAAGAGGGGGTGGCGGCGTATGGAGGAGATTCGTGGGGCATGTGAGGTATCGGTTTAGGAGTGATAGTGGTTATGCATAATTGTGAGATGAGTAAGTAGAGAGATTAGTGTAAGGGGTGAGTGTGAACTGACTGTAACAGGGTGAAACTAAGGTGTCTGAGTAGGGGTGTGAGAGAAGCGTAGTAGTGAGAGGAGAATGGTATTGGGAGGAGGAGAGTACCACCTCACTTGCGCCACATTGCCATCAGCCTAGCCGCCCGGATAAAAGCAACAGGAGCTCTATCAAGGCCGCCCTGATCAACGCAAGGTCCCTAGCGGCACACGCCTTAGACATTGCTGACCTAATCAAGACCCAGGAACTTGACTTTATCGCCATCTCAGAGACCTGGCTACACGCTGCATCAGGCCCTGCACTTTCACTGGCAATCCCCATAGACTACTCCATCGCTAGACGTGACCGCACTTCAAGAGGTGGAGGAGTTGCATTTATCTTTAGAAATACGGTAGGACTTAGAACTGTCCCCAGTATCAAGATGGAATCTGCAGAGTTACTGTCTGTCAAACTCCAACTTACTGCCAACCAAACTATCGATATTCACCTAATTTACAGACCACCTGGTCCACCCACATCCTTTGTGGATGACATATCTACACTAGTACTCGACAAAACTAAATCCAACTCCCAAACTATTATTCTTGGGGACCTTAATTTAGGCCACCAAGACCCTAATGATTCTGCGGCCCTCGACCTTGCCAACACCCTAACAGAGCTAGTTTTCTCACACCACTTACAGGAACCTACTCACATCAAAGGATGGTCCCTCGACTGGCTCAGTGACACCAACTGCAATATTAGCATTCTCTCTAATACCACTTGTATCTGGTCTGATCACCACATCATCACATTTAGCATTGACGCAACCTCCCTACCCTCGCCTCCTGTTGCCCCAGCCACGTTCACTAGAAATAAAAAAAACATAACCAGGGAAAAACTACTTCCCCTCATCTTGCCTGCCCTTAACAAAGCTCTTGACACGTGCTCGGACCCAAACACCTTAGCTGACACATACAACCAGTCAGTGCTTGCAGCCATCAACTCTATTGCCCCACTTAAATTCAGGAAATCCAAACAGCGAGCTCACCTCAACTCGTGGTTCACTCCCCAACTCAGAGTACTACGTAAAGACAAACGCACTGCAGATTCACGTTGGAGAAGCCACCCCTCTGACACTCATAAGGATGGTCTTCTACTAGCAACCCTTAATTATAAAGTAGCCATCCTTCAAGCCAAAAAGGACTCCTACAACAACCGTATTGCCTCAGCCAAGTCGAATACCAAGGAATTATTCAACATTCTCCAGCATTGGATCTTTCATTGATTCACATGCTTAGAATATTCCCCGTCGTCAGGCTGGGAATCCTCGGTAAGTTATATACACATTTTCCATAGGAAAAATTCCGACACTTTTGTGTCCTATCTATGTCGTTTTGGGCCGTGCACTCCAGCGCCACTAGGACGTAGAGGTATATATAGCCTCGCCTCTGCGGCTCCCTCAGATTTCAACCGTCTTCCAAAGTAGTGGGATTACCTCGCGTATCTGCTATTTGGTTAGGTTGTACTTTCTACTTCTGCGACTGTTTTTTCTTCTCGAAAAAATGTCTGGAAAGGCGTTGTTTCGTCCGTGTGCTACATGCGGTCTTAAGAAGGTGTACGAAGGGGATGGTCATATGGACTGCATTTACTGTCTTCATCCTCACCACACAGCGGACACATGTGAAATCTGTCAGGGCTTCTCCCAGAAGACCCTCAAAGACCGAAAAAGACGCCTTGTCGATTGGCTCAATGACGGGGCGGGTGCGTACCCGGCATCGGAGGTGGGCTCCACGGCCTCGAGAAATAAGTCTGAACCCCGACGAAGAAGGCGCGTTCTGCTGAAAAACGCCCCTCGGAGAAGCATTCGGAGAAACATTCGAAGGCCCCCTCTTCACACAAGGCATCGTCTTCTTCCACCTCGTCTAAAAAGGAGAGAAAAGAACCATCTAAATCCTCCTCAGGAGACCGTTATAAGTCTACCTTGAGTCGAGAGGCATCGGTCAGCAAGTGCGCCCCGAAAGCGGCGGGAACACCTCAAGGCCCTGCGCCACTTGCTTCGTCGACGGCCCGCTCGTCGATGCCTGCATCATCAGCGGCTCCTCCCACGGTTCAGACTGCGGCTGTAGGAAACATATCGTCGTCGACGGTGGTTCCGTCTATGGAATGGCAACAAGAGGTTTTCGACCCCGTTCCGCCTGAGGCCCTGCTGCAACCAGCGGCGGCTTTTTCCATCTCCTCGGCTGACGAGGAACGTGGCCCGGTCGCGCACCCAACCGATCTGGGGTTGCAACCAACCAGTGCGGTGACGCTCTTGAGTGGGGGTACCATCCCTATGACCTCGTCATTACTGAACCCCCAGGCAGTTCTGTCCTTGGAGGTGCTAAATACGCTACAGAAGCTGTTAGAGCATTTGGACACACAGATACCTCAGCCCAGTGCCCCGGCAGTGCTACAGTCTACGCCACTCGTCGATGAGCCGGGCCCGGCTCCTCGCTCGACGACCAGGATTACTGCCGCTTCCCAAGCTGCGGAAGATCGCCCTCGTCCACAAGAAGAGGGAGAACTACCGGACTCTGATTCAGACCGCGAAGGTTCGGGTTCAGACATCTCACTATCCCCCTCAAGGGACCCAACATGGGACTCTGAAGCGGAAATGGAAGCTCCGAGAAGTCCGGTGCAGCCATCACCACCTGACGACGTGGGGGCGTTCCATGCCATGATGAGTAAGGCGTGTGTTGAGTTTGGCCTAGTCCCTGAAGAAGAGAAAGGATTGTTTTCTTTTTGATCATATGGGCAAGAGAAGGAAATCCATATTCGCCATCCCTATTTTAGACCATGTCTGGCAAGAGGGCCTGAAGACCATGCGTCATCCTTTCTCGGAACCGGCAGTAAAAGGTCATTTGGAGAAGAAATTCAAGGCTCCGGAATTGACTCCCAAGTGCTTGACGTCTCAACCTTCGCCGGAATCGGTGGTGTCTGCGGCGGCGGCTAGAAAGGCCAGGTCTCAATATAAATGCACGACCCCGCCGGACAACGAAGCCAGGAGGCAAGACGCTTTTGGCAAGAAGGTGCTGTCGGTCGGCGCGACTACAGTTAAAGCAGCCAACTCCTTGGCGATTATGTCTAGGTATGACAGGGAAATGTGGCACCGGCTGGCTCCTATATTGGAACATTTGCCCGAAGAACATAGAAAGTCTGCCATGTTGCTAGTACGGGAAGGAGAAGAGGCCTCCAACCATGCTATAAACATTGCTGTCGACCTAGCCGAGTCCGGATTTAAGCAAATCAATAATGGCGTAGTACTACGAAGACAAGCCTGGCTCAAGTGCACTACGTTCAGACCGGAGGTGCAATATAAAGTCTTGGATATGCCGTGTGAAGGGGAACAACGGTTTGGTGAAAAAGTTGATGAGGCCTTGAAGGGCATGAAAGAGGATACTGACACGGCGCGGTAACTCGAAGCTCTCCAGAGTGGTAGGAAATTTCGTTCCTTTCGTCCTTTCAGAGGGGCTTCTGGTAACTCCCTTTTTGGGTCATCTAGAGACCGAGGTTTCAACAGACCCTCCTACTCGTCCCAAGGCTACAGACGTGTGGCCCAGTCTTCTCATAGAGGCAGAGACTACCAAACCTCCAGACGGCGGGGTGCCTACCCTTCATCGACGAAAGATAAACAAGCCAAGAACCAACAATGACATGTTTCAGGACGTCCTGGGGAGCCGAGTGTCTCGTCACGTCGACGAGTGGGAGCGCATAACAACAGACCAATGGGTTTTGGACACGATTCATCTGGGCCACTCTCTACAGTTCAAGGACAAGCCACCTCACATTCCACCGGTGTTCTCGGCTCAGCCCCACCTTCAAATACTACTGCAGGAGATGGCGCTTATGCTGCAGAAAGGGGCTATAGAACTTGTCCCGGGGCAGAAAAAGGACAGGGAGTGTACTCCCGTTACTTTGTCGTCAAGAAACCAAATGGAAAATGGCATCCCATTCTGGATCTACGAGCACTCAACAAACTGCTCAAGAATTTAAAATTCAAAATGCTGACGCTCCAGGAGGTGATCCGATCGATACAACCCGGAGATTATTTGTCGTCGCTAGACCTTCAGGACGCATACTTCCATATCCCGATCCGTCGACGACACAAAAGCTTTCTGCGGTTCGTCGTCGGACGAACCCACTATCAGTTCAAGGTCCTCCCGTTCGGACTAAAATCGTCCCCCAGGACGTTCACCAAATGTCTGGCTCCAATAGCAGCCTGGTTAAGAAAGGAAGGTCACCATGTGTACCCTTATTTGGACGACTGGCTAGTCTCCGGAAAGGGCACAAGAAAGCCTAGATGCCACCATGTCCCTCCTACAACTTTTGGGCTTCTCAGTGAACTTCGACAAGTCCTCATTAAAGCCATCAAGGACCTTGGTCTTTTTGGGGGCAGAGTTCCACACACAGTTGGGGCTGGTGAGGCCATCCCTCTAAAGGATTCACAAACTGCAACAAAAGGCATCGGAATGGAAGGTCGACACCAGAGTGCCAGTGCGAAGGTAAATGTCCCTGCTGGGGACCATGTCGTCCTGCATACCCTTGATCGACAATTGTCGCCTTTTCATGGGGCCTCTTCAGGAATTCTTGGCGGATCGATGGGCACAGAGTCAAGGGCGCTGGTCGGACAAGTTGACCATCAACGGCCAGCTCGTGCAGTCTCTTCAATGGTGGAGGATTTCCATACATCTGACGAAGGGAATGCCCCTGCTGGAACCTGCCTTCCAGAGGACAGTGGTGATGGATGCTTCTCTAACTGGGTGGGGAGCTCATCTGGGGTTCCTACAGGTTCAGGGTCGTTGGTCATCGGAAGAATCCGCCCTTCACATGAATCTGCTAGAGTTGAGGGCGGTGCATTGGGCCCTGAAATCCTTTCTACCACAGATAAAGGGCTCAGTGGTGAGAATCATGACAGACAACACAACAACAATGTTTTATCTACGAAAGCAGGGAGGAACTCGCTCCAGGATCCTGTCGGCGGAAGCCCAGGAGATCTGGCATTGGGCCCTCCAACACGACATACATCTGTTGGCGTTCCACTTACCAGGAGTAAAAAATGTGCAAGCAGATGCTATCTGCAGCGGGGAGATGAATCGTCTACACAAATGGGAACTGAACGACCAACAACTGCACCGTGTCTTCGCGAAATGGGGTCATCCGGCCCTCGATCTCTTTGCGACGAGAGACAACAAGAAATGCTCACAATACGCGAGCAGGTGGCCACAACAAGACTCGCTAGGGGACGCGTTCTCCTTCCCGTGGACGGGCAAGTTTCTGTATGCCTTCTCCCCATTTCCTCTCATCCTTCGGACTCTGCAATGGATCCACAGATATCCATGTTGGGTGATCCTGGTGGCCCCGTATTGGGCCAGACAAGTGTGGTCCTCCGATCTACTTCACCTTTCAGCGGCAGAACCAATGAGGTTCCAGAAGATCCCCAACCTTCTGTCTCAGGCGAAAGGGGTCGTTTGGCATCACAACCCGGACAGCCTCAGTCTGACAGCCTGGCTCCTGATTTCTCAGAGTTTGGCGCGTTAGCGATTCCAGCAGATTGTCGTAGCATTTTGCAAGCTACAAGGGCACCTTCCACGAACGCTTCATATTCATACAAATGGAAAAGGTTCTGCATATGGTGCGCAGGTCAACCAGGTTTGGTCCCGCTGACGATCACACCGGAACAGCTCCTACCATACTTGTTGCTCCTGGCTAAAAATGGTTTGTCTGTTTCATCCATAAAGGTGCATCTAGCTGCCATCTCGAGATTTATTCGGAAGAGACATTCAACTCCATTGTTCAGTGACTGCCTAGTTAAACACTTCCTTAAAGGGTTGTTTCGAACCTTTCCTCCCACGAAAAAGTTTCCTCCGATCTGGAGTCTAAACCTGGTTCTGGCAGCCCTGATGAAACCCCCTTTTGAACCAATGTCGTCGACATCATTAAAATTTTTGTCTTGGAAATTGGCTTTCCTGGTGGCCATTACTTCAGCTCGACGTCTGTCAGAAATACAAGCTTTAGTGATCGACCCTCCGTATTTGAGGTTTTTCAGTAATAAGGTTGTGCTGGCCACTAACCCGCATTTCATACCTAAAGTGCCTTCCATGTTCCATAAACACGCTTCTATAGTGTTGCCTACATTTTTTCCAACACCGTCTTCGGTGGCGGAGAAGACTCTCCATACATTGGACGTGAAAAGAGCTTTAAAATTTTATCTCCATCGCACTCAAAGCTTCAGAGACACAAGACAACTTTTCGTAGCTTATGGTCCTGCGGCTAAGGGTAAGGCGATCTCCAAACAAGGACTATCCAGATGGGTGTCTTCAGCCATTTCTTATTGTCATTCCAAGGCTGGAAAACCGCTAGAAAAGCGTCCAAGGGCCCATTCGACGAGATTTACATCGTCGTCGATGGCCTTGTGGTCCGGAATTCTGCTGGGGGATATCTGTCAGGCGGCTTCCTGGTCGGTACCACACACGTTTACCCGGCATTACTGTCTCACACAGCAACATGCTGAAGATACACAGATGGGGCGTGCAGTACTACGTCACCTGTTCCAATAGGTAAGCCCCAAGTGGGGGTTTCACCCTTCGGCAACTATGCTTTAAAGTGTCGTGTCTTTCACTGTTAACATACTATAATGTAATGTGTTGCCATGGTAAATATGCATTGTGATTATTGTGATGTTGGTTTGCATACACGCCTCCAATGTTGGGGGGATACTGCTATAGAATCTATTCTAAGCATGTGAATCCATGAAAGATCCAATGCTGGAGAAGGGAATAGTTTCTTACCTGTAACTCCATTTCTCCAGCATTGGTATCTTTCACGGGTTCACATGCACCCGCTGCCTCCCCTGAGCATGCAAACCAGAGATCCCCCCATACTACTTTGGGGGCTGAAATCTGAGGGAGCCGCGGGGACGGGGCTATATATACCTATACGTCCTAGTGGCGCTGGCGTGCACGGCCCAAAGCGGCGTAGATAGGACACAAAAGTGTCGGAATTTTTCCTATGGAAAATGTCTATATAACTTACTGAGGATTCCCAGCCTGACGACGGGGAATATTCTAAGCATGTGAATCCATGAAAGATACCAATGCTGGAGAAATGGAGTTACAGGTAAAAAACTATTCCCTTCTTAAGGAACTCAAGACCCCTGCGCCCACCCCACCCCGACCCGTGTACCAAAGATAGTACCTGGTGCACGAACATACAGACAGCACTCCTAGGCAAAATTGCCACCCTCCAAACCAAAATCTGCGACAAAAAAAAAAACCTGCAATTGGACCAACCACTGACCTCACCATCTCCCAGTACGCCTCAAGCCAATCCCTCTCATAAACCTTTCTCCTTCTCCCCGCTTACCACCTCTAAAGTAGAAAAAATCATAAATAACCTTAAACCGTCCAACTGTCAAGGTGACCCTTGCCCAGCTCCTATCATCAAGGTTGCATCGCATGACTTAGCCCCGTTCATCACCGCATTCATAAATGCTTCCTTCAAGTTGGGTATAGTCCCAGACAACCTAAAGGATGCATGGGTTTTCCCTCTTCTGAAAAAACCCTCCCTTGACCCTAACATCCCAACCAACTTTAGACCCATCACGACTGTCCCTTTCCTGCTCAAGATCTTGGACCGTGCAGCCTACCTGCAGATTCAAGAATACCTTGAATCCAACAATCTCCTAGGGCTAAGACAATCAGGCTTCCGTCCTAAACACGGCACTGAATCAGCCCTGATTGATCTGAAAACTCAGTTGGAGACACTAAAGGATAACGGAAAGTTAGCTCTACTCCTTCTCCTTGACCTTTCGGCAGCCTTCGATTTGGTCAACCACCAGATACTCTGCCAACACCTTCAATCCGCGGCTCACTTCTCCGATTCTGCCTATGCCTGGATCCATTCTTTCCTGAGCAACAGATGCATGAGGGTATTCTCACCCACAGCATCTGCGGACCCCGTCCCGATCCACTGTGGCGTTCCCCAAGGCTCTTGTGTGTCCCCTATGTTGTATAACATATTAACCAAGCCCCTTTACGATGTGCTCGATTATCTGGGTGTCTCCTACACAAATTACACGGACGACACCCAGATACTCATTCCTATCACGGGCGATCACACCATAGAGACCAAAGCACTGAATGATGTCTATTTGGTCATCCAGGCCTGGATGGCACAGCATGAACTCTGCCTTAATGATGATAAGACTGAGCTCTTACTACTTGGATCCAGCCATCGCCTCAACAAATTGGATCAAACCTACAAGTCTTTCATCATTGACGGCAACGACATTAAGGTCTCTAAAGATACCAACACTTCAGGCGTTTACCTTGATTCCACGCTCTCATTGAACAGACAAACTAATGCAGTAAGGTCGGCTTCTGCCTATACCTGCAAACTTATCACCGCCTGCAGACCCTTCCTAAACCCTATGAATTGCATCACCCTTGCTAGAACATTGATTATGGCTAAAATCGACTACTGTAGCGCCCTCTACCTCGGGACCAGTCAGTCCAACCTTAATAAATTGCAAACCATTTAAAATAATGCCATCAGGGCAGCCTTAAACATCCCTAGACATGACCACATCTCCTCCCTCAGATCTAACCTACACTGGCTCCCGATAAAACAAAGAATTGCCCTGAAGACACTAGCCTTGATCCACAAATGCCTGAACAATAATGCCCCACCCTACCTCTCCTCCCGCCTCACACCCCACACCTCCGCTCGTCCCATAAGATCGGCACAAACTCACAGCCTTGCCCTGCCCAGATTCAAACTCCAAAAAGCGGGAGGCGTGAGCTTTCCAGTCTTAGCCTCCAAACTTTGGAACACTCTACCCACCCTCATCAGAGCTGAACCGTCATTCCAAACCTTCAAGAACAACGCCAAAATGTGGCTATTCTCTCACACTCAGTGAGGCGCCTAGCTAAGATCTGCCTGCCTTCTGTAATATAATCTGTGTATATACTGTATCTGTATTCTCTGTAGTATTGTAATTTTACTGTGCATTTACTGTTTACTGTATCATTCTCTGTAAGATTATGCGCCCGGTTGCCCGTGGGCCTGGTTTTGCGCTTTACAAATAAACAAATACAAATACAAATACAAGTAGTGAGAGCAGAGTACTAGTGGATGGAGCAGAGTGGATGTGTGAGGAGAGTTGTCGTGAGAAGGCAGGAAGTAGTAGTGGAGAGGAGGAGTAGTAAAGAGGGTGGGACGAGAAACACCATCAACGGGTGAAGGTGACGACTATGTGGAGTGAAATATTGAAGGGACTGAAATTTGGTCGGTGGAGTAATTGGAGCGGATGGTAGGAAGAGAAGAAGAGAGGATGTGACCGTGGGTGTGATTGTACTAGCCTGAATCTAACAGAGTGAGTGCATTAGAAGACTAACCTTCGGTTAGAGAAGGGAAAGTTAGACGGGTTGGGATAATCACATGCATTTAGGGAGGTACAATTAGACAAAGACAGAGTTTAGACAGTAGGGGTTAACAATTTGGATGCTGGATGGTTGCCTTTACTGCTGCCGTCTAGCTGCCGCTCTGAAGGTTCGTTCACTTCCTGCTGTGTCTTTTCTTAACAGCGTGGGTCACTGTTAGTACTGGGAGTTGGAGGGTTGCCTTTGCTTAATGATAATGATAATGATGTGTTATTTATATAGCGCCTTAATCCAAAGCGCTTTACAGAGCACATATTTACATACAAATCACCCGCCTCGGAAGGATGAAAGGCTGAGTTGGCCTTGCTGGGATTCCAACCTGTGACCTGCAGATCACTCTCAGATCGCAGCAGAGAGTGCTCAACCCGCTGAGCTATCTTACCGGCTTATTTGGGTCCAGCTTTCTAGTGACAGGTCACAGACCCTGTGTGACACTGAAGGGTCTCTCTCTCTCTCTCCCTCTCTCTCTCTCTCTCTCTTTCTCTCTTTCTCTCTCTCTCTCTCTCTCTCTCTTTCTCTCTCTTTCTGGTACGGATTGCATTGGCTCAAAACAGATTAATTGGCACTACAACAAATAGAACGAGTCAGCATGCATTTCTTACATGAGGTATGGTGTGAGACAAAGGTGTACTGCATAACAGCATTTTGACACAAGGGGAGGAATCGTAAGTTGGACCCTCTCAACTGCCACTATCCTTCTTAGGGAAAGAACTGGCTCTGGATTTCTCCCTGATAGTCTTCCCACCACCGGCTGATAGGGGTTCCCATCCCCCCTTGCCAAGGTGATGGTACTAGCCTTGTCACATGAAGTGGATTGGGGCTTTGCCTTATGCCTGAGGAGATTGGTTGAGGGTCAGTCAGTGGGTAGTTGTCTTTTTCTTCAGACTGGGTTGTTGATTGTTGGAAAAAGGTCCCATTGATCTCAGGTGTTTGGCCAATTTATTGGTTAATTAAGTATTGAAATTCCAGGTCTTTAGCATCTTCCTGAAAATAAGGTGGTTCTTATGTATGCATATTTCTTTGGAACTTCATCATGGGTTGGGGCGAACAGCAGAAATGCGGTGGTAACGATATTACCACCGCATTACCGCTCCTCTCAGTCATGAGTTTGGGCGGAAAGCAGGAGATTTACCTTCAGCTCTGAGCTGGAGGTAAATCTCCAGCTTTTAACCCATTTTGGTAATATCCCTGAAAAACCCCATAGAGTCCTATGGACTCATAACATATGAGGACTAAGAGCACCACCGCAACTAGGATCCGGCACAAATTCCACCAGGCAGAGTTGCGGCAACGCTAAATGCGTTGGCCAGTATCCCAGCGCAATTACTGCAGACATACCGCCCAACTCATGATGAGGCCCTGTGTTCCTGTGTTTGGTCACCAGGTTAGAAAAGGCCACCCCTCTGTGTCTATCCCTCTATGGTGTAGTGCCCAGCCTCTAGTAGAGCATCACTGCTGGACCTTACTGCCCTTCTGCCCTTCTTGGCACACCATCTCCCCTGAGCGGATCGTATAAGCGCAGCGGAACGGGACACACTCCTGACGGTGGAAATGGCCACAGAACTGGCCGCAGCTTCGTATCCACTGTCTGCCTCGCACCAGGGTGCTGATCAAGCCTTGTTCAGCTCTGCACCGCTTCTGATCACTGCGGGCACCTTCCAACATGGTCAAACTGCCCCATAGATGCAATTGTACAGGATTTCTGTGAGCCTGATCACAGGAGGTCCACCATTCGTGGTCGGGCTCTCTAGCACCACAGCCCGTCATTGGCAGGGTTATCTAATTTCAGTGTGTGAGTGATTTAGTTGGTATGCATATAGCCTGTTTGAGGATCGAAGTTGAAAAAGCTCAGTGAGAGGAGGATTAGTGTCAGATCTGGTTGGCCACTTGGAGGATCCATAAGGTGTGATCATGGCTGTTATGTCTAGTGGCAGTGGGTGGGGTTGGGATGGCATTCCCTTGAGGTGGTAAATGTCAGAGATGGCACAAGAATTACTCCAAGCCTCATAGATGGTGCAAGAATCTCAATGGGCTCCATAGCTATATCTCTCTTTCTTGTCTATAAGCTCCATCTCCTTTACCCAGGCGATCCTAGCCTGGGTTTGTAAATACTGATTGTTACACCCTCAGTACACTAACATGCTTAACAGTCACTGATGTCAACCTAAAGGTGTGCTGGTTTATCTAATTCAACTTCCTCAGGGACTTTTTGCTTTCCTTACCTACCAGGTTTTTAGTGGTCTGTGATGTTGCCTTGCGGACACCCTGCTAGACAAGGTCTTTCTTATTTCACACTCACTCTTGCCTTTCCCTCTTCTTGTATCTCTCTACTCTCCCTCCCTGGGTGCACCCACCTCTACTCTCTCCCTTGTTCCCTTCTGTCCATCTGATGTCTCTCATACTTTCTAATCCTGGATTCTACCCCTTGATGTTACTTTTCCCTCCTCCTTACTACTACTCCCTCCACCTGGCTGCTAATTCTCTCTCTACACTACTACTCCTTCCTCCCACCTTCTACTAAGACATTCCCCTCACTCTCAGTTCCATACACTTTACATTGACTCCTTCCATTAGATCAGCTTCCCACACTTATCACACTAACATGTACACTCACACTGCAGTACCACTTCCACACTAACCAATACCTCACCTTCTCCGGGAATCTCCTCCACAATTCATTGCTCCTTCCTTCCTCCTGTTGGTCTCTTGGTCTGCCACCTACACCTCCTTGGACCTCACCCGAACAGCCTGCTTATTGTCCTTCCTTTTATGTCCCCCCTCCAGTTTCCTTTCTCTATACATTATATTCCTGTCTTTCCCTCCAGGGATGTGAAATACTCTGCAGAAATGTTAACTGTAAGGGTAAGCCCTGCCTCTTTTCACCATGCAGGCGCGTCACGTAATACTGATTGAAGCCTGAGGTGTTGCATGTCCATGTCCCCGTTAGAGGGCTTGGCACCAAATTCCTCCCTGGAGAGTACAGTTCGTTCAGGGGTTAAGGCTCCATTGCAAAGTCTCTGCTGGATGAGATAGTGAACTGCCAACTGAGGCGCATTGTCACTGGCGCCGGGGAACATTATTCGGCTTTGCTCGCTGCCGCATAGCTGCTGCTTTGATGACAATTCTGGCCAGTGTTCTTTCTCACTTTCCCAGACACCCAGACCAACGGAGAAAGAGATTGAAGCCAGAAAAGTAATATCAGCCTATCACGACAGAATGAAGCACACAGTGCCACAGAGACCCGATCGCAGCCCTCACTAGAGTGAGATGAAGAGCGAGAGAGACCAGCTGCAGCCTTGCACTTCCATAGCACAAATACCTACCTCATGGGACTGGCAGATTCCGCAGGCAATCTTACGCCAGCACACAAGAGTCCCCTTAACCATCAGTGACATAGAGGCAAAAAGGGACAATTCCACGAAACTACTACCGAAATCGTCCAGGGGAACGGACCCAGAAACATGAAGTAGAGCCCTGAACGTTCTATGCCACCATGTCCAGTACATTTCCCTGCACATTCATGCCCTGGGAGAGGAATAAATGGCCAGATTGGTTAAGTAAATATTGCCAATCATCACAGCGGAGGACTAGGGAAAGGAAGCAGGAAGTGTAGATTTTTTGGGTGAGGTCAGAGGTGGAGAACAACCAAGAGACCAGCAGGAAGAAAGAGGGGGTGGCGGCGTATGGAGGAGATTCGTGGGGCATGTGAGGTATCGGTTTAGGAGTGATAGTGGTTATGCATAATTGTGAGATGAGTAAGTAGAGAGATTAGTGTAAGGGGTGAGTGTGAACTGACTGTAACAGGGTGAAACTAAGGTGTCTGAGTAGGGGTGTGAGAGAAGCGTAGTAGTGAGAGGAGAATGGTATTGGGAGGAGGAGAGTACCACCTCACTTGCGCCACATTGCCATCAGCCTAACCTCCCGGATAAAAGCAACAGCAGCTCTATCAAGGCCGCCCTGATCAACGCAAGGTCCCTAGCGGCACACGCCTTAGACATTGCTGACCTGATCAAGACCCAGGAACTTGACTTTATCGCCATCTCAGAGACCTGGCTACACGCTGCATCAGGCTCTGCACTTTCACTGGCAATCCCCATAGACTACTCCATCGATAGACGTGACCGCACTTCAAGAGGTGGAGGAGTTGCATTTATCTTTAGAAATACGCTAGGACTTAGAACTGTCCCCAGTATCAAGATGGAATCTGCAGAGTTACTGTCTGTCAAACTCCAACTTACTGCCAACCAAACTATCAATATCCACCTAATTTACAGACCACCCGGTCCACCCACATCCTTTGCGGATGACATTTCTACACTAGTACTCGACAAAGCTAAATCCAACTCCCAAACTATTATTCTTGGGGACCTTAATCTAGGCCACCAAGACCCTAATGATTCTGCGGCCCTCGACCTTGCCAACACCCAAACAGAGCTAGGTTTCTCACACCACTTACAGGAACCTACTCACATCAAAGGACGGTCCCTCGACTGGCTCAGTGACACCAACTGCAATATTAGCATTCTCTCTAATACCCTTTGTATCTGGTCTGATCACCACATCATCAAATTTAGCATTGACGCAACCTCCCTACCCTCGCCTCCTGTTGCCCCAGCCACGTTCACTAGAAATAAAAAAAACATAACCAGGGAAAAACTACTTCCCCTCATCTTGCCTGCCCTAAACAAAGCTCTTGACACGTGCTCGGACCCAAACACCTTAGCTGACACATACAACAAGTCAGTGCTTGCAGCCATCAACTCTATTGCACCACTTAAATTCAGGAAATCCAAACAGCGAGCTCACCTCAACTCGTGGTTCACTCCCCAACTCAGAGTACTACGTAAAGACAAACGCACTGCAGAGTCACGTTGGAGAAGCCACCCCTCTGACACTCATAAGGATGGTCTTCTACTAGCCACCTTTAATTATAAAGTAGCCATCCTCCAAGCCAAAAAGGACTCCTACAACAACCGTATTGCCTCAGCCAAGTCGAATACCAAGGAATTATTCAACATTCTCCAGCATTGGATCTTTCATTGATTCGCATGCTTAGAATATTCTCCGTCGTCAGGCTGGGAATCCTCGGTAAGTTATATAGACATTTTCCATAGGAAAAATTCCGACACTTTTGTGTCCTATCTACGTCGTTTTGGGCCGCGCACGCCAGCGCCACTAGGACGTAGAGGTATATATAGCCTCGCCTCTGCGGCTCCCTCAGATTTCAACCGTCTTCCAAAGTAGTGGGATTACCTCGCATATCTGCTATTTGGTTAGGTTGTACTTTCTACTTCTGCGACTGTTTTTTCTTCTCGAAAAAATGTCTGGAAAGGCGTTGTTTCGTCCGTGTGCTACATGCGGTCTTAAGAAGGTGTACGAAGGGGATGGTCATATGGACTGCATTTACTGTCTTCATCCTCACCACACAGCGGACACATGTGAAATCTGTCAGGGCTTCTCCCAGAAGACCCTCAAAGACCGAAAAAGACGCCTTGTCGATTGGCTCAATGACGGGGCGGGTGCGTACCCGGCATCGGAGGTGGGCTCCACGGCCTCGAGAAGTAAGTCTGAACCCCGACGAAGAAGACGCGTTCTGCTGAAAAACGCCCCTCGGAGAAGCATTCGGAGAAACATTCGAATGCCCCCTCTTCACACAAGGCATCGTCTTCTTCCTCCTCGTCTAAAAAGGAGAGAAAAGAACCATCTAAATCCTCCTCAGGAGACCGTCATAAGTCTACCTTGAGTCGAGAGGCATCGGCCAGCAAGTGCGCCCCGAAAGCGGCGGGAACACCTCAAGGCCCTGCGCCACTTGCTTCGTCGACGGCCCGCTCGTCGACGCCTGCCTCATCGGCGGCTCCTCCCACGGTTCAGACTGCGGCTGTAGGAAACATATCGTCGTCGACGGTGGTTCCGTCTATGGAATGGCAACCAGAGGTTTTCGACCCCGTTCCGCCTGAGACCCTGCTGCAACCAGAGGCGGCTTTTTCCATCTCGTCGGCTGACGAGGAACGTGGCCCGGTCGCGCACCCAACCGATCTGGGGTTGCAACCAACCAGTGCGGTGACGCTCTTGAGTGGGGGTACCATCCCTATGACCTCGTCATTACTGAACCCCCAGGCAGTTCTGTCCTTGGAGGTGCTAAATATGCTACAGAAGCTGTTAGAGCATTTGGACACACAGATACCTCAGCCCAGTGCCCCGGCACTGCTACAGTCTACGCCACTCGTCGACGAGCCGGGCCCGGCTCCTCGCTCGACGACCAGGATTACTGCCGCTTCCCAAGCTGCGGAAGATCGCCCTCGTCCACAAGAAGAGGGAGAACTACCGGACTCTGATTCAGACCGCGAAGGGTCGGGTTCAGACATCTCACTATCCCCCTCAAGGGACCCAACATGGGACTCTGAAGCGGAAATGGAAGCTCCGAGAAGTCCGGGGCAGCCATCACCACCTGACGACGTGGGGGCGTTCCATGCCATGATGAGTAAGGCGTGTGCTGAGTTTGGCCTAGTCCCTGAAGAAGAGAAAAAGGATTGTTTTCTTTTTGATCATATGGGCAAGAGAAGGAAATCCATATTCGCCATCCCTATTTTAGACCATGTCTGGCAATAGGGCCTGAAGACCATGCGTCATCCTTTCTCGGAACCGGCAGTAAAAGGTCATTTGGAGAAGAAATTCAAGGCTCCGGAATCGACTCCCAAGTGCTTGACGTCTCAACCTTCGCCGGAATCGGTGGTGTCTGCGGCGGCGGCTATAAAGGCCAGGTCTCAATATAAATGCACGACCCCGCCGGACAACGAAGCCAGGAGGCAAGACGCTTTTGGCAAGAAGGTGCTGTTGGTCGGCGCGACTACAGTTAAAGCAGCCAACTCCTTGGCGATTATGTCTAGGTATGACAGGGAAATGTGGCACCGGCTGGCTCCTATCTTGGAACATTTGCCCGAAGAACATAGAAAGTCTGCCATGTTGCTAGTACAGGAAGGAGAAGAGGCCTCCAACCATGCTATAAACATTGCTGTCGACCTAGCCGAGTCCGGATTTAAGCAAATCAATAATGGCGTAGTACTACGAAGACAAGCCTGGCTCAAGTGCACTACGTTCAGACCGGAGGTGCAATATAAAGTCTTGGATATGCCGTGTGAAGGGGAACAACTGTTTGGTGAAAAAGTTGATGAGGCCTTGAAGGGCATGAAAGAGGATACTGACACGGCGCAGTCACTCGAAGCCCTCCAGAGTGGTAGGAATTTTTGTTCCTTTCGTCCTTTCAGAGGGGCTTCTGGTAACTCCCGGTTTGGGTCATCTAGAGACCGAGGTTTCAACAGACCCTCCTACTCGTCCCAAGGCTACAGACGTGTGGCCCAGTCTTCTCGTAGAGGCAGAGATTATCAAACCTCCAGACGGCGGGGTGCCTACCCTTCATCGACGAAAGATAAACAAGCCAAGAACCAACAATGACATGTTTCAGGACGTCCTGGGGAGCCGAGTGTCTCGTCACGTCGACGAGTGGGAGCGCATAACAACAGACCAATGGGTTTTGGACACGATTCATCTGGGCCACTCTCTACAGTTCAAGGACAAGCCACCTCACATTCCACCGGTGTTCTCGGCTCAGCCCCACCTTCAAATACTACTGCAGGAGGTGGCGCTTATGCTGCAGAAAGGGGCTATAGAACTGGTCCCGGGGCAGAAAAAGGACAGGGAGTGTACTCCCGTTACTTTGTCGTCAAGAAACCAAATGGAAAATGGCGTCCCATTCTGGATCTACGAGCACTCAACAAACTGCTCAAGAATTTAAAATTCAAAATGCTGACGCTCCAGGAGGTGATCCGATCGATACAACCCGGAGATTATTTGTCGTCGCTAGACCTTCAGGACGCATACTTCCATATCCCGATCCGTCGACGACACAAAAGATTTCTGCGGTTCGTCGTCAGACGAACCCACTATCAGTTCAAGGTCCTCCCGTTCGGACTAAAATCGTCCCCCAGGACGTTCACCAAATGTCTGGCTCCAATAGCAGCCTGGTTAAGAAAGGAAGGTCACCATGTGTACCCTTATTTGGACGACTGGCTAGTCTCCGGAAAGGGCACAAGAAAGCCTAGATGCCACCATGTCCCTCCTACAACGTTTGGGCTTCTCAGTGAACTTCGACAAGTCCTCATTAAAGCCATCAAGGACCTTGGTCTTTTTGGGGGCAGAGTTCCACACACAGTCGGGGCTGGTGAGGCCATCCCTCTAAAGGATTCACAAACTGCAACAAAAGGCATTGGAATGGAAGGTCGACACCAGAGTGCCAGTGCGAAGGTACATGTCCCTGCTGGGGACCATGTCGTCCTGCAAACCCTTGATCGACAATTGTCGCCTTTTCAATGGGCCTCTTCAGGAATTCTTGGCGGATCGATGGGCACAGAGTCAAGGGCGCTGGTCGGACAAGTTGACCATCAACGGCCAGCTCGTGCAGGCTCTTCAATGGTGGAGGATTTCCATACATCTGACGAAGGGAATGCCCCTGCTGGAACCTGCGTTCCAGAGGACAGTGGTGATGGATGCTTCTCTAACTGGGTGGAGAGCTCATCTGGGGTCCCTACAGGTTCAGGGTCGTTGGTCATCGGAAGAATCCGCCCTTCACATCAATCTGCTAGAGGTGAGGGCGGTGCGTTGGGCCCAGAAATCCTTTCCTCCACAGATAAAGGGCTCAGTGGTGAGAATCATGACAGACAACACAACAACAATGTTTTATCTACGAAAGCAGGGAGGAACTCGCTCCGGGATCCTGTCGGCGGAAGCCCAGGAGATCTGGCATTGGGCCCTCCAACACGACATACATCTGTTGGCGTTCCACTTACCAGGAGTAAAACATGTGCAAGCAGACGCTCTCAGTAGGGAGATGAATCGTCTACACAAATGGGAACTGAACGACCAACAACTGCACCGTGTCTTCGCGAAATGGGGTCATCCGGCCCTCGATCTCTTTGCGACGAGAGACAACAAGAAATGCTCACAATACGCGAGCAGGTGGCCACAACAAGACTCGCTAGGGGACGCGTTCTCCTTCCCGTGGACGGGCAAGTTTCTGTATGCCTTCCCCCCATTTCCTCTCATCCGTCGGACTCTGCAATGGATCCACAGATATCCATGTCGGGTGATCCTGGTGGCCCCTTACTGGGCCAGACAAGTGTGGTTCTCCGATCTACTTCACCTATCAACGGCAGAACCAATGAGGTTCCAGAAGATCCCCAACCTTCTGTCTCAGGCGAAAGGGGTCGTTTGGCATCACGACCCGGGCAGCCTCAGTCTGACAGCCTGGCTCCTGATTTCTCAGAGTTTGGCGCGCTAGCGGTTCCAGCAGATTGTCGTCACATTTTGCAAGCTGCAAGGGCACCTTCCACGAACGCTTCATATTCATACAAATGGAAAAGGTTCTGCATATGGTGCGCAGGTCAACCAGGTTTGGTCCCGCTGACGATCACACCAGAACAGCTCCTACCATACTTGTTGCTCCTGGCTAAAAACGGTTTGTCTGTTTCATCCATAAAGGTGCATCTAGCTGCCATCTCGAGATTTATTCGGAAGAGACATTCAACTCCATTGTTCAGTGACCGCCTAGTTAAACACTTCCTTAAAGGGTTGTTGCGAACCTTTCCTCCCACAAAAAAGTTTCCTCCGATCTGGAGTCTAAACCTGGTTCTGGCAGCCCTGATGAAACCCCCTTTTGAACCAATGTCGTCGACATCATTAAAATTTTTGTCTTGGAAATTGGCTTTCCTGGTGGCCATTACTTCAGCTCGACGTCTGTCAGAAATACAAGCTTTAGTGATCGACCCTCCGTATTTGAGGTTTTTCAGTAATAAGGTTGTGCTGGCCACTAACCCGCATTTCATACCTAAAGTGCCTTCCATGTTCCATAAACACGCTTCTATAGTGTTGCCTACATTTTTTCCAACACCGTCTTCGGTGGCGGAGAAGACTCTCCATACATTGGACGTGAAAAGAGCTTTAAAATTTTATCTCCATTGCACTCAAAGCTTCAGAGACACAAGACAACTTTTCGTAGCTTATGGTCCTGCGGCTAAGGGTAAGGCGATCTCCAAACAAGGACTATCCAGATGGGTGTCTTCAGCCATTTCTTATTGTCATTCCAAGGCCGGAAAACCGCTAGAAAAGCATCCAAGGGCCCATTCGACGAGATTTACATCGTCGTCGATGGCGTTGTGGTCTGGAATTCCGCTGGGGGATATCTGTAAGGCGGCTTCCTGGTCGGTACCACACACGTTTACCCGGCATTACTGTCTCACACAGCAACATGCTGAAGATACACAGATGGGGCGTGCAGTACTACGTCACCTGTTCCAATAAGGTAAGCCCCAAGTGGGGGTTTCACCCTTCGGCAACTATGCTTTAAAGTGTCGTGTCTTTCACTGTTAAAGTACTATAATGTAATGTGTTGCCATGGTAAATATGCATTGTGATTATTGTGATGTTGGTTTGCATACACGCCTCCAATGTTGGGGGCATACTGCTATACAATCTATTCTAAGCATGTGAATCCATGAAAGATCCAATGCTGGAGAAGGGAATAGTTTCTTACCTGTAACTCCATTTCTCCAGCATTGGTATCTTTCATGGGTTCACATGCACCTGCTGCCTCCCCTGAGCATGCAAACCAGAGATCCCCCCATACTACTTTGGGGGCCGAAATCTGAGGGAGCCGCGGGGGCGGGGCTATATATACCTATACGTCCTAGTGGCGCTGGCGTGCACGGCCCAAAGCGGCGTAGATAGGACACAAAAGTGTCGGAATTTTTCCTATGGAAAATGTATATATAACTTACCGAGGATTCCCGGCCTGACGACGGGGAATATTCTAAGCATGTGAATCCATGAAAGATACCAATGCTGGAGAAATGGAGTTACAGGTAAGAAACTATTCCCTTCTTAAGGAACTCAAGACCCCTGCACCCCCCCCCCCCACAACCCGTGTACCAAAGATAGTACCTGGTGCACGAACATACAGACAGCACTCCTAGGCAAAATTGCCACCCTCCAAACCAAAATCTGCGACAAAAAAAGCCCTACAATTGGACCAACCACTGACCTCACCATCTCCCAGTACGCCTCAAGCCAATCCCTCTCATAAACCTTTCTCCTTCTCCCCGCTTGCCACCTCTGAAGTAGAAAAAATCATAAATAACCTTAAACCGTCCAACTGTCAAGGTGACCCTTGCCCAGCTCCTATCATCAAGGAAGCATTGCATGACTTAGCCCCGTTCATCACCGCATTCATAAATGCTTCCTTCAAGTCGGGTATAGTCCCAGACAACCTAAAGGATGCATGGGTTATCCCTCTTCTGAAGAAGCCCTCCCTTGACCCTAACATCCCAACCAACTTTAGACCCATCACGACTGTTCCTTTCCTGCTCAAGATCTTGGACCGTGCAGCCTACCTGCAGATTCAAGAATACCTTGAATCCAACAATCTCCTAGGGCTAAGACAACCAGGCTTCCGTCCTAAACACGGCACTGAATCAGCCCTGATTGATCTGAAAACTCAGTTGGAGACACTAAAGGATAACGGGAAGTTAGCTCTACTCCTTCTCCTTGACCTTTCGGCAGCCTTCGATTTGGTCAACCACCAGATACTCTGCCAAAACCTTAAATCTGCGGCTCACTTCTCCGATTCCGCCTATGCCTGGATCCATTCTTTCCTGAGCAACAGATGCATGAGGGTATTCTCACCCACAGCATCTGCGGACCCCATCCCCATCCACTGTGGCGTTCCCCAAGGCTCTTGTGTGTCCCCTACGTTGTATAACATATTCACCAAGCCCCTTTTCGATGTGCTCGACTATCTGGGTGTCTCCTACACAAATTACGCCGACGACACCCAGATACTCATTCCTATCACGGGCGATCACACCACAGAGACCAAAGCACTGAATGATGTCTATTTGGTCATCCAGGCCTGGATGGCACAGCATGAACTCTGCCTTAACGATGATAAGACTGAGCTCTTACTACTTGGATCCAGCCATCGCCTCAACAAATTGGATCAAACCTACAAGTCTTTCATCATTGACGGCAACGACATTAAGGTCTCTAAAGATACCAAAACTTCAGGCGTTTACCTTGATTCCACGCTCTCATTGAACAGACAAACTAATGCAGTAAGGTCGGCTTCTGCCTATACCTGCAAACTTATCACCGCCTGCAGACCCTTCCTAAACCCTATGAATTGCATCACCCTTGCTAGAACATTGATTATGGCTAAAATCGACTACTGTAGCGCCCTCTACCTCGGGACCAGTCAGTCCAACCTTAATAAATTGCAAACTATTTAAAATAATGCCATAAGGGCAGCCTTAAACATCCCTAGACATGACCGCATCTCCTCCCTCAGATCTAACCTACACTGGCTCCCGATAAAACAAAGAATTGCCCTGAAGACACTAGCCTTGATCCACAAATGCCTGAACAATAATGCCCCACCCTACCTCTCCTCCCGCCTCACACCCCACACCTCCGCTCGTCCCATAAGATCGGCACAAACTCATAGCCTTGCCCTGCCCAGATTCAAACTCCAAAAAGCGGGAGGCATGAGCTTTCCAATCTAGCCTCAAAACTTTGGAACACTCTACCCACCCTCATCTGAGCTGAACCGTCATTCCAAACCTTCAAGAACAACGCCAAAATGTGGCTATTCTCTCACACTCAGTGAGGCGCCTAGCTAAGATCTGCCTGCCTTCTGTAATATAATCTGTGTATATACTGTATCTGTATTCTCTGTAGTATTGTAATTTTACTGTGGATGTACTGTTTACTGTATCATTCTCTGTAAGATTATGCGCCCGGTTGCCCGTGGGCCTGGTTTTGCGCTTTACAAATAAACAAATACAAATACAAATACAAGTAGTGAGAGCAGAGTACTAGTGGATGGAGCAGAGTGGATGTGTGAGGAGAGTTGTGGTGAGAAGGCAGGAAGTAGTAGTGGAGAGGAGGAGTAGTAAAGAGGGTGGGACGAGAAACACCATCAACGGGTGAAGGTGACGACTATGTGGAGTGAAACATTGAAGGGACTGAAATTTGGTCAGTGGAGTAATTGGAGCGGATGGTAGGAAGAGAAGAAGAGAGGATGTGACCGTGGGTGTGATTGTACTAGCCTGAATCTAACAGAGTGAGTGCATTAGAAGACTAACCTTTGGTTAGAGAAGGGAAAGTTAGACGGGTTGGGATAATCACATGCATTTAGGGAGGTACAATTAGACAAAGACAGAGTTTAGACAGTAGGTGTTAACAATTTGGATGCTGGATGGTGGGCCTTTACTGCTGCCGTCTAGCTGCCGCTCTGAAGGTTCGTTCACTTCCTGCTGTGTCTTTTCTTAACAGCGTGGGTCACTGTTAGTACTGGGAGTTGGAGGGTTGCCTTTGCTTAATGATAATGATAATGATGTGTTATTTATATAGCGCCTTAATCCAAAGCGCTTTACAGAGCACATATTTACATACAAATCACCCACCTCGGAAGGATGAAAGGCTGAGTTGGCCTTGCTGGGATTCGAACCTGTGACCTGCAAATCACTCTCAGATCGCAGCAGAGAGTGCTCAACCCACTGAGCTATCTTACCGGCTTATTTGGGTCCAGCTTTCTAGTGACAGGTCACAGACCCTGTGTGACACTGAAGGGTCTCTCTCTCTCTCTCCCTCTCTCTCTCTCTCTCTCTCTCTCTCTCTCTTTTTCTCTCTCTCTCTCTCTCTTTCTCTCTCTTTCTGGTACGGATTGCATTGGCTCACAACAGATTAATTGGCACTACAACAAATAGAAAGAGTCAGCATGCATTTCTTACATGAGGTATGGTGTGAGACAAATGTGTTCTGCATAACAGCATTTTGACACAAGGGGGGGAATTGTAAGTTGGACCCTCTCAACTGCCACTATCCTTCTTAGGGGAAGAACTGGCTCTGGATTTCTCCCTGATAGTCTTCCCACCACCGGCTGATAGGGGTTCCCATCCCCCCTTGCCAAGGTGATGGTACTAGCCTTGTCACATGAAGTGGATTGGGGCTTTGCCTTATGCCTGAGGAGATTGGTTGAGGGTCAGTCAGTGGGTAGTTGTCTTTTTCTTCAGACTGGGTTGTTGATTGTTGGAAAAAGGTCCCATTGATCTCAGGTGTTTGGCCAATTTATTGGTTAATTAAGTATTGAAATTCCAGGTCTTTAGCGTCTTCCTGAAAATAAGGTGGTTCTTATGTATGCATATTTCTTTGGAACTTCATCATGGGTTGGGGCGAACAGCAGAAATGCGGTGGTAACGATATTACCACCGCATTACCGCTCCTCTCAGTCATGAGTTTGGGCGGAAAGCAGGAGATTTACCTTCAGCTCTGAGCTGGAGGTAAATCTCCAGCTTTTAATCCATTTTGGTAATATCCCTGAAAAACCCCATAGGGTCCTATGGACTCATAACATATGAGGACTAACAGCACCACCGCAACTAGGATCCGGCACAAATTCCACCAGGCAGAGTTGCGGCAACGCTAATTGCGTTGGCCAGTATCCCAGCGCAATTACTGCAGACATACCGCCCAACTCATGATGAGGCCCTGTGTTCCTGTGTTTGGTCACCAGGTTAGAAAAGGCCTCCCCTCTGTGTCTATCCCTCTATGGTGTAGTGCCCAGCCTCTACTAGAGCATCACTGCTGGACCTTACTGCCCTTCTTGGTTGGGATTGTGTTTCTTTGCTCATATGAATTCGGCTCCATGGCCCTGAAGAGCTCTGTAGGCAATGCAGTTTGATTTAAAGTGTATTTTATTTAACCGGTGGCCACTTGAGATCTCTTAGTACTAGAGTTTTGTATTCCCTTCTGTCAGGTCTGAACAATAATCTTGCTTCTGAATTCTGCAGTAAAGTTTCTTGGTGAGGTAGTCTGGCATCCTTAGATATAAGCTGTTGGCACCGTCAATTCCTGATAGGACCAGCACTACGATGTCAAGAATCGTGTTTGGAAAAGTGAGGAATTACATCATTTGTTTAATTGAGCATGGACGGTAAAAGCATTTCTTTAAAAGGGTGTTCATTTTTGGGCCTAGTGTCCATCAGGATTCTAAGATTCTTGTTTACTTTGGAGATTTTCTGACAGCGGCCTACTTCTGCAGGCCAGGGTAGTGATGTTCTGATGCTGAATCGGATGAGACATCAAGATTTCTGTTTAACATATGCCGGTAGATGTCCATGGAGAGCATACTTTGTTACTTTCCTTCACCAATTTTCTGAAAACCTCTTCTGTGAATGGGTTAAATTGGTTGAGCTTTGGGATAGTGATAATGCTGTTGTTGGTAAGGATTACATCAATTGCATCAGTTTGTTCACTGTGGTTGGATTGCAGGATGTTTTTTACCTTGATTTGGAAGTGACTGCTGACATTATTACACAATTTTAGGAGGCAGCGGGCCACTTGTTTCTCATTTCCTTGATGATTTTGAACATTTGTTTATACAGGTAGGTTGTTGTTCTGATTGTTGTCCTGATACAATCTGTCTAGTAAAGTTTGTTGTACTTGTGTGTCGAGTCTGTTTCAGGCAAGCTACATTGTCTTGCTGGTTGTCATGGTTCTCCAGGATTGTGCTAGTTTCTGGTTTGTTTTCTTTTGTGTCCTTAGATGGTGGTAAACCACCTAAATGCTGTCTCTAAAAGATGTGGCACAAGTCATTCGAAGATAAGTCCTCTTTCTCCAGCATTGGATCTTTCATACATTCACATGTTGTGAAGATTCCCTGGTGTCAAGCTGGGAATCCTCGGTTACCATTTTTTTTAAACACTTTATTGAGTTTTACAAACAAACACCATAAACATACAGTAGAATATGATGCAATATGATTCTGTACATTCAGGGCAGCAGGGTCAGATGATGTGTTAAGTGTATCAACAGTCTTTAACGTGTTCTTGACTGTTCCAGGGTTGCGCAGCCATCCAAGGGTGGGGGGGGGAGAAGAGGTGGGTGTGGTATTTCAGTCATCTGTCCATTTCCCCCATATTTTCTGAAATTTCCTAGGGCAGCCTCTCGCTTTGTAAATAGGCTTTTCCAGGAATGCACACCTATTCACTTCGTTGGACCAACGATATAGGCACAGTGCTTCTGCCGAGCCCCAGGTTGCAGCGATCAGTCGTTTCCCAACCCCGAATACAACAGCCAGAAAGATAATTTTATGCGGACATGTGGAAGTGCGGGTCGCCGTGTAACCAATCATTTACCACCCGATTTGTGCGGCAAGGTAGTATTCCCATATTGAACGCTGCAGTGTTGCCAGAGCAATTCTAGGTTGTTTCCCTCCCTAGAGCAATTGCTGGAGGTTGGTGTCAATCATTACGAAAGTTCCAAGGGGAACGGGAAGCGGAGCATTTTGTAGCACATAAAGAAGTCTTGGAAGTGTCATCATTTTGAACAACGCGGCCCGGCCGATCAGCGAGAGCGGGAGGGTCCGCCAGTGAGAGACGTCTCTATCGAATCTGTCCAGCACTGGTTGCAGGTTTAGCCAGAGATATTCGTCCAGGATCAGGCTTATACGAATATCTAGGTATATAAAGCCAAGGACGGAAACGGGGTATGGGCAGGATTCAGGAATTGCAGCATCCCCATCCTGGATCGGGAAGTATATGGTCTTTTGGACATTCACTTTAAGGCCCCCGAAGCTCTGGTATTCTCCAAGGGTTTGAGACACGATCAGGCAGGAGATCACACGGTTGCTAAGATAGGTCAGGAGGTCGTCTGCATACAGTGACAGTCTGTCTCCCCCCCTTTCGGCCAGGCGAATCCAGACCAATTTCTATCGTTTCTGAGTTTGATCGCCAGTGGTTCAATGGTGAGGAGAAATAGCAAGGGGGAGAAGGGGCAGTCATGTCTGGTACCACATCCCAAAGGGAACGACCTTGATGACCTGCTGTTCACCCTTACCGTCGCTTCTGGGGAGTCGTAGAGGAGCTTGTTCCAGTAGATAAAACCCTGCCTGAGATTCATACGGCTCATGATTTCCCAGAGGGCTTCACACCCCACCAAATCGAATGCCTTTTCAAAATCCACCGCCAGTAAGGCCAGCGGGTCAGATATCTCCGGGACTCGTTCTATGGCTAGTTGAAGTCTGCGTATGTTCATACGGGTGGATTTGTTGGGCATGAATCCACGTTGGTCTGGATGGATGAGTGCCTCAATCACCCCAAGCAATCAATTGGCGAGGATTCTCGCTAGGATTTTTGCTTCCCCATTTATCAGTGATATAGGTCTGGAAGATGCACAGCATTCCGGGGTTTCCCTGGTTTAGGATCACCACTATGCACGTTCTTCTGAGATCTAGGGGGAGTGTGCCCCTTTTTTTGCTCTGAAGAAACATACGATGCATGTGTCGGGTCAGTGTGCCACCTAGACTTTTCCATGTCTCAACAGGGAAGCAGTTGGGCCCCAGAGTCTTCCCGAATTGGAGCTGTGCTAAAGTGACTTGGACCTTGTTCTCTGTGATTTCAGAGTCAAGTTGTTCTGCCTGTTGTATCGAGAGTCGCGGGATGTCAACCGTATCAAGAAAGTTAGAGTGGCTAGGCGACGGGCCCTCCCTCGGCGGGGAGTAAAGTTGTTCGTAGTAGTCTGCGAAGGCCTCTGCAATATCAGAGTCTGCCATCAATAATTCCCCATCTGCCGATCGTATAGCACGCACTTATCCCTTACTGTGTTCCTGCCTTTCCAGCCATGCCAGGGTCTTGCCTGCTTTATCCCCTTTTTCATAAATCTGGCATCTGGTCGACCAGTTGGCGGTCCGAGCTGTATCTACACCGATATTTCGTAGGGTTCTTGAGCGGTTTTTAATTGCGATGCCATTGTCTTAAGCATAAGGAGTTGGTCCTCTTGCTCAGACACTATTTTTTCTGCATCTACGATCTCCTGATGGTGGCGTTTACGATGGGTCGACACCAGGGAGATGGCCTCCCCTCTAGAACTTTTTTATATGCCTCCCACATTGTGATCGGGCACTCCACGGACCCTTCGTCAGGTCAAAGTACTCGTTGGTCTTACCCGCGACCCCTTCCGCTATCTCGGGTAAGGCCAAGTAGTACGTGTTCAGGGACCAGATTGCATCTGGTTGGTGATGTATACCCTATAGGGTTATGAGGAGGGGAGAGTGATCTGATATCCCTCTCGCTAGGAGTTCCTCCGATACAAGCCTATGGGACATGATACGAGGGATGAAGGCATAGTCATTTCTTGAAAGTGACTTATGTTCAGTAGAATAAAACGAGAACCTAGTGTCAGTTGTGTGCAGTGTCCTCCAGGTGTCTAGCATTCCCGCTGTTTCGGCAAAAGTATACAGTGCGGTCGGGACCCCCAGAGCCCTGTTCCCTTTATGCGATCTGTCTTTAGTCACCTCCATGACCTCATTGAATTCACCTCCCAAGACCCATGCATCTGCCTGCTCTTCCAGTAATACTGATCGTAGCTCCCCCAAGAGTTCTTTTGTAAATTTAGGGGTGCGTATTCTGCGATAAAGCCCCACTGCTCCCCTCTAATGTCCCCCAATACCAGCACGAAGCAGCCACAAGGATCGGCCTGTACTTTTGTGACCTGAAAGGGAAATTGCTTGTGGATAAGTATCATTGTGCCCCTAGCACCGCTCGAGAACCCAGCCTGGTATGCGTGCAAGTAGTTTGATCTCTTAAAGAGCCCACAGCTTGTACCCATCAGATGTGTTTCTGATACTAAGGCCACATCCGGAGAATAGCAGTTGAGGTATTGAAGTACTAACTTCCTTTTTATGCCGGAACCGAGTCCGTTAACATTCCATGATAGAAAGGACAGTTGGCCTACTTGTGTTCTGTTAGCGTGTTCTGTGTGTCATGATTTCAAGGAGCATCATGTGTCGTGCTAGCCCCTGGAGCCCCGAACCCCTTCCATGGCATTGTATCCCGGTACCTCCACCTGTTCGTCTTCCCTGCTGCCTTTTAATTATAGATAAACTGTACCCTATAAACACCCATCACCCTGTACTCCACCCCCAACTAGAAGCTCCTGTCGCCCAAACCTAAAAAACCATGAACTCATGTGAACCATTTCGGAGAACTCCCCAGGGGTTAGTCCGCCGTTCCTTGTCGCTGCCGGGGGCTGCCCATCATGAAATTATCTCTTACCGGTCGAATTATTTCTTTATCAGGAAAAGATGGGGCAGGGCAAGGAGGCCGAGGGGGCATCTTCCCAAACGCAGGCGAGGGCTGTTGAATGTCTTGTAGCCCAGCATCAGTCTTCAAGTCTCTCCCTTTGTCCCGGGAGGGTTGTCTTCCTTAGTTTCATTGCGTGGTGTGGAGGTTAGCTTGTGGTGTGGATTATCCCAGTCCCTTTCTTTTAGCGGTGTATGATCTCTGGAGCGTGGGGAGGATAGGAATTGTGTTTCCAGCCAATCCCAGGCTTCTCACTGGTTGTAGAACACATGGACTACGTTGCTGTAGTGTAATATGAGGGTGGCCGGGAAGAATAATGCATATTTGATGTTCAGAGATTTGAGTTTCTTTTTAATAGAGCCATAGGACTGCCGGGACTTCTGGACCTCCTTTGTGTAGTCAGGGAAGAACCCAATGCGTTTGCCATTATATGTGATTGGGCCGGTTTCTCGTGCCATGTGAAGAAGAGTGTCTCGATCTCTGTAGTTCATTTGTTTGGCAATCACCGTACGCGGGGGGGGGGCTCCAGGTACCAGCTGGGATCCTGTGTGCCCTCCCGATGGAAAAGAAGCTGGAAGGTTTTTGGGGGCCATGAAGTCCGTAAACCAGCCTTCTAGGAACAATTCCATGGATGCTCCCTCTTCTTATTCCGAAAGTCCTAGAATACGCAGATTGTTGCGGCGGGCTCTGCTTTCGCTATCCTCTGCTCTTGTATCCAGGGTAGTGAGTTTCTTCTCCATGTATTCCAAGCGTGTTTCGAGTTTCCTGACTGTATCTTCGGTGTCTGAGATCCGCTGTTCGCCTTCCCCCACACGGGATGTCAAGTTGTGCAAATCCTGGCGCAGGAGGGAGACTTCATAGGTCAGGCCGTCTAGTTTCGTCTCAATCGATGCCCTGGATTCTCCAATGGCCACCATGATGTCAGTGAGAGCCAGAGGCTGGTTTGTTTCAGCCGCCGCACCGTCTGTTCCCGCATTATCTGCAGAGTTGGGGGGTTTAGGTGAGGTATTCATGGTATATCTGTCTATTTTGTTCTGCATTGTAGAGTTGCAGGTTTTATGTTTCTTCATCTATGTCCGATCGACAGGCCAGTCCAGGGACTGACGTCCTCTTTGTCCCTGGGGTGATGTCTGCCGCCTCGTGTTACGGCGGTGGAAGCACGCTTGGTGACCCACTTGCTTAGCAGGCCGTGCTGTATTTTCGTAGCAGAGTGCGGGCTCTCTCAGGTCAGAGCGTTATTGGAGCAAGCGTCTGGTTATGTGTGATGGCAGCCCAGGCCAGGGGTGTAAGGGCCGCCGGTGTACAGCCATGCTCAGCTCCGTTCAGTGTGTCTCGGGCCTTGAGAGGGGGTGGGTGGGCACCTGCTCACCAGAGCCCCACTGTTTCCGGCCCGAGGCATTGCACTCGTGGGTCCACCTAAGACCTCCTCTGTCTTATGTAGGTGGGAGCCTTCCTGGTGTCTTCCCCTCACGATCTGTAGTGCCCAGCTTCTGCCCGGGCTTGGGCGGGTATGGCACTTACTTGATTCGCCGGGTCCGGGTAGCTGCCAATACGGCCGACGCACTCCTTGCGCTCTCCGGTCCTCCTCTGCCGTCTGGACCCACCAGTCTCTTCCACATTGGGTCCCCGGGGTCAGCCGCAAAGTGGGAACTGTCCCCTGCGATGGTGCTCGTGGACCTGGTGGAGTGCACTTTGCTTTCTCCCTCTGCTCCTAGTCGTGGCCGCTGGAGGTCACACAGCCGTAATCCGCCCCCGTCTCCCAAGCGCACCGTTACCTGGTAGCTGATCATGGACACCTGGTCCTAAGGCAGTCTCTGCGTGCTCCCCAGGAGCAGGGCCAGCCAAGGTGCCGTTGACACTTGTCTGTGGGAATCAAAAACAATCACTGCGGTAGTCCGAGGCCCTCCTCCACCTCATTCTGAATGTCTCTGTACCTCACGGACCTGGGAACTCCGGAAGCGGTCTGCAGTAGTCTCGGGTCCAACGTCCTCCCCGGTGCAGTAGGCGTCACTGTGCGGCGGTTCTCTTTCCGAGCTGCTACCCCAGAGCGGGAAGGTATTCAGGAGTCAGGCGGGACATTCCAGTTCCCTGCATCCTGACTGCTCTTCTCGCCCCACATGCAGGTGTAGTCGGAGTCTCCTAACTACAGAATTCAATGTGTCCTCAACACATGCGGTGTGTCCTTATCACATGAGGTGGATGGCTGCCTCGAGCCACAGTCTCGCAGGGTCCTGGGACCCTCGTCCGGGTAGTGTCTGTCAGGGATCTTCGATTCGTGATGGCGAGGGTTCCAGTAGTATCCCACAGTGTACTGCTCTTGTCTGCGGATGGGCCGTGGTGCAGAGAGTGTGTTCAGCACCAGAGAACTCGGCAGTCGATGTTCAGCGTCCCCTCCCCCTCAGCGTTGCCAAGAAGGGCTGCGGTCCTCGCTCAGATCGCCTTAGGCCCACTCAGCACTTGCGGCCACAGGAGAGTTCAGGAAGCTCTGATTGTCCCCCAGGATTTTGAGAAGTTGAGGCGGAGACGTCTCCCATTCGATCCGCATATAGTAAGACAAAGTTTGTGTTGGCAAACAGGATATTATTAACAGGAAAAGGCAGCCCCGGCGGAGCAGCAGAACTTTACGTCTGCATCCATCGGCTGCAACAGCACCCCCTCGGTTACCATTTTTGATTGACTTTTAAAAAAATAGGTTAGGCCTATTTTCTATGCTATTACCCTCTTTATGGGTGTTTTAGGCCCTATCCAATCGGACATCGAATAGTAAGCCCCTTCTCTACAGTCCTTCCTCAGATTCTAATCGCGTGTCTCGTTGGAAGGAGCCCTCAAATTGTTTTCTGCAGTGAGGAAAACGTTTTCCTGTAAAAAGTTCAGTTTTTAACAAACTTCGAGAAGAAGATTTCCTCTCAAATACCTTCAGAAAGCAGAACAATAATGGTGTGGACAACAACACCACCAAATGGAAGCCAAAGCCAGGAAAAAGGCCAAAAAGTTGTTATTTAAGGCCTGCAACACATGTGGCCTTAAAAATGTCTTTGAAGGCGACAAGCACAGCAAGTGCATCTACTGCCTCTACCCAACCCACTTGGAAAAGGATTGTGATATCTGCAAAGGGTTTAGTGCCAAAACCCTTAAAGATAGGCATGGACGACTCGTGTGTTGGCTGGGAAATTACCCACCCCCAGAGTCTGAATCCATAACCAGCATGGCTGTCCCAAGGGAAATAGGCCACCCTCTAAGGAAAGGGCAAGATCTGAAGAAAGTCCTTCTAAAAAACATAAGCACCGCGACAGGCCATCATCATCGTCGACAATAGAGATCAGAGTCCCAAAACTCTATTTTGCGTTGTCAACAGTTCTGGAGGAAAAGCCTACAAAGAGTCTTACGATACCTAGGAAACTGCCAAAGGGTTCATCAATGGGAATGTCGATGGTCGAAGGCGACCGCTCTTCGACGACAAGCCTACATCCCAGCTAGGCAAAACCTCATCAGGTGCATCTTCGTCGCCATCCACTGGTAAAAAGTATAAGTCCTCGTCGGCGACACATTCGTCAGCCAAAAAGAGCTTGACAAAGACAACTTAATTCACCAAGGGACAACAGTTATCAAACAAATGCTTGTCGTTGATGACTTTGTGGAGGAGTAAACAATGCTCACCAAGTTTACCATCTACAATGAACAAACCCTCATCCACGACCACACCGTCGACAAGTAAACCGCAGTCAGAGGAAAAAAAACAAAGCAGCCTGTGGGGAAGCCTCCACGCTCGTCCTCTGACACTCCAAAAGCTGCATAGGAAGCAAAAGTAGCACCTGAAGCCACGGAAGGCTCCTCTAAACACAAGGAGAAGCCAGGGAGAGCAACACTGCAGAAGAAAAACAAATTCAGGTGATTACTTTGCCAGTCTCACCAATAATTTCTTCAGAGTCATTTCCTACAAGACGAAATTGACCCAGATTTTGAGGTGCAACAAGCTTAGTCACCATAGTTTTCTGACTCGGAAGATCCCATAATCAGTCAACCACACTCTCCTAGGGTACCACCGTAATTACCCAAAATAACCGGAAACAAATTGACTGAATGCGTGATCTGGCCGAATTACGGCCGTTCAAAAATTCCGAACGGCCGAAAAGTTCAACTAGATCACGCATTCGGTGCTGGGGCCTACGGGGGTGTCCCCCGCACAATTGCTCACTATATTGTGAGCGGGGTTGCAGGGGTATCCCCCTCAGCCATCCCCCAAGAAATAATGATAAAAGAGTGCTGCGGGGGTGTCCCCCACACCCTTGCTCACTATATTGTGAGCCAGGGTTGCGGAGGAGTCCCCTGCAGCTGTCCCAAACAAAACAAAAAGTGAAAGGGAACAGGCATGGCAGGGACCAGCGAGTGGGAAGCAAGATAAGTAGGCGGGTGGGGGGGCGGTTGTGTTGGGGGTGTGGGTAGGGGTGTGGGCCAAGTCAGAAATGTACAGGGGAGAAAAGACCAAAGGTTATTTCGAAAAAATAATCTTCGGTCTTTTCTCCCTCGAACATTTCTACTTCAGTCTTTCAACCCCGATCTGTACCACCTACATAAGGTTGCGGTCAACCAAGGATTACCCTGCCACAACTGCCTCGGCCCCCCGTGCCAGTGGGGTCAGGCCAGCCAATGCCACAACCCATTTTCCCTCTGGGGCCGGACCAACCAATACCAGGGCCCAGCTACCCACAGGGACCCAACTACTCAGTTCCAGGGCAGCCACCAATACAAACATTATTGAATCCCCAGGCGTTGCTGTCCCTTCAGGTCCTCTCTTCATTATAGTCGTATTGATGCAATTACAGGCCAGATTGCCACCTCCTCAACCGACACAACCAGAGATACCACCTACAGGAAGGCTTACCAGCAGGTGGACAGCAAAGAATTTCGCCCTTCAGATCTGTAGCCCTAGGTCAAGACCCCCATCATGGCATAGGTTACCAACAAGGTTGAGGTAACCGTCGCAGCCTATATCACCCACTGAGTCCAGGTCTTTGAGAATGTCCACAGAGCCACGACCGCACGAGAAAGCGAAATTCAAACGTGGTGACCCAAGACTGCATAAGTAGCCACTACCTTTGGTACTTCCACTACCTTCCATAGTGCCACCACCCATGCCATCATTCAGGGTGGACGAACACGAGGAAAGGGAGCTTCCAGATATGGAGGGTGATGACCGTCAGGACACCGCGTCTACGACAACAGCGTCTACAAGAGATGATGATTGGGATACAGACACTCCAGAGGATGAACCACTGGAAGAAGCATCTAAGCCCTCTTCGCCAGACGGACATAGGTTTCATGCCATGATTTCAAAAGCCTGCCAAGAGTTTGGTCTTGTCCCATCAGAGAATAAGTAAGAGTGTTTCTCTCTTGGACCACATGGGCAAGAGAAGAAAGTCGGTTGTATCCATCCCATTCTTGGATCACGTATGGGAAGAGGGGCTGCAAACATCTAAACCCCCTTTTACTGAGCCTCCTATTAAGGGTAGGTTGGAAAATATATTCAATCCCCTAGACTCAACGACAAAATGCTTCACATCACAGCCCACACCAGAGTAGGCCGCATTGGCAGCAGCAGGCAGGTAAGTCCATTTGCACACACAAAATGGAACTGTTCCCCCAGAAAACAAAAGACGCAAGCTGGACGCCTTCGGTAAGAAGGTAATTACTATTGGGGAGATGACCATCAAAGCAGCAAACTCCTTGGCGATAACGTCAAGGTTCGACCAGAAAATGTGGCACAGGATTACCCCCATCCTCGAACACCTGCCGGAGGACAAGAGAAAGGAGGCTATGTCCATATTGAAAGAGGGGGAAGAAGCGTCAAACCACAGCATTAATATCACTGTAAACCTGGCCGAAATAGGTTTTAAACAGACTGGAAATGGTGTGGAAACTGCAATGGTGGGTGCGTTGTACGGATTTCAGACCCAACATACAACATAAGGTCATCGAAATGCCCTTTGAGGGGAATGGTCTTTTCGGCACCGAAAATGTACGATGCCCTGAAGGCGAAAAAGACATATACGGACATGGCCCGGTCACTCATGTTTTTGCAAAGCAGGAATACTTTTCGTCCCTTTAAGGGCACCTCGGGGAGAGCCAGAACCTCCACCTTCACCAGAGGGAGTCAATCATATTCCAATGGAACATGCTATTCCAAAGGATACAGGAGGTCCTATCATGGCTATCAGAAATCCAAGGATTTTTGTCAGACACAGAGGCACAAGCAGACCGCAGGCTCACAAAGAGGAAGGCAAGGAATGCATCTACCGTGACTAAAGTCAAAAACCAGCACAGGTGGGTTAATCATATCCAACTACGTCCTACAATGACACCAAATAACAACAGGCAAGTGGATTCTGGAGGTAGTCACCCACGGACACCTATTGGAGCTCACAAAACAATCCCCTGTCATGGCCCATGCCCCCATGCACTGGCCCACCTAAAGGTGCTGTTATAAGAAGTAATGCAAATGTTGTATGAAAGGGCTATAGAAAAGGTGCCAAGGCATCACAGAGGAAAAGGGGTTTACTGTGGTGAAAAAGCCGGACAGCAAATGGCGTCCAATATTAGATTTACGGGGGCTAAACAAATTCATCAAAAGACAACAATTTCAAATGGTAATGTTGCAGCAAGTAATCAAAGCAATTAAGCTGCATGATTTTCTGGGGTCCCTCGACCTCCAGGATGCATACTTCTACTTCCCAACCCACCCACCCAAAGCACAGGAACTACCTGAGGTTTGTGGTGCGAAACAGCCACTACATATTTTGAGTGCTACCGTTCGGCCACAGGCGCCCATTAACACAAGCATACACAAGAAGGGCCACCACGGCTACCCATATTTGGATGACTGGCTTGTGACGGAACCAGCACACACCAGGGTGCAGGAGTCCATGTCAGAGACGGTACGTACGCTCCAGAGCCTAGATTTCTCAATAAACTACAAGAAATCCTTTCTATAGCCATCCAAGACTTTAGTATTACTTGGGGCACAGTTCTCGACTGTGGAACTGCGGGTACGGCCGTCAGTGCACCGGGTGAACACACTGACATCGCTAGTTCCTACCTTCATATGAGGTAGCTGGACGTCCGTACACAAGTGCTTGTGCTTTCTCGGCACTATGTCATCATGCATCCAATGATACCCAACTGCAGGCTCCACATGTGGCCCCTGCAGTTGTTCATAGCTGCAAATTGGTCCCAAGTAGCAGGAACTTGGGAAGACAACATACTCATTACCACTGAGCTTGTGCACAAGCTTCATTGGTGGGCCAACAAGGACAACCTCACAAAAGGGGATCCTGTTCCAAGAACCGCATCACCACAGAACACTCATCACGGACACTTCCATGTCGACCATCTGCATGCCAGGGGGCTCTGAACAGCCCAAGAAGCAACACTCCATATCAATGTTCTGAAGCGAAGAGCAGTGAAATGGGCCATCAAGTCCATTGTGCCAGTGCTAAGAGGATGCCCAGTCAGGATACTCGACAACAATACCACCACAATATTTTACTTCAGGAAGCAGGGGGAGCAAAATTGGCAACTCTGCCTCAAGGGGCCCAGTGGGTGGGGCACCGGGCAATATCCAACCAGATGCTCTTGTAAGCGTTCCACCTCCCAGGAGTCCAAAACAACATAGTGGACAGCCTGAGCAGGCAATCCTTTCAGGCACACAAATGGGAACTTGACAGCAGTCAACTTCAGAGAGTGTTCCAACAATGGGGGAACCCATGAATAAACTTCTTTGCCACCGACCTCAACAAAAAGTGTCTGTTGTTTGCCAGCAGAAGCCCACAGCAAGGGTCGAAGGGAGATGCCTTCTCCTTTCCGTGGATGAACCTGTTTGCCTATTCAGTCCCGCAATTCCAGTCATACATCGGACAATACAATTGATAAGAGCACAACCGTGCCAACTCATTCTAATCGCTCCCAACTGGCCTCACCAGACATGGTATTCAGATCTTCTCCTACTGCTGGCGGACCAATCAATAAGGCTACTCAATTGACCAGACATCATACCTCAAGACCGCAGCAAGGTACTGCACCACGACCCCCAATCCCTAAAGGTGACAGTGTGGCTCCTGTTTTCACAGAATTCAGATGACTAGCCACTTTGCAAGATTACAAAGACATCCTTGCAGCAGCCTGAGTGCCCTCCACAAACCATTCATATGGTTTCAAGTAGAAATGGTTCTGCTTGTGGTGCACAAGCGGTTCAACCGCACAGTGTTCGGCCAGAACATCTTCTCCCATACACGCTGTCCCCAGCAAAGGAACATCTCAGTCACTCATCCATCAGGGTGCATCTGCCGGCCATCTCTAGATATACTAGGAAAGGGGGACACACGCCCTTGTTCAGTGACAGACTGAGTAAGCATTTCCTAAAAGGACTTTTTCGGTCATTTCCACCAACAAAGAAAACTCAGCTAGACTGGAGCATGAATACAGTCCTAGTAGGGCTTGTGACAAAACCTTTTGAGCCACGGCGAACATAAAGTATGTGTCCTGGAAGGTCGCATTCCTGGTGGCGATCATGTCAGCCAGAAGGGTGTCAGAGCTGCAGGCGCTGGCTGTCAATGAAGCCTGCCTACGTTTCATATATCATATTATCATATATCATATAATCATAGACAGAACCAAGTGTTTCAGTGCCTCAACCCAGCTCTTCGGAGCATTTGGTCCTACCAACAAGGGCAAAGCAATATCCAAGCAAGTTATATCCAGTTGGATCACATCTGCTTTTTCTTTCAGCCACATAAAGGCAGGTAGGCCGTTTGATAAGCCGCCCTATTCTCATTCAACAAGCTCCTCAGCGGCCCTATGGGCGGGGGTCCCGCTCACCGACATTTGTCATGCAGCGACGTGGAGGGTGCCTAATGTGTTTACGAGTTACTACTGCCTGCATGGAGTGGATGTTGAAATAGGGGGGAGAGCCGGCCTGCATATTTGACGTAAATAAGTTCCTGTGGAATGCTATTTTGAAAATCCTGGACCATGGGTCCTCCGAGAGGGCCTCCCCTGCCAGATCATTCCAGAACATGCGGAATCCCCTCCTCACCTCTAAGTTGTTGGTGTTCAATATTCTGTAGATCTTGGACACTGTCCCCTTCCTTGTTGTCGCCGTGTCCAATAGTTTTTCAAAGGGGGTCAGCTGTCTCCTCAGGTTTTGATCCCATGACTGGTCGCAGAGAAACCCTTTAGGCGAAGGTATTCGAAAGGTACTTGCAACCACCAGTTAATATACGGCTACGTATTCTTTTCACAGCATGTGAATCTATGAAAGATCCAATGCTGGAGTAAGTTGCTCACCTGTAACTCCTGTTCTCCAGCATTGATATCTTTCATAGATTCACATGCACCCTCCATCCAGCATGACTGGTCAAAATCTGGGCAAGGGATGTAGAGGAGGGCTTGAATGGGGGCCATTGACTGGGGCCTAAAGCACCAGACAAAATAGACTAAACCTTTTCTTTTAAAAGTAAATAAAAAAAGGTAACCAAGGAAACCCAGCACAATTTTGGGGAATATTCACAGCATGTGAATCTATGAAAGATACCAATGCTGGAGAACAGGAGTTACAGGTCAGCAACATACTCCTTAGTCATAACGAGAGACCCCGCAGACCTTACACCGTCATTCCTTTCACCTCTCTCTCAAGTGCCCTTCTTCAAACTCCCGCCCAGCCAGCTTCCACATTCTGTGTGACATCAGAGTTACACATACCGGTATCAGATGCCACACACCTTTCCCCTTATAATGACAGAGAAACTCAAGATAAGTATACTGGTAATAACTTATGGAAACCAAAATAACAACGTTAATGAATCTTACAATAATTAAGGTTTTGGTACATGAACTTATTTACACTTTTGAGATTATAAGTATATAACTCATACATCGTCATGAGACGAGCATTAAATAACACAGCCCCCTCCTTATCTCCCAATGAAATAACTAAACTTAGCAGAACCTCTTCTGATGCATCTGGATCTCATTGTTCCTATTTCTTTTTTTTTTAAACTTTAGTTTTATTCACATTTTCTTAATATAACAAACGGGCTCCTTGTGGATACAGATTTAACACCTTCATCAAAACCCTTGAACCCGACCCCTTTTACCCCCCCATACCCTTACCCCAAGTCCCCCCCCTATTGGAATGTCCAAACAGAACTTTAACCACAGGAGCTTCCATATGTCCACTTCTTCTCGGTGCCTGGGAGCTGAACTATTCGTTGACATCTGTATTGGCTATGTTGCGTCTGCTGTCCCCCGCCCGTAGTTCGCCCAATGCACTTTAGACACCACACATTCTCCTTCCCACCCTTCCCGAACCAGAGTGTCCGCATGGTGTCAATGGGTGTCCCAACCCCATGCCTGTCGCACACCGTACCAATTTGCTTGGAATGTGCCAGAATCATTATTAACCATAGCAGTCAGTTTGTCCATGAGGAACATGTTCTTTAATTTTTTCAACCAATCCTCCTTGGAAGGGGTCACCGGGCTCTTCCGTTTCTGCGCCAGAGCCACCATACCTGCCCTCAACATTTTTTACCACATTCTTGGGTACCTGTATAGTTGCATCTCCTCCAGGGGGAGGCCCAACAGCATCGTCAACACACTCTCCCAAACCTTCTGGACCTTTGGGCAATACCACCATATATGACTCCTCGTTCCCACCTGGCCACATCCCCTTGGACATCTAGGTGACACCTCTGGGAATATCATTGACAGTTTCAATGGGTCCCTATGCGACCCCTGCAGAACCTTGAAATTGTGCTCCATATCTGACGTAAATAAGTTCCTGTGGAATGCTATTTTGAAAATCCTGGACCATGCGTCCTCCGAGAGGGCCTCCCCTGCCAGATCATTCCAGAACATGCGGAATCCACTCCTCACCTCTAAGTTGTTGGTGTTCAATATTCTGTAGATCTTGGACACTGTCCTCTTCCTTGTTGTCGCCGTGTCCAATAGTTTTTCAAAGGGGGTCACCTGTCTCCTCAGTTTTTGATCCCATGACTGGTCGCAGAGAAACCCTTTAGGCGAAGGTATTAGAAAACAGAGAGCGACCCCTGCCCAAGAGCCTCACTCATTTCCTCGTACGCGAGGCACTCGCCCTCTTTAAACATTTGTCCCGCCCATTCCATTCCCATGTCCGACCAGGATTGGACGTTCCTGAACCCCCTGCTACCAAGTCTGAGAGGGTGACCCCAGAGTGAGAACATCGGGGAGGGCCATGAAGTGAGGTGTGCAGTCGGGGGCCCCTCTTTTCAAATCGCCCAGGGTACTCCCAATGTTGGATGGGCTTTCAATCTGCTTGGGATATACTTGCGTGGCATCCACAGGAGGTCACGTACTTTAAGAGGGTGGGCATCCATATCTTCTAGGTAGGACCAGTAGGTACCCATCCCCTCTTTCATGTGTTCCAGAAGAACACGCAACTCGGTGGCCCGGTAATAGAGAAGAAAGTCCGGTAACCCGAAACCCCCCTCCTCCCTGGGTAGAGTTAGAGTTGCTTTCCCTATCCTCGGGGTCCTCCTCTGCCATATGAACTCTTGCAATGCTTTCTGTAAATCCCAAAAGGTTTGGTCGGGGACACTAGTGGGGAGTGCTGTAAAGAGGTACAGCAATCTCGACAGGATATTCATTTTTACCGCCGTCATGCGGCCATACCAGGACAGGATCATCCAACCCCATCTCCTCAGATCCGATGTAATCCCTGCCATTACGGGCCATAGTTAGTTGGGGCTAGCTTTGAAAGGTCCCTGGTGAGGAGAACGCCCAGGTATCAAATGGAGTCTTTCCCCACTACAATCCCCTTATACCTGTCCAAGGGATCCAGCCTCGGGTCCCGAGCCCTCATGGGGAGTAGTACTGACTTTGACGTGTTTATTTTTAACCCTGAAAAATGCCCAAAGGTTGTCATCAAGGACAGGAGAGGTGGGAGCGAGGAACTGGGCTTCACCAGGTATGCCAGGATGTCATCAGCGAATAGGGAGAGCTTGAACTCCACCTCACCTCTTTTAATCCCTCTGATATCAGGGTGGGCTCTCACCACTATAGCTAGGGGTTCCATCGTAAGGACATATATCAGGGGGGAGAGTGGGCATCCCTGCCTTGTCCCCCGCAAAAGGGGGAATGGTTCTGACAGCTCTCCATTCACCTGCACCCTCGCCGTTGGAGCTCTTTATAACGTGGATACCCAGTTCCTGATGTGTGCCCCGAAACCCATTTTTTGGAGGAGGAGTTCCATATATCTCCACTCGACCCTTTCAAAAGCTTTCTCAGAGTCTAGAGAAAGCAGGCTCGCCTCGAGGTCTGGCTCTTGGGCATAATGAACCAGGTCTATCATCTTTCGGATATTGTCCGAGCCTTGCTTTCCCCTTATGAAACCCACCTGATCCCCGTGAACCAGACTTGCCATTATCCCTTCCATTCGCCTTCCCACCACCTTAGCCAGGATCTTGACGTCTATGTTAAGAAGTAATATTGGGCAGTAGGAGGAGCATTCCATCGGGTCTTTACCCTCCTTGGGCAACACCACTATTATAGCCCCCATCAAAAATTCTGGCAGGGTTCCCCCCTCGAACACGGCATTGAACACCCTCACTAGGTGCAGAGCAAGGGTGGAGCAAAACCTTTTTTAAAAGTACACAGAGAATCCATCCTCACCAGGAGACGTCCCCACTTTCATCCCACTAATCACTTGCTCCACCTCATTCTCTGTCACTGGTCCCTCAATTCCCTCCTCCATTTCCCTCGTCAGGGCCGGAACCTGAATGGAGTTCAGAAACCTCTCAATCTGAGCGTCGTCCCTGTCGTATTCTGACAAGTATAACTGTTCATAGTATCGACAGAAGGCCGCTCTTATGTTTGGAGTGTCATAACCCATCAACCCCTGTTCATTCCTCACCGCTTTCGCCATCCTACTTCTCTGGACCTCCCTCAGCTTCCAGGCCAAGATTCTATCCGCTCTATCCCCCTTCTCATAATATTTTTGTTTTCCCAGCTGCAGACTCCTCTCAGTCTTATGCAGCAGGAGGTCTTTCAACTGGAGTCTGTAGTCCTCCAAGGTGGCCACCCGCTCTCGCTCTAGGGGCTCCTCTGGGGGACCTCCCGGCTGGAGTTGGGATATTTTCTCTCTCAGAGACCTCTCCTGGGCTTCCCTCTCCCTTTTTTTCTGGGCTCCCATTTTAATGAGGACTCCTCGCATGGTCGCCTTGAAGGCGTCCCACAGTATGTGCAGGCCAACCTCGCCATTCAGTTCAAAATATTCCGTTATGGCGTCCAACACCTCCTGTGCCAGGACGTCATCTTTCAACAGGGAGTCATTACATTTCCAACGCCCTCTGCGGTCTCCCCGCCATCCCCCCGCTATGGTGGCACGGACCAAGTCATGGTCGGACCAGGGGACTGGATCGACCCTGTGGCCAGAAATATATGGGAGCAGTAGCTCATCAACTAGGATGTAATCTATTCGAGAGTATGATGCATGGATTGCGGAGTAGTAAGTGAATGAAGGATCTCCAGTCCTGGGGCTCAGGATTGTGTCCACCAGGCCCAGTTCCACGTTGACCTTCTGGAAGATTTGTGCTATGGCTTCGTCCGCGACCCTAGTAGACTGGGGACCCAAGCATTTCCTATCAGTGACTGGGTCCAGGACCATGTTGAAATCACCCCCCAGCACCATCGTGCCATGAACAAAAAGTTTCAGCCTGTCCCTCATTTCTTTCCAGAATTGGGCTTGGCCTTCGTTCGGGCTTTACACCACCACGAGAGTCAGAGGGGAGCCCTGTAGTGAGCCCTTCACTAGCAGATATCGGCCCTCCGGATCCTTCAGCATGGCCTCCTTTTCAAAACCCACATCCCTTGCCAACAATATGGCCACCCCCCTTTTTTTGTCTTGTGCGATGCGCTAAATACCTCTCCGATCCCCCCCCCGCATTTTTGGTTCCCTCCCCTGCGCCCAGTGTGTCTCTTGTAGGAAGAGTAGGTCAAGTTTAGCCCTTCTAAATTCCCTACAGACCAAGGACCTCTTGGTAGGGGTGTTCAGACCCCGCACATTGAGGGAACCTACTCCCAGGGCAGGCAGATTTTCAGCCATTATCTAGGTTTTCTTTACTCTCGGTCATCATCCTCACAACACCGCCCCCCTCCAGCTCTGTTTGATTTATGCTATGCTCCCCTTTTCCCCTCTCCCTCCCCCCGGGTGGGCCTTAAACTTTTCCCCAACTGCCCCCCGTTCCCAACCTCAAATTTAACAACCCCAACCTTCCCCATTCCACCCTTCCCCCACCCCGGCGTCCAGCCAAATAGTTCCACCATTACTGGCAATTGGCCGGACCACCAGCCTGCTGCCCTGTTATAGAGATGCGCTCCTCTTTGAGCACCCCCCCCATCAAGTCGCACCCCCAGAAATCCCTTTTTACTTGCTGTTCAAGGGGACCCTGTTTGCTGTTGGGCCCCATGATCTTCAACTCCCACTCCCTTTTGGGCCGGGCTAGCCCGCTTCTCATCAATCTGGGTTGTTTCACTCTCTTTCCTTCGTCGGAGACAGCATGTTGAATTTTTTGAATTTCCTTGAGCTTGTCTTCCTTCTCCTGTCTCCCTGTCGCCCGTGTCTGCCTGCGCCTTCCATGGCCATCCCTGTGGGTCCCCTCCGGGGGATCGGATCCGTCACATAGTCTTGGATGGCTCCCCTTATGTCCTCCTCCGTGACCAGGGTCGTCCGCTGACCCATATACTCAAAAGCGAGGGAGAAGGGGCAGCCCCATCTGTAGCGCACTCCCTTCCCCTTTAGCAGTTGCGTTAGGGGGCGGCACATTCTGCGTTTGGCCAGCGTGTACGAAGAGAGATCTTGGAAAATGGACACCTGGGCATGGTTGTATGTGATCTCCCGAGCCTTCCTGGCCCCCTCCAGCACCTTTGCCTTTTCCGTGAAATAGTGGAACTGGGACAAGATAGACCGGGGGGCCCCCGCTCTGCCCCCCGCTCTATGCACCCGATCGAACGTTGGTTCAGTTGTCATCTCATCCGCAAAAAGGAGAGCAATGATTTCTCTCACCACCTGGACCAAATCTCTCTTCTTTTCTCCCTCCATCTCCAGAACCCCAAAAAATCTGAGGTTGTTCCTCCCTTCCCTATTTTCAAAATCGTCCATTTGCCTGGCCCTTTCCTCATCCCTCTTCTCCAGGGCCGATAGTCTCAAGTCCATTTGCATCTCTTGGGTCGCTGACGATGATTGATTGGTCTCTAGCTGTAGCAGCCTGTCCTCAACCTTGTCCACCCTTTGGTCAATTTTTTCCAATTTCTGGGCAATGTCCGCTTGCATGTCCCTAATTTCCTGCAGGACTGAGGCGAAACCCTTTTCCATTGCTGTGGTGGACAGGGACGGGGTCTCTGACTGGGCCATTCCACTCTCTTGGTCCAGACCGCTGCTTTCGCTGCTTGCCTCCAGGTATCGGTATTCTTGAAGGGTTTTCCGCCAACTCATCTGGATGCCCCCTGTGCCCCGCCGTAGGATCCACCGCCGTCCCGTGGGGCTCGGGGGGTCCCTCTCAGGCCCCATCTCCCGCTCTCCAGACGGATCGAGTCAGGGGAGGATGAGGGTGGGAACTGGACTGGAGTTTTGCCCCCTTTCCTTCTGTCTTGTCCACCTTGGAAGGACCCCCCTCTGGGCGGGCACACGCCCCACCAACCTCGGGCAGGGGCCTTGCACCCAGTCTGCTCTCCCTGTGTCTGTCCGGGTCCTCCTTGCACTCCTAAGGCGGGTGATATGGTTGCTGGGGTCAGTGTGGGCAGAACCACCGGGTGTTCAGTCGGGGGGAGGTCCAACGGTCGTGCCTCCCGGACTTTTCCAGATGTCAGTGCTCCCCCCTCAATTTCCGGTAGGCGGGCACACGCCCTGGGCACGGGCCCAGGGTCCACTACCTACGTGGAGTCTGGGCACAGGGACCCCGCACCACCACTTTTTGCCACACGTCGATTGCGGCCCTCTCTTATCACCAAGTGCCCCAAGGGGGGAGGCAGGCCGCGACCCCGGTAGCCGAGGAGCCGTGCTGCAGCCTCTCCTGTACTCGACAAAACACCGAGCGCCCCAGGCGTCCTCTATTGGGGCCGACCCAGTGTGGGGGTTGGCAGCTAATCCCCTGTCCCCTCCGGAGCGATGAACACCCTAATGGGCTTGCAAGCCTAGGCCCGCGGTGCCTCTGTTCTGAAGGCCTTCCAAGATTCTTTGGGCTGGGGCCCCGGCACTCCCACTGCTCGTCTCCGTGCCCAGGCCCAGGGGCCAGGTGTCCTCGCCACCGCCGGGCCTGGGCCTCAGGAGTGGATTTCCTCCACAGGAGGAGGGGCTCTCACCTCGCTCCGGCGTTATTCTCCAGCGTTGCGGGCCTCCGTGGCTGGTTTCCCCGCTGGTCCTCCGGCATCCACACGAAAGGGGCTGGGGAGGAAGGATGGTTTTACTGGCGGGCTCCCACGGCCCCCGCGCTCCGCGGCACCCCTCACCGCCCCAAGGCCGCTCTGATCTCTCGTGGCTCCCCTCCCAAGGTAACGGGTCCCGTATTCCGTCACCCTGGGGTCCGCAGACGTTGCTCTTTCGACCGGGGGGGGGCCCCTGGGGGTTCACCACCTCGTGGACTGCAATTTTCCCGGTGAGGGGTTTCCGGGGAGGGCTCAATCCCTCGTTTTAGCCCAGCTTTGGCGGGAGCTGAGACCTCAGGCTGCCATAGCTTGTGCGCCCCCTGGTGGCCTCTCCATTTGTTCCTATTTCATTTCTCTCTTGGACTCATCCAATATCTCCGTACTCCTGCATTCATCATGCAACCTATTGCAATCCATGCCATTGTCATGATCGCCATCAATATTGCCATATACATCCTGAAGCATACTCTCCTTATCCAACATTCTCTTCCCTTCACTACTTTCCATCAATTCTACTTTATCCATATTCCATATAGAACCATCTTACAATCGTGCTGCATTAGAAAATACATCTACTTCTCTCTTGGGTTCAGAAAACTTTGCTATTCCATTCAAAACATTAAAGACCTTTTTAATCCATACCCACAATCCCAGAAACAACTTCACCTTTGTCATCTTTGCCTTCCCCAATCTTTCTTTAACCTGGTCCTTAAAACTCTGGGTTTCACTACTCCTCTCTATAACCTCTTGCTCCTTCTTTTGGAGCAATTTGTTCATCCAACTAGGATTAAGGACAGTGCTGACTTCCCTCCCTCACATCAATTAGAATGGCGAACATCCTGTAACTACCTTAGGCACCACTCTAGTATTCCACCAAGATCTCTTCAAAGTCTTGCTTACGTTCAATCCATTCCTCACTGCTTGTTCATCTGCCCCTACGAAGACTCTGTTAAACTGCTCCACAACCCCATTAGTCTTTGGATGGTAATTCGATGTAAACTTCCACTTGATTGCTCTTTTCCTAGAATACTCTGACATCTCATTACTTCTAAATTTGTTATCCATTGTCGCTTACGATTTCCGATGGTAACCCTTCTCACTTAAACACAAGTTCAGTGAAGCTTATGATTTCATTACTGGTTATTCACTTCACAAACTTGACATCCAGCCATTTATAGAAATACTCTACCATCACCATCCTAAACATCATCTCACCCCAAAAGATTATGATATTGACCTACTATGTCTATTCCTAAAGGTACCACACACCCTGCGGCAGCATAATAGGTGTGAGTTCTGGTTTCTGTATTTTCATACTCTTATCAGAGATCTGCCATGGCCAACACTCCCTTACTTTCCTTTCCACCATCACATTAATGCCAAGCCACCAATATTTCTCTTGCAGTTTCCTGTTCGTACCAGTCATTCCTGGGTGAGCCTCATGAGCTTCATCAATTAATCAAGCAACCCTTCTTCTCTCTACAATTGTTTCTTCACCTCTCAAATTTCCTTTTTCCCCTCCTTTATACCTTTCATCGGAGGACACTCTTCTTGCGCCCCTTTCATCTCTCCCACTTACAAGTAATCAGGCATTCAAATCTCCTCCCATTCTTTCCTAGTTATTACTGCTTCGTGGTTCAAAAAACCGTGTTGATCATGTATGCTACTACTTCTACTTCCTCTTGTCTCTTTCCGTCTTATCCTACTTTTTCCTATTTCAAAGGTAATCTTGACAAAAATTCTGCCACCTTATTTTAAATTCCAGAACCATACTTCACATGGAAATCATACTCTTGCATATGCATGCATACCTCAGCCTCCTCTGATCTCTCGCTCATTCTGACTGTCTATCTGCGATTCAGGAATGGTGTGCCTCCAACGATCTCTGCCTTAATGCCAATAAGACTGAGATCCTTCTCAATGGGACCCCTGATCCCGCTTTCCCTCTTCCACTCTGGCCGCCCACACTGGGTTCTCCACCCTCACCTTCCTGTGAGGCAAAGAACCTTGGCGTTATAATCAACCCCACCCTCTCCTTCTCTCCTCACATCTCAGACAGCTCTAAGAAGTCACACTACCAATTGCACCTCCTCAGAGGTATTCTTCCTTTTCTCACTTCCCCCAGAAGCTCACTGTCTCCAGAGCCCTGGTTCTCTCTAGGCCGGACTGCTGCAACAGCCTCTTTCTAAATCTGCCTGCCTATACTCTTTGCCCATTGTAACTAATCCAGAACAGGACTGCAAGACTTGTCCTTGGCCTCAAGCCAGGAATCGTATCTTTCCAGCCCTGAAATCTCTCCACTGGCTCCCTGTGGCTGCAAGGATCAAGTTCAAGATCCTCTGCATTGTTCACAAGGTTTTATGGGGCTGGGGGCCTCACTACATCCAACTCTCTCTTGGTTAGTATCTTTCTTCTCGAACCCTCTGCTCATCCACCTCCAACTCTCTGAGGGTGAGACATTCCCCAGGCAGTGAGTGGGGGTAGATCTCTGTCCTAAGCTGGGACCGCCCCCTGGAACAGCCTCCCTGCCTCTCTTAAACTGGAGCAGGACCACCTAAGGTTCCCGAAGCAACTCAAGACCTTCCTTTTCGCTTCTGCTTTCTCTCTCCCCCTTCTGAAGCTCCTGTCTGCTGCGCTAACTGGTTACCTTGCCAGCCACGGAACCTCACAGGCACCAGGCTCCTGCACGACCAGTAGCCCCATTCAGTGCTTCCGGGCTTCCTATCCACTTAGGGATTGTATCTGCAACCCTACAGTCCCCTTTCTCTTTGCACTTACTTGAGCACCACCCAGGCAGCACTTACCGCATCTGGGAGCACTTACTGCATCCTGGCACTTCTCCTCTTCCCTCCCCCTCGCCCTTGTAGAATATGAATGACACAAGGCCTAGTAAGATTATTTGTTTTGTCCACCATCTGTCTACCCTTCCTTGTCTTGTCGCGCCTAGAAACGCTTATGTACAGGCGCGTTATGAATGACTTATATCATACCATACATAACCTGGCAATTCCTGGCATCGCTCTCATCATCCCTTTCACTGTTAGCACATCCAGTAACCGTTTGTGATCTGTGCCTAAAATACTCTACTCCCCACACGCATACCAATACTTCTTGCTCAATTAAGGAATTTCTACTTTCACAACTTGTCACCACCCTGCAAGCATGACAAATAACTCTTTTGTGACTTCCTTTTCCCTGAGATAATACTGCTCCCAATTCCTTCATGCTGGTATGCACTGTAATTATTGACTTTCTGTCCACACAGAATACCCTAAATTCAGTGCTTTACATATTCCTCCATTTATGTCTTCTGTTGCTCTTTGACACACCTCGCTCCAATTAAATTCCACTTCTTTCTTCAACAAGTTCCTGATTGGTTGGCTTTATTCCACAAGATTCATAAACTTGTAGAACTCTGCCATCCCCAATTAAGCTTGTACTTCATCTTTAATTGATGTAGTTGCTTCCTTAATTGCCTTCATAGTGTCATCCCTTGGTTTGTATCCCTCTCTTTTCCACTAATCACATAGCCAAGGTATTCCACTTCTTTTGCTGTAAATTTGCATTTGTGCGCTTCTGTTGTCAGACCTTTATTTATTAACCTACTTAGTACTTTATGTAAACGTTTGTCATCTTCCGCTGCATCACTTCCATACACCAATATGTTGTCTTGGTTAACTAAAACACCCGAAACACCTTTTAGCATATGACTCATGACTCACTGGAAGACTGTTGCTGCCAAAGCCGGTCCAAATGGCATCCTGCGGTATCGAAAAAGCCCAAACGCTGTGATGAATGATGTGAGAGCCGATTTTCTACAGTCAGCAGTATTTGGTGGTAAACAGCGGGGAGATCTAAAGACATAAGCAACTTGGCATCTCTAAAGACTGGAGGGGGGTGTCTGTATTCCTGCTCTCTATATGGCAGAGGAGAGACACAGAGGACCCCAGCCAAGATTCTCTATTTGATAAAACGTGGGCAAGCAATCACGGCCTAGCTCTCAGGAGGTGATGCAGGCTGGTTCTTAAGTACAGTGTAGTCCCCAAGCACCCACAAAGGAGTGTTCACACACTGTATAAGTGAAAACACAGTCTATATATAATTTAAGGTTCCAGTTTATATACACAATCACAATAACTCACTTTGTGCTCAGTTAATCTACAATGGCAAATACATACAAAGTTCTACGTGGTACCACAATTACTATCAGATTTCATTAAAGTACATCAACTGTACTTTGGTCAAATGTCACACAAATCAATGAATAAAGGGAACCAACAATAGACATAGGAGGAAAGCAGTTGGTTAGAACAATAGGCAGAATCCTGGCCCCGTTTACCTAGACAAAGTTATGTGTGAGGATCTCCCCCCACCTGGGCAACCTGTAAATAAAGATATAATACAAGCCCAGTACATATATTGTTTCACTAGAGTCTTATTTCCTTCTAAATAGTTCTACAACCCCAATGTACCTGGAATAGCAGAGTTTGACATCTGCGGATCCTTCTTGAGCGACTCCCTTTAAGGCAGGAGCCATGGATCGTCGAGATCCCACGAGGAAAAGGGGTGAACACTCGTTGTGGCAGCAGCTTCGGTTCTTGCAGTGCTTGTTGACGATCGGTCGAAAATGTCCTGCAAGCGGAGGCGCACCTCGACGACGAGTGTTTGTTGCTGCAAGGAATCAATGAACAACTTTGGGCCAGCGGCTCTGCGGTTTTCGAGTGGCGGAAAATCCACTCGGTCGTCGGCGGCCTTGACTTTCTCCGGCAGGACGAAAGCTGTCGATGAGGATGAGCAAGGGAGTCCTTGGATCAAATGTCTTAGGCAAAGGAGCACAGCGGCTCCAGTCGGCGATAGCGGTCGTTGAACAGTGATGGACTTTAATGTCCGGGCGCTTCACTTCGTGATTCCACAGCGGGCCTCGTCTCCAGTCAGCAGCCTTTCGAGGGTCTGACGTCCAGGGAGTTTGGCAAAGATCAGCTGGTGCACGATGGTCCCTCGTAGTTCGTTAAGAGGTCTCCTAGCCAGGTCCTCTCTTGGATCAGTTCCTTGAAGGCATAGCAGCTTTCAGATTAGCGAAGGACAGCAGCAGCGGTTCTTCTTCTTCAAGTGGGCTTCAAGGTTAAGTATCAGTTTCGACTTCAGCTTCTGAACGATTTCTAGCAGTGAGAGGCCCCCAGATATACTGTTTGGACTCTACTTCATTCTGCTGGGTCACACTCAGGCAACCAATCACTCAGAAGGGCATTCAGCAGGAAGCCAATCAGGCTCACAGAGCATTCAGGCCATTCACCTCCCTCTGAGACACTCACAACAAGGAATGTGTATTGGGACAAGTACCCAGCCATTCAGCACTACACACTGCATTCATATCAGTTTCGGGAAGGGCTGTCTCAGTCTTTGTGTCACATACCAGAAACTAGACACCCATAACACAAAGTGCATATTGGTCATCCACTCCATTCACCCAGGTCCCACTCACAGGGTGTGCCCACAACATACAGTCACTGGGAAGGCTCCAGCGAGTCTGGCCTGGACTTCCCCACTTTACCATAGATCGAGCTCCCACCCAACAGCCAGTCAGGGGGAAGGAACTGAGTCAGGGCTTCCCAGTACTTTGGGTAAAACAAGGTAACAGGCAATAGAAAGCAAGAGGCCACAGGGGGCATCTTGTTTCCTATCAGGAATCAACTGATTCCAATGGCAGGGCCTGGGTATCCCAAAATGGAGGATACTCAGAGCACCTGTCAAATTCAGCATGGAGCTGTCACCTGCCCATACCCTGCTCTTTGGGCCACACACAGGTGCCCAAAAACATACACTACGGGTACAGGTTTGTACCCCCACCCATGGGTGCCATAAGGGTATCTGAAGGGTCTGTACACCAAACCAAAAAGAGGAAAGAGCTGCACTGCCAGGAGTCCAACATGTACTCCTGGGAAGAAAACAATACGGAACACATATGAAAAAGGACTACAGGACAAGGACAGGGAGGGCCTGTCCCTCCAATGCATTTCCAGCATCACAGTTGCCCCCCCCCAGACTGAGGATAGGGCCTCTAATCTCCTATGAGATTGATGCTCTCACCTAGACAGTTAACATACCTTCTAGAAAGGCCATCAGCATTATCGTGACTCTTCCCTGGTCTATGCTCAATGATGAAGTCTAGCCCTTGCAGGCTAATGGACCACCTGAGCATTTTCGGGTTCTCACCCTTTATCTGCATAAGCCCCTTTAAGGGCTTATGGTCTGTTTGGACTTTGAAGGTAGACCCTGTAAGGTAGGAGCTAAAACGCCTAAGGCTCTAAATTATACTGAATCATTCATTTTCAACAATAGCCCACCTAAGTTCTCTACCCTTGAGTTGTCTACTGATGAATATGATCGGATGTTCCCACCCTTTGTCATCTAATTGGGACAAGACAGCTCCAATTACAGTGTTGGAGGCATCCGTCTGGACGATAAAGGGCTTGCTATAATCCGGCGCACACAACACATGTGCCTTCAAGCCAACAAAGGCCCTCTGACAGTCGGAGCTGCCAGAGGGGGAGCTATGGTTCCATAGTCCACCATGATGTTGCAATAATTCCCAGTGAGGCCCAAAAAGGCTCTCACTGGGTTTGAGTAGTGGGAGTCTCACAGTCATGTACATCCTGTACATTACTAGGGAGAGGTTGGATTTGACCCCATCCTACCTTATGACCAAGATATGTGACTTTCCCCTGAGTTATCTGGCACTTGCTGGCCTTGATAGTGAGGTTACCCCTCTTGAAGGCCTGCAACACCTTATCCAAGTGAGTGAAAAGCTCTTCCCAGGTGGAACTGTAGACAGCAATGTTGTCTAAGTAGGCCACACAAAAGGCCTCCAGCCCACTGAGTGCATGATTAACTAAACGTTGGAAAGTGGCAGGTCTATTCTTCAATGCAAAAGGCAGGATTCTAAACTGATAGGGCCCATCAGGTGTTGAAAATGCAGTGCAGTGTTTTCCTTGGCATGGTCTGTCAGAGCTACTTGCCAATAGCCTGAGGTAAGGTCAAAGGTGCTCACAAATTTGGCAGCACCTATGGTGTCCACAAGCTCATCAGCCCTGGGCAATGGGTGGGCGTCAGTTTCTGTGACGGAATTGACCCCTCTCTAGTTCACACAGAACCGCCAATCCTTGGTACTTGCTTGGGAACTTGCCTTGGGGACATGGACCACTGGACTGGACCAGGGACTGGTTGAGGGCTCAATAACATCCAGATCCAACATCTTGGCGACCTCAGCCTGGATGTGGTTCTTAACAGTGTCTGACATCCTGTAGCATCTGCTTTTGACAGGTACGCTGTCACCTGTGTCAATTTCGTGCCTGCACCATGGAGCGAGGCCTGGTGTCAGCAAGAACAGGCGCTTACTGCTGGAGCAAAGCCCTGCAGGCCCTCTGCTACTCTTGAGTTAGATCTGGAGAGAGATGCACTCCCGCCACTGAGCCACCCTGAGGGTTGCTATGCAGCAAATCAGGAAGGGGCTCACTCTCATCCTCTTCTTGCTCTGAAGCCAGCAAGAGACATGAGACTTCGGCTTGCCTATGGAAAGGCTTGAGCCTGTTAACATGGAATACCTGAGGGGCTAACTCAGGGGCTCCCATGTCAACCAGATAATTGACCTTGCCTATCTTGGTGATTATCCTGAAGGGTCCGGTCCACTTATATGCCAAAGCTCCTGGCTTGGTAGGCTCCATCACAAGGATCTACTGTCCTGGAGTCCAGTCCACTTGCGAGGCTTTAAGGTCATGCCAGTATTCGTCCAATTCCTGGCTAGCCTTAAGATTCGCTGTCGCTTGGCCCATCATCTGTGTCATCCTCCGTTTGAGGTCTAACACATAGTCGCCTCACTTGCTTGGCAGGACCTGGTGGGCTGGCTTCCAAACCTTCTGTGATCAAGGCATGGGCCCCCTAAGGGGATGTCCAAAGAGGAACTCAAAGGGGCTGCAACAAACACATCTTGAGGTACCTCTCTGTAAGCGAACCACAGGCATGGCAGGAGGAGATCCCATTTCCTCCTTGGGGGCTCTTCCAAAGCACCCAGCATGCCCTTGAGAGTTTTGTTAAATCTGTCGACCTGACCATTGGTCTTGGGGTGGTAAGAGGTGGAGAACTTGTAGGTTACCCCACACACTTTCCACATGGTTGTCATGTAACTCGACATGAAGTTGGATCCTCTGTCAGAGACAACCTCTTTAGGGAATCCAACACAGGTAAAAATGCACATGAGAGCCCTGGCAACTACCTTGGCAGTAACAGTCCAAAGGGGTTTAGCCTCAGGGTACCTGGTGGCATGATCAACCAAGAACAGGATGAACCGATGTCCACCTGCAGTGGGAGGGTCTAGGGGACTGACAATGTTGATGCCCACCCTCTCAAATGTTGTGCCAACCACTGGCAACGGCGGCAGTGGGGCAATGACACTGCCTCCCGTCTTGCCAGACAACTGACAAGTTGGGCAGGTCCTGCAGTGGGACTCCACTTCTACTCCCATCCGGGGGCCAGTAGAAATGGGCAGAGAGCCTCTACTTAGTCTTCCTGGTTCCAAGATGACCAGCTAAGGGCACCTAATGCTCCAACTGCAGTAGGAAGGGCCTGTAAACCTGGGGAACCACCAACCTCTTGAGGGCACGAGGTTCAGGCTTAGTGGGCTCACTGACAAGGATCTCACCCTCCCAATATATCCGGAATGTCCTAGGCACTTCTCCCTGTGCCGGGGACAGGGCCTGTTTCCTCAGACCCTCGAGAGAGTGGCACTCTCTCTGACCCTTACAGAAGTCCGCCCGGGAGGTTCCCCCTTCAGCTAACAGGCTTTGAAGGTCGGGGTGGACCTCCAGATTGAGCACCTCTCCCGCAGGAGGGTCTTCTGTCTCTTCTCCGTCAGGAGTTGAGTTTGGGTTCACCACTGGACCCAGCCCGTCTGGAGCATGAATCCCAATGGGTGCTGCAGGAGCAGCAGGAGGAGAAGGAGCCCCTGTCACAGAGGTGGCCTTCTTGTCCCTCCTTCTTGCCTTAGGCCTCCCCTTTGGCTTGGGTGCCTGACTCTCAGCCAGACCCTTTGTCACCTGTGACCTAGTGACGGCAGCAGCCATCATGGGGTGACCATCAGAGATCAACCCCAACTCTACTAGATCATTGCCTAACAAAATGTTAGCAGGGACATTGTCCTGAACTAGGACAGGACGCTTTGCTGTCTTGTCTCCAATCATGAGTGTCACTAAGGCTACAGGAGATAATTTGGGAGGCCCACCAGCTAACCTGGTAGTTCTCAGAGGACCACCTACATAGTCCTCTGGTTTGAGCAGGGTCCTGTCCACCACTGTCATGCTTGCCCCAGTGTCTCTCAAGCCAGTAGAAGGCTGACCATTCAAAAGGACACTTCTCAAAAACCTACGGGTGTTCTGTGGGATTGTCGCCAGTACTTCTGCTTACTGGTCCCAGGCCCCAAGCGACACTAGGGAAATCTCTACAGGAGCACCGAATGTGATTCCTGTAGAGGAGGGGAGGACAGTGGCCTCCACCTCAGGCATTGGGTAAGGGTAGGTCAGGCTGACAGACTGGGCTCCAAGTGCCTTACCTTTACACTTGGGGTCACCCTTCTTGTGGTCCAGAGCCCCACAGTCCCAACAAGTGCCAGGAATGCAGGGTACGGTACTGGAACCACTGGGAGCCTGCTTTGCAGCAGGTGGACCCACCCACATACAACTTATCCCCACTATCTTTTTGGGTCTTAGGAGAGGAAGGGTTTGGTTTAGTCGATTGGGACTGCTTCTGGTACTCCTCAGACTTCTGATAGGTATCTTTTTCTTTGTCCTTGTCCTTCCCACTGGTGTCCTTAGGGGACACCCGGTGGTAGACCCACTTCTCAGCCAGCCTGGCCAGCTTAAAGGGATCTAAAATGTTCTGGTCAGCAACATACTGACGCAGCTTTGGTGAACAGGCTTCAGAAAAATGCTCAAAAAACAAAAGGTGGGACAATTCAACAAAGGTTTTTACCTTGTATCCATCAATCCACCCCATCATGTTCATATGTGCAGCACTCACCAAGTCAACCCAAGACACATCCTCTCTTTTCTTAAATTCCCTGAACCTTTTAAGGTATTGGGTAGGTGTCTTGTCAAACTTAGCAATCAAAGCAGACTTCACGCACTCATACTGACCCCTTTCCTGCACACTCAGTTTCAGAATACAGTCATATCCAGTGTGAGACACTCTGCTTAACAAACATTTAGCCCAATCTCTCTTGTAAACATCACGGATTCCACAAGCCATCTCAAACGCTTCAATCCATTGGAGGATATCAGAACCCTCTGCATACACACCAACCAAATCTTTCATAAACTTGGTGGCTGGGGACCTGACACTCTCAACTGATTTCCGCTGAAGTTTCCCCTCTAGCTCTCTCCAGCTGAATTGTTTGGTGCTCATTGTCCCTATCTTTGAGTATCACTTGTGCCAACTACTCTTTCTTTAATTCAGCTTCTGTTTCCAACGTTTTGTATTGAAAGGCTAACTGTTACCATTGTAGCTCCAATTTTAAAAGTTCAATCTTCAGGGCTTCCCCCTGAAGAGCAGTGCTGGGGTTCAGAACAGAGGCAGCAGGAGTGGTGGCATTCCCAGAATCAGATTCAGTAACAACCCCAGGGGCAGAGTCCCTATTGGTTGCATTCCCCCCTTCAACAGCTTCATAATCAGTCTGGTAGTCCACCAGGGCAGCTATCAGCTCAGCCCTAGACTTATCCTCAAAGTCTAACTCCCTGTCTTCACAAGCACTCTGGAGAGCCTCTAAACTCATCCTAGTTAATTTACCATTTGCAATAGATTCCATCACTTGTAATGTAGCTATCTTGCACACAACTAAACCTCAATTTAACAAAGTGTATATATTAAGTGGCAAGGTTACACACTGCTTCTTTAAACCATTAGCATCCCACCACTGCCAGCAGTGTAAAGACTGGAGGGGGGTGTCTGTACTCCTGCTCTCTATATGGCAGAGGAGAGGCACAGAGGACCCCAGCCAAGATTCTCTATTTGGTAAAACGTGGGCGAGCAATCAAGGCCTAGCTCTTGAGAGGTGATGCAGGCTGGTTCTTAAGTACAGTGTAGTCTCCAAGCACCCACAAAGGAATGTCTACACACTGTATTAGTGAAAACACAGTCTTTTATATAATTTAAGGTTCAAGGTTATATACACAATCACAATAACTCACTTTGTGCTCAGTTAGTCTACAATGGCAAACATATACACAGTTCTACGTGGTACCACAATTACTATCAGATTTCATTAAAGTGCATCAACTGTACTTTGGTCAAATGTCACACAAATCAATTAATAATGGGAGCCAACAATAGACATGGGAGGAAAGCAGTTGGTTAAAACAATAGACAGAATACTGGCCGCGTTTACCTATACACAGTTCTATGTGAGGATCCCCCCACATGGGCAACCTGTAAATAAAGATATAACACAAGCCCAGTCCATATATTGTTTCACAGGAGTCTTATTTCCTTCTAAATAGTTCTACAACCCCCATGTACCTGGAATAGTGCGGTCATCGACGGATCCTTCTTGAGCGGCTCCCTCTAAGGCAGGAGCCATGGATCGTCGAGATCCCTCAAGGAAAAAGGGTGAACACTGTCACTGTCCTTGTCCTGTATTCCTTTTTCATATGTGTTCTATATTGTTTTCTGCCTAGAAATCCATGTGGGACTCCTGGCAGTGCAGTTCTTCCTCTTTTTGGTTTGGTGTACAGACCCTTGGGATACCCTTATGGCACCCATGGGTGATGGTACAACCCTGTACCCCTAGTGTATGTTTTTGGGCACCTTTGTGTGGCCCACAGAGCAGGGTATGGGCTGGTGGCAGCTCCATGCTGAATTTGACAGGTGCTTCGAGTATTCTCAATTTTGGGATACCCAGGCCCTGCCATTAGAGTCAATTGATTCCTGATAGGAGACAAGATGGCCCTTGTGTCCTCTTGCTTTCTATTGCCTGTTACCTTGTTTTCCCAAAGTCCTGGGAAGCCCTGACCCTGTCCCTTCCCCTGACTGGCTGTTGGGTGACAGCTCCATATATGGTATTGTGGGGAAGTCCAGGCCAGACTGGCTTTAACCTACCCAGGGACTGTATGTTGTGGGTACGCCCTTGGGGTGGGACCTGGGTGAATGGAGTGTGGGACCAATATAGATTTACCACAGAGCAGGGTATGGGCTGGTGGCAGCTCCATGCTGAATTTGACAGGTGCTTCGAGTATTCTCAATTTTGGGATACCCAGGCCCTGCCATTAGAGTCAATTGATTCCTGATAGGAGACAAGATGGCCCTTGTGGCCTCTTGCTTTCTATTGCCTGTTACCTTGTTTTCCCGAAGTCCTGGGAAGCCCTGACTCTGTCCCTTCCCCTGACTGGCTGTTGGGTGACAGCTCCATATATGGTATTGTGGGGAAGTCCAGGCCAGACTGGCTTTAACCTACCCAGGGACTGTATGTTGTGGGTACGCCCTTGGGGTGGGACCTGGGTGAATGGAGTGTGGGACCAATATAGATTTCATGTTATGCATGTCTGGTTTCTGGTGTGTGACACAATGACTGAGACAGCCCTGTCTGAAACTGGTATGAATGCAGTGTGGAGTGTTGAATGGCTGGGTGCTGGCCCCAATCCACATTCCTTGTTGTGTCTGGATGGGGAAGAATGGCCTGAATGCACTGTGTGCCTGATTGGCTGCCTGCCTTCATGAATGCCCCGCTGAATGATTGGCTACTGAGCTTGGCCCAGCAGTATGAATGAGAGACAGAACAGTATATCTGGGTACCTATCACATACTGGAATTGTTCAGAAACAGAAGTCGAAACTGGATGGTTACCTTGAATCCCAGCTGGAAGAAGAAGGCTTTGCTGCTGCTTTCCTTCGACGCAATCCGAAAGATGTTGTGTCTCTAAGAACTGATCCAAGAGAGGACCTGGCTAGGAGACCTCTTCCCGAGCTATGAGGGAACATCGTGTACCAGCTAACCTTCACCAGGGCTCCCTGGAAGTCAGTCCTCGAAAGGCTGCCGACCAGAGACGGGGACCCCCGAGGAATCTGAAGTGAAGCGCTCGGACATTGAAGTCCATCTTTATTGACTGAGGCTTGGAGGGCCGCTGTAACCTCGTTGACCGGAGCCGTAACGCTCCATTGCCTAAGACAGTTGAATCAAGGACTCCCTTGCTCATCACCGTCGACCGCTTTGTCCCGCAAGAGAAAGTCAAGGTTGCGACAAACCGAGGAGAATCTGCCGGTGGGTTTCCCGCCACCCGAAGTCCTCAAAGACGCTGAAGAAGATCCGAAAGCCAGTCGAGTCCTGATCGCCGACGCCAACCGCTGACAACCTGACTCCCTTGTTGGGCCTACGTTCTTCATTGATCTGTTGTGCAGCAACAAACTATCGTCGTCCTGGTGCACTGCACGCCTCATCTTCGCAGGACGTCCACGACCGATCGTCTACGAGCACCGCAAGGACCTAAGCTGTTGCCTCAACAACATTGTTCACCCTTTTCTTCAAGGAATCGTGACAATCCGTGGCTACTGCCTTAAAAAGGGAGTTCACTCAAGAAGGATCCGTTGACGACCCGTCAACGAGCTCTGTTAAACAAGGTACATTGGGGTAGTAGAACCTTTTTAGAAGTAAATAAGACTCTGCTAAACAATATATGGACTGGGCTTGTCAATATTCTTAATTTACAGGTTGCCCAGGTGGGGGATCCTTACTCAGTATTGTGTCTCCCAAGTCTATTGTTGATACTTTTTGCTACTGATTTGTATGCCATTTGAAACTGTCAGCAGTTGATGATGCATTTTAAAGTCAAGGTTCAACTGTGGTACCACCTAGATATTGTACATATTTATCATTATTGTATTGCCTGAGTACAAAGTGTGTTATTGTATGTGTATATTAAATTGAACCTTATTTATATAAAGAACTGTGTCATCACTACCATAGTGTGTGAACATTCCTTTGTGGGAGCTTGGGGGATCCACTGTACTTAAGAACCAGCCTGCATCACCTCCTGAGAGCTTAAGCCTTGATTGCTCGTCCATTGCTACCTTATAGAGAATCTTGGCGGGGGCGCTCTGTGCTTCTACTCTGCCTTATAGAGGGCAGGAGTACAGAATACTCCCCTCCAGTCTTTACACTGGTGGCAGTGCTCAAATTGAGGTTTAGGTGCGTACTAGACACCTACATTACAAGCAATGGAATCTATTGCAAATGGTAAATTGACTAGGATGAACATAGAGGCTTGCCAGAGTGCTTGTGAAGCCAGGGAGTTAGACTTTGAAGATAAGTCTAGGGCTGAGCTGATAGCTGCCGTGGTGGACTACCAGACTGATACTGATTGTGAAGCTCTTGATTGGGGATGGGGGGGGTGCAACCATTGAGGACCCTGCCGCCGGGGTTGTTATTGAATCTGTATCTGGAAATGCCACCCCCCCTGCTGCTTCTATTCCATAGCCCAGCAATGTTTTTTCAGGGACTTCCTTGGAACTTGAATGATTATTATAATTTTTTTAAACAATTTTTTATTGATTTTCCACATAGAACTGTATTACTTTTCAAACCACTGGTCACCATAACTTTACACATACAGTTTTATGTTTCTTTTTTCCCCGTTCCCCTTACCCCCCTTAACTGCCCCCACCCCCCTGGCCTAAATAACCTTGCACCAGTCTGCGTCTAGCCCCAATGGGCCTAATCCCCAATTATTCCCCCTTCCAGAGCTTTCTACTTTCCGGGCCTGTTTGTTCCGGTATCGACAGTTCATTCACCAGTTGTCTCCAGACGTCTAGCCCCCCATCCAATCCTTCCCCATTACCTCGCTTGACTTCTTGCCACACCACCGTTTCCACATTCGGCCATTTTATTATAGCTCGCCACCAGACATTTGCAGATGGTCCCATTTGTGCTTTCCAGCTCATCGCTATCCTGCGCTTAGCCAGTATATACGTTAAATCCTTTCATTTGCTCACATATTTAGCTCTACAAGACATAGGGAACCCTCTCAGCAGACATGCCCAGGGTGTGCTCACATCCAGGTTGATCTCCACCTTAGCCATGATTTGAGTCACTTCTTCCCAAAATCTGCTTATCTCTGCACATGACCAAAACATATGTAACATTGTCGTGTCCACCTCCCCACACTTCAGGCATGTCTGTATTCCTGCTTGGTTGAATTTAGCAATTTTACCCAGGATTAAGTATGCCCTGTAAATTACGTACAACTGAATCTGCTGAAATCGTACATTCCTTGTTACCTTCTTGTGGTACCATTGTACTCCGCTCCACATCCCATCCGACATTGGTTCCCCAACCTCCTCCTCCCAATTTAATCTTGTCTGGGCTATCTCTTTTCCTATTTTGGACATCAACAGCTCATAAATATGGGAGACCTCGTGCCCCCCTTCTGCCACATAATAAAATGTTTCTATCACTGCCTCCGGTTGTAGGGCTAGTTCCGCTTCAGACCACAGACTCTGAATGACCTGCCGAGTCGGTAATACATAATGCGCTGCCCTTTATGTAATCCTGTGTCCATCACCAGCCCTTCGAACTCTCTGGACTTCCCCTCTGTCCATACATCCCCCACTGCCGCTATCCCGACCGGTTCCTACCGCTTCCCAACATTCCACCTGACCTGTGTTTCCACTCCTTCCAGCGCCACCAGCAGTATCTGCGGGGAACACAGGGCCGGGTTGTTTATTGCTTGGCAAGCCCTGTGCCACATCACCCCTCCCCGCCCTTGCTCTTTCCTGGAAGCCACATTATCTAATTTCGGAAATATGGGGAGCACTCGGTACTAAGTAGCCTGGATTCCGGTGTCTGTTCTTCCGATAGCCATTTCACCACAAATTGGAGCTGACTTCCTAAGTAGTATACTTCAAAATTAGGCAGTTTGATGCCTCCCTATTCATATGAGTTCTGGAGATTCCACAGCGCTATTCTGTTTCTTGCATTGTGCCAAATAAAGCCTCTGCATATATTCTGTAGTTTTGTGAACAACCGTTTAGGTATTACGTTTGGGATATTTGCGAAATAATGTAGTAGTCTGGGCAGCACCACCATCTTCAATAGTGCTGCGCGACCCATCATGGACAATGGCAATCTGGTCCAGAACGCCATAATTTTCTCTGTTTTGGACAGCACCACTTCTGTGTTTTGTCTGTGTTCAACCCCGGGGTCATGATATATATCTATACCCAGGTATCTAAACGTCTCAATTGCCCAGGTAATAGGTAATATCGGCAGTTTGTGTAAGGACTTCCCCACATACCGCACTAGGAGGAATATACTTGATTTCTGCGGGTTAACAGTTATACCCGATATCGCTGCATTATGTTCCATTACCTCTAGAATGTATTGTAGGTTTTCCTCTGGATATTGCAAATATAGAAGCATATCGTCGGCATACAGTGATATCAGGTGTCGTCCAACCTTTATACTGATTCCTACTTCCCCGTATTGCCCCCTTCAGGTACGCCGCTAAGGGCTCCAACTCTAATACAAAGAGCATTAGAGACCACAGACATCCTTGTCTGGTACCTTTCTTAAGTTGCCATTGTTCGTAAATAGTGGAACCTGTCTTAACCTTTGCCACTGGCTCGCTTTACAGCAGCCGCACACATTTCAGATATGTGGGCCCTATCCCATACCTTTCCAGGACTGCTAGCAGCCATGACCATTTGACAGAATCAAAGCTTTCACTGTGTCTAGTGATATTATTGCCACTTCTAGCGCATCCCTCCGGCTGCAATCAATTATATGATGTAACCTCCTCAGGTTATTAGTTATATTCCTGTGCAGGACGTAACCGGTCTGATTTGAGTGTATACATTTGCCTATGACAGGTCTTAACCTGTTTGACATAACTGCCATCAGAATCTTTCCATCTTGACTCAGTAACAAGAGAGTTCTGTAGGATCCACACTGGCTTAATAGATTTGAGGAGCGGGATGATAGTCGCCTCTCGCAAAGTTTCGGCAGTTTGCCTGTGTCGAGTACCTCGTTTAGCATCGCTAGCAGTGGGGGAAGTATTTCTGTCTTGTACGCTTTATAAAATTCACAAGGGAGTCTGTCTGCTCCTGGAGCCTTACTGGTGGGCAGTTGCTCTATTACATGCTCTAACTCTTCTATCGTTATGGGGATTTCCAGGCGCTCCCTATCTATTTCTTCTAATTTGGGGAGTGTGGTCTCTGTGAGTGTTTCCCATATATCTAGCTCCATCCCATCCTCAGAGTCTTCGTACAGCTGCTTGTAATAGTCATAGAAGCTCTCATTCACTCCTTATTGGGTATCCTGTATCTGCCCATCCTTCACCCGCACAACCCTGATAGTTTGATGTCGCTTTTATATAGCCAAGCTTGCAATCTGCCCAGTTTGTCTCCCTCAGCATGTTGCCTTTCGATATATATTTCCTATAGCTTAAATTGCCTAGTCTCTCCCAATGGTCTCTGCATTCCCGTTGCAGCCGGGATATAGTTGTGTTTTCCTCCGAGGATCTTTTGCCCTATTGCATAACCGTTTCCAACTTCTTTACTGCTCTTTGCAGCTCCCGCGTAATGACTTCTTGCAACCCCTTAAATTTGGACATGGCCGCCCCTCTGACCACCACTTTAAACGCCTCCCACACCACCCCAGCCAATTCCACACTCCCCATGATATGGTCAAAGTATTCCTTCACCTCTGCCCTCAGGCCCTCCTGGAACGCTGTATCCTTCAGCGTCTCTACCCTGAGCCTCCACGTTGGTATCTTGGCTTGGGGAAGTAGAATCTGCCAGGTCACCATTAGAGGGCCATGGTCTGACAGGACCATAGCTATGTATTTGGCCTGTGTCACCTCATTTATAGACTCTGCTCCGGTGAACACATAGGACCTCATTACGATTTTGGCGGTAGCCAGCCATGGCTGCCGCCAAAATTGGGTCCGGGTTCCCTTTCTCCTGTACAATATGGCACACCCGAGAGACCACCGCCGGGCTGGCACTGGAGGAACGGCTGCAGCCCCGGGCCGCAGCGGAAGAGTGCACCTGGCCCCTCACCCTCGCCAGAGGCAAGGAGCCGCCTCAGCCACGGGCCAGAGCAGGCCCCTTGGCCCAGGAGAAGACCTCTGCAGGTACGTCCGGGGGTCTGCGGGGATGGTTGGACCTGGGGGGAAAGGGGGACAGGCCTGCTCCGAGGGTCGCATGATATAGTTTGCTACTTCAAGTGCCTTTGAAAAGCGCTAGGCCCTTTTGAAACCCAGCTCCATCTGTAGAGCAGATAATCATGGGAGGGTTGGGGGGTCCATCTGTAAAAGTCTTAAAACAGCTTCTCGTATGGCTCCGCTGGCTGGTTCCTGGCACGGCCGAGCGCGGGGCACGAGCTAAAGTGTACATTGCAAGCTGAATCACCTCTTGTCGCTATACCCCTTATATTATTTGAGAACACTGACCTGACAAGGCAGAAACAATGTATGTCCGCCCGGAACAATCTTTGCTGAAACACGCTTTCCCCTTTCTTCTTTTCTAGGAGTCTCCGAGGTTTACGGGGGGGGCAGGTTCTCACCCCGCCACGCGAGGTCAGACGACGTGAGCCGATACTACAAGCCGAGCATGGTGGGGGACCCCTGGGCGGCTCTGGAAGCGGCTGCCAGAGGCGGGCAAGCGATGCCCTGAACACGCAGACTACACGCCATGGAAACCCGCAGCAAAGGACCCGGGCCTCGAGGCACTAGCGACAGGGGACAGAGCGACCTTGAGGCACTAGCAATAGGGGAGGCACTAGCAAAAGGGGACAAGGTGACCTCGAGGCTCTAGCAACAGGGGACAGAGTGACCTCGAGGCACTAGCAACAGGGGACAGGGACAGAGCGACCTCGAGGCACTAGCAACAGGGGACAGAGTGACCTCGAGGCACTAGCAACAGGGGACAGGGACAGAGCAACCCCGAGGCACTAGCAACAGGGGACTGAGCGACCTACTAGTTGGTTGTAACAGACTTACTCTTGGTGCGACTAAATTCCGAGTTCGGAGGGCCCGGTAATTCCTCCCTCCAGGAACCCGGGCCCGGACCTTCCCCATTCCCATTTCAGCCCCCATAGGGCTGAATGGGAATGGGGGAGGCAGCTAACAACGGGGCGATTTCGACCAGCCCGTTGTTAGCTCCCTCTTCCCCTTGCGGGACCCGCTCTGTACGTCTGGTAAAACCAGACGTACAGAGCGGGTACCGCGAGGGGACCTCGTAATGTGGCAGAATGGTGTTAACGGGTCCGCATCCTTTTGCGGCACCTGTTAACCCATTCCGCCACTCTCGTAGTGAGGCCCATAGTCTAGCCTGGTGTATAGTTTTTGTGGGGCAGAGTAATGTGAATACCCTTGTTCTTGTGGGTGACGCACCCTCCACTCATCTACCAACTGAAAGGACTATAACAATGTGCTCAAGGCTTTAGCTGCCGGGTCGGGTGAGTTAGCTCCTCGTCCGACCTGTCCAACACCGGGTCTAGGGTACAGTTAAAATCTCCCCCCCACACTCCCCCTTTGTATATAGGGATCTTAAATAGCCTGCCGTGTCCTGATTCGGTGCATACACATTGCTTATTCAGATTTCTCTACTTTCCACCAACCCTCGCATCATTACCATCCTACCATCTTTGTCTATGGAGGACTGTAGTATCTTGAAAGGGACATGTGGTGCTATTTATGTCATGACTCCTCTAGCATACGCTGAGTAGGTGGCCCCTAAAGCCGGTCCTTTCCATTTCCTCATGATCATATCTTGCTATATCTATCTTCTGCCTTCTTAGGTATGTCATCACCCTGTTACGTTTAATATAGCTGTTGGGACCCCTCACATTCCACGTTACTATCTTAAATTCACCTGTCATTCCCGATTAACTTCCCTTCCTCCCCCGTTCCATCTCCTCTTCCCTTGTTTCTTGGTGCAAATCTGTAGGCCAACCCCCCAACTCCCCGCCCGTTCCCCAAAACCACAAGAAGGGTGACCACAAGTGTAAAGGTAAGGCACTTGTAGTCCAGGCTGTCAGCCTGTCCTACCCTTGCTTCATGCCTGAGGTGGAGGCCACTGTCCTCCAGGTATGTCATCACCCTGTTACTATGTTAGCAAAGCTTAATGTCCTGGTTCAGGACAATGTACCTGCTAACATTTTGTTAAGAAATGATCTAGTGGAGTTGGGGTTGATCTCTGATGGTCTCCCCCTGACTGCTGCTACAGTCACTAGGTCACAGGTAACACCGGGTCTGACTGTGAGTCAGGTACCCAAGCCAAAGGGGAAACCCAAGGAAAGAAGTAAGAGAAAGAAGGCCACCTCTGTGAAGGGGGTCCCTTCTCTTCATGCTGCTTCAGCAGCACCCACTGGGATTCATGCTCAGGAGCGGGCTGGGTACAGTTGTAAGTCGAGAGTCAACTCTTGAGGGGGAGGATCCAGATGACCCTACTGTGGGAGAGGTACTCAACCCAGAGGATCACCCCGACCTTCAATGCCTTTTGGCTGAAGGGGGGCCCTCTTGGGGCGACTTCTGTAAGGGACAGAGAGAATGCCACTCTCCGACCGTCTGAGGAAACAGGCCCTGGCCCAGGCACAATGTGTAGTGCCTAGGTCATTCAAGATCTATTGGGAGGGTGTGCTCCTTCATAGTGAGCCCACTAAGCCTGATCCTGGTGCCCTCAAGAGGTTGGTGGTACCCCAGGTCTACAGGTCCTTCCTACTGCAGTTGGCACATGAGGTGCCCTTAGCTGGCCGTCTTGGGACCAAGAAGACTAAGCAAAGGCTTTCTGCGCATTTCTACTGGCCACAGATGGGAGTAGAAGTGGAGTCCCACTGCAGGACCTGCCCCACTTGTCAGTTGTCTGGCAAGGCTGGAGGCAGTGTCATTGTCCCACTGCAACCTTTGCCAGTGGTTGGCACACTATTTGACAGGGTTTGCATCAACATTGTTGGTCCCCTTGACTCTCCCACTTCAGGTGGACATCGGTTCATTCTGGTCTTTATTGATCATGCCACCAGGTACCATGAGGCTATACCTCTTCGGACCATTACAGCCAAGGTGGTTGCCAGGGCTCTCCTGGGCATTTTCACCAGAGATGGATTCCCTAAAGAGGTAGTCTCTGACAGAGGATCTAACTTCAAGTCGAGTTACATGAAAGCAATGTGGAAAGAGTGCGGAGTAACCTACACATTCTCCACCTCCTACCATCCCCAGACCAATGATCTGGTTGAGAGATTTAATAAAACTCTCAAGGGCATGATGGGTGCTTTGGAAGAGCCCCTAAGGAGGAAATGGGACCTCCTTCTGCATGCCTGCTCTTCGCTTACAGAGAGGTACCTCAAGAGGGTGTTGGTTTCAGCCCCTTTGAGTTTCTCTTTGGATATCCCGTGAGGGGGCCACTTGCCTTGATCAGAGAAAGCTTGGCAGCCACCCCTCCAGGCCATGCCAAGCCAGTGGGGACTATGTGTTAGGTCTCAGACAGAGGATGACACAGATTATGGGTCAGGCGACAGCGAACCTTAAGGCAAGCCAGGAATTGAACAAATACTGGCATGACCTTAAAGCATCACAAGTGAATTGGACTAATTGCAAACTAGCAAGAATACACCACCAAATAAAAACACAAATCAGTTCAAATAACAATTAAAAGAGGATATAATAAAACACATCACATTGGTTTCATATGATTCATAATAGTGTCCTAAAAAAGTTAACACAACAGAGGAATCAACTGGATAAAATAGCAATAATCTCAACCCATTTCCAATAGAATTTTACAAGATAGAATATTAAGTTATGCTCACACCCTTTCATAAAATCAGACCAAATTAAAAGATTGCTGTCACCAGCCGCACCACTCTGATATGATTTGAAAAAGCTATCTCGTAGTGTGCAAAGACTATCAGCAAACCCTTTATCGTTCAGACTGATGCCTGTGACACCGGAATTGTAGCTGTCGTGTCCCAGTTAGATGACAAAGGGAGGGAACATCCTATCATATCCATCAGTAGACAACTCAAGAGTAGAGAATTTAGGTGGGCTACGGTTGAAAAGGAAAGTTTTGGTATGGTTTGGAGCCTTAGGCGTTTTAGGCCCTACCCTACGGGGTCTACCCTCAAGGTCCAAACCGAACATAAGCCCTTAAAATGGCTCATGCAGATGAAGGGTGAAAACTTGAAACTGCTCGGGTGGTCCATTAGCCTGCAAGGGCTAGTCTTCACCAATGAGCATAGGCCAAGAAAGAGTCACGATAATGTGGCTGGCCTTTCCAGAAGATATGTTGACCGTCTGGATGAGGTTGTCAATCTCGTGGGAGATTAGACCACCCTAACCTCAGTTTGGGGGGGGTCGACTGTGATACTGGAAATGCATTTGAGGGACAAGTCCTCCATGTCCTTGTCCTGTACTCCTTTTATCATGTGTGTTCTGTGTTATTTTCTGAACAGGAGTCCATGCGGTACTCCTGGCAGTGCAGCTCTTCCTCTTTTTGGTTTGGTGTACAGACCCTTGGGATACCCTTATGGCACCCGTGGGTGGGGGTACAAACCTGTACCTGTAGTGTATGTTTTTGGGCATCTGTGTGTGGCCCACAGAGCAGGGTATGGGCTGGTGGCAGCTCCATGCTGAATTTGACTGATGCTCTGAGTATCCTCCATTTTGGGATACCCAGGCCCTGCCACTGGAATCAGTTGATTCCTGATAGGAGACAAGATGCCCCCTGTGGCCTCCTGCTTTCTATTGCCTGTTACCTTGTTTTCCCAAAGTCCTGGGAAGCCCTGACTCTGTCCCTTCCCCTCACTGGCTGTTGGGTGGAAGTTCCATATATGGTATTGTGGGGAAGTAAGTCCAGGCCAGACTGGCTGGAGCCTTCCCAGTGACTGTATGTTGTGAGTACGCCCTTGGGGTGGGACCTGGGTGAATGGAGTGTGTGACCAATATACATTTCATTTTATGGGTATCTGGTTTCTGATGTGTGACACAATGACTGAGACAGCCCTGCCCGAAACTGGTATGAATGCAGTGTGGAGTGCCGAATGGCTGGGTGCTTGTCCCAATCCACATTCCATGTTGTGAGTGTCTGGATGGAGAAGAATGGCCTGAATCCACTGTGAGCCTGAGTGGCTGCCTGCCTGCATGAATGCCCCACTGAATGATTGGCTGCTGAGCTTGGCCCAGCAGTTTGAATGAGAGAGAGAACAGTATATCTGGGGACCTCTCACTTACTAAAATTATTCAGAAGCTGAAGTCGAAACTTGATGCTTAACTTGAAGCCCAGCTGGAAGAAGAAGGCTTTGCTACTGCTTTCCTGCGACGCAACCCGAAAGTTGTGTCTCCAAGAACTGGTCCAAGAAAGGACCTGGCTAGGAGACAGCTTCCTGAGCTATGAATGAGGGAACATCGTTCACCAGCTAACCTTCACCAAGGCTCCCTGAAAGTCAGTCCTCGAAAGGCTGCCGACCAGAGATGGGGACCGCCGAGGAATCTGAAGTGAAGTGCTCGGACATTGAAGTCCATCGTTGACAACCGAGGTTCGGAGGACCACTGTAATCTCATCTACTGGAGCTGTAACGCTCCATTGCCTAAAACAGTTGAATCAAGGACTCCCTTGTTCATCACTGTCGGCCGCTTTGTCCTGCTGGAGAAAGTTAAGGTCGGCGACGAACCAAGGAGAATCTGCTGGTGGGTTTCCTGCCACCCGAAGTCCTCAAAGATGCTGACGAAGATCCGAAAGCCAGTCATGCTCGAGTCCCAATCGCTGACGCCAACCACCGACGACCCGACGTCCTTGCTGGGCCTACGTTCTTCATTGATCTGCTTTGTGGGAATAAACTATTGTCGTCACAGTGCACGGCACGCCTCATCTTCGCAGGATTCCCACGACCGATTGTCGACGAGCACCGCAAGGACCGAAGCTGCTGCCTTGACAACATTGTTCACCCTTTTCCTCGAGGAATCTCGATGATCCATGACTCCTGCTTTAAAGGGAGTTCACTCAAAAAGGATCTGTCGGCGAACTCTGCTAATCCAGTCACATCCAGGGAGTAGAAGAAACTTTTTAGAAGGAAATAAGACTCTGCTAAACAATATATCGACTGGGCTTGTCAATATACTTTATTTACAGGTTGCCCAGGTAGGGGGTTCTTCAATCAGAATTGTGTCTAGGTAACGGGACCCAGTATTCTGCCAATTGTTTAACCAACTTGTTATCCGCCCAAGTCTATTGTTGGTACCTTTTGCTATTGATTTGTATGCCATGCCATTTAATACAGTCAGCAGTTGGTGCATTTTAAAGGAGTGAAGAGTCAACTGTGGTACCACCTAGATATTTTACATATTTATCATTATAGTATTACCTGATCAGAAAGTGTGTTATTATGTGTGTATATAACTTGAAGCTTATTTATATAAAGAACTGTCATCAATAACATAGTATGTGGACATTCCTTTGTGGGGGCTTGGGGACTACACTGTATTTCAGAACCAGCCTGCATCACCTCCCGAGAGCTTAAGCCGTGATTGCTCGTCCATTGGTACCTTATAGAGAATCTTGGCTGGGGTGCTCTGTGCTTCTACTCTGCCATATAGAGGGCAGCAGTATAGAACCCCCCCCCCCAGTCTTTACACTCACGTCCTTATTCTGGTTTTCCACTCATCACCAAATGTGGTAAGAAGGGGACTGCTTGATACAAGTCGGTCAAGGATACATTCTCTTTCTTTATAACGAGAGACCCTGCAGCCCCTCCACCACTGATTCGTTTCACTTCTATCTCAACCAGCCTTCTTTGAATCCCCTCCCAAGCCAGTTTCCACATTATGTGGGACATCAGAGTCACACATGTCAGTATCAGATGCCACAAAAGACTGATGCGTTTCAGTGGTGTAAGGATGTCTAGTGCTTCTGATATCCAATTTTGGAGCATCTCTGTATTTTCCTCTTCATTGTCAGGTCGGTTGTTCATTGATTTGGTGCCCTGTATCTCGTCCATGTTAAGTGTTTTACAATTATTTCTGAGGATAGTGATTTGTTCTTTGTGATTTGTGAGTCAGTGAGTTGGTGTGTTGATGACAAAAGGTGTCAGAGGTGGTCACTCCACAGGATGTGGATTGGTGGGGCTGAAGTTTGCTAGTGATTCTACACAGAAAATTGCATCAGGTACATGGCCGGTAATATGCATTGCTCCCATCACCATGTGCAAATTGGCCATAAAGGAGGTCAAAGATTTGTTAGAGGTTTTATTTTGTAAATTATTTTGTGTTCTACTATGACAATTATATATATCGAGGATTCCCCGCCTGACGGAATTATTCAAGCATGGCGAATCTATGAAAGATACCAATGCTGCGGAACCTCAAGTACAGTAAGGTACTGATTCTTTGAAAGGACAATGATTATTTTACTTGTCAGCTTTTCGGGCCAAGACAATATAGTTCTTGAGCCTTGGGGCCTGTTTCTGATCTACGTTCTTGTCTTTGTAAGAAGAATTTCAACGGCACGGTTTCACAGATGGCACAAAAATCACTCCAACTCTCAGAGGCAGTTCAAGGGTTTGTATTGATATTGTTCTGGACCTAGTGCCATCCCTCTCTCTCCGTATTTAGCAACTGCTCCCTAACTTAGGCATCCATGACCATAGGTTAGCATACACAGAAGATTGACCCCTAATATCTTAAACTGGGGATGAAGGCCTAAATGCAGATTGACTTCTCTAGCTAAACTCCCTCAGGGACTTCCTATATTTCCCTACTCTGTACAGCTGTTCGTTTTCTATAGGGATAGTGGGGTTGTGCAGTACAGATATACTGCTAGATTCAGTCCTTCTTCACTTGCATCTCCCTTTCCTGTACTTCCTAATCTACTGCCTCAACACCACGCATGTCTCCTCTTTCCTCTCTTCTGTCCCTCTGATGCCTCTCGCTCCTTCTGGGTCTCACTTCCACCCTTTGATGTTACCACCCTCTCTCTGATCTTACTATTCCCTCCAACTCTTTACCGCTCCCTCCTCCACACTACTACTCCCATCTCCACTCTACTACTACTCAGACCCCCTCCTTTCACTCAATATCATACAGTCACTCCTTACACTATGTATCCTAAACTCACTCGTCACACTACCACACACACTCACACTGGAATACTACTTGCACTCAGTACCTGATACATCACCTTCTTGCCTCCAGAATCGGCTGCTCATTCCTTCCTCATGCTGGTCTCTTGGTCCACCACCTTACCTCCTTTGATCTCACCCACACAACCCACACTGCTTCCTGCGGAAACCTTTTTTTTATATCCCTGCCCTTTTCTGGGTTGGCTGTCTGGCACTGTTTTCCCCGCCAGGGATGCATTACATGCTGCCAGGATTACAAATAGGGGGCTAGTCCCCACCCACTTCTTTGTGTAGGTCCGCTACAGAACCAAAGTGGCTGCCTAAAAGGCTGAGTGCTTGTGTTCACGTTCAGGGACTTTGTTCTTTATGCCCCAAAGGTAAGTTCCATGGTTGGTGGGACTTGTATTCCTCGTTTTAGTCTCTGGTGGGCTAGAGGACAGACCGCCGGTGGCGGTTGTCTCTGTTGGGGTTTGGGAGAGTTGTGTGGCTCTCCTTGTTGCTGTGTACTGCTTGTTCTGATGGTGCTCTCTCTCTCTCTCTCTCCCAGCTGCGCGCACCAATAGTACGGATGTCCGCAGGGTTGCGGTTTCCAATGTGTGTCACTGTCTCCTCTAGTTACTGTAGCGCAAACGGCGCTAGCAGAGGGCATGCTCTCTTCTGCTGTGGCTCTTTGTTCAGGATAACTTTGTTTGCTCTGAAACAAACAGAAAGAGTATGGCAAGCATTTGTTTTAGGGGCATGGTGTGAGACCATTGTGGACTGCATAGAAACAGGCAGGCACAAGTGTTGGGGATAGGAATTAGGGGCCCTCTCAACTACCACTGTCCACCTCAGGGGTAGGACTGGTTTTGGATTTCTTTCTGGTAGGCCTCCTATCCCTGGTTGAGAAGGGTTCCATCCCCTCTTAACAATGCCAGAGCACTGTCCCTGTCAGATACCGCCAACCTTTCTCCTAACTCCTTTTCCTGATCCCACGCCTCCCTGTCGTCTAGCTGACATAGGGTATTGGGAGAGAAAAGGTACATGTGCTTGTTTTGTACCTGCCCGATGTTCAACTGTGAACGAAAATGGCTGTAAGGCCAAGAACTACCTTGGAACGCAAGGATTTGTGTCTTTATACCTTGCTATCAAAAGGACACAGCGTGGTCTGTCACCAATTTAAAGTTTCATCCGGTGAGGCAATACCGCAGGCTATAAACGGCCCATTTGATGGCTAAGGCTTCCAATTCAATTATGGAATAATTTATTTGTCAGGGTTGTTGTTTATGGCTGATGTACATCACTGGCTTATCTTCCCCATGTTCAACCTGTAACAAAACTGCTACCTGACCCATACTAGAGATGTCTGTCTGAAGAATTAATTATTTAGCAAAGTCTGGCAAAATCAGAATTTGGCTCTTACACAAGGATCTCTTTAGTTGATCAAAGGAATTCTGGACCTTGGAGTCCCACTGGACAATGTTGGAATTACCTGTTTTCAGTTTGTCGTTTAGGGGTCATGCTTTCTCTTAGATACCTCAGACTATAAATGGACCATTTATTGACTGTGGCTTCCAATTCAATTATGGAATAGTCCATTTCTCAATGGCTGTAGTTTGTGGTTGGTGTAAATCACTGACTTCTCTTCCACACTTTCAACCTGTAACAATACAGCTCCCAGACCATAATACAGACATGTGTCTAAAGAATGAATTCTTTAGCAAAGTCTGCCAAAATTAGAAGCAAGCTCTTATACAATACTATCTTTAGTTGATCACAGACATTCTGGGCCTTGGTAGTCCTACTGGACAATGTTGGAGTGACTCTTTTTTTTATTTGTCGGTTGGGGTCTTGCTTTACCAGAGAATGTAGGGATGAAAATATGATGACAGCTGACGAGGCACTGAAAGGCAGGTAGTTGCTGCACTGCCTTGATCTTGGCTCCCTTAGGTAGTACTTGGCCATCTTCCACCTGCAACCCCTAATATTTGATTGAAGAATGGACTAGATGGCCTTTTGTCATGGGCCGTAGATGTACCTTTCTCAGCAGGTTGCAGATGGCTGTGTGATGCTGTAGGTGTTCCTTCCACATTGGACTGTAGATCACAAGGTTGTAGGAGCTCCAAGCAATCCAAAGTGTTGGACCATGAACTGAAACAACACCACCGGAGTAGAGAGGGCGGTTTTGGACTTAGCCTCACCCCTTCGTTGGGTCCAGAGTGGAAGTATATTTCTCAGGGCAGAGTCTTTCCACTAGCTCATCTAACCTCATATATCCTCGGCATGGGGTGTGTGTCAAATTTTGCGATTTCCTTAAGTCGTCCAAAGTCAATACAGTTAACACCATGTATTGTCAGGTGTGGGGATGAGCACAATCGGGGAGGACCATTTGCTGTGTGATTCATCTACAACCCCTAAATCTAGTATCCTCTTGAGTTATTCCCTTATTATTTGTTTCCGGGCTTCATGCTAACAATACAGCTTCACATGTATTATCCTTCCAGGCAGAGTTAGTAGCTTGTGAACAATCCCTAACTCTTGATATTTTGTTTTTGTTAGCCCTACCGGTATGGCCACTCCCCTTCATCGATGGCTAATGGCGTTCTTCTAATATTGATGATGTTGTTTGTGCCTTCCCCACCCGGAATGCGTTGTATGCTGCCAAGATTACATATAGGGGACTAAGCCACCACCCTTTTCTTCCACATAGGTTTGCCATTGGATAACAATGGCTTTCCGAAAGGCTGGGTGTTCAAGGTCGTCTTCAGCAGCTTTGTTCTTTCTGCCCTAAAGGGAAGTTCCATGGTTGGTGGGGCTTGTATCCAAGGCTATAGTGCATGGTGGTAATGCGTGCAGACCGCTGGTGGTGGTGTGGTTCTGCCAGGACTGGGGAGCGTTCTCCAGGTCTGCTGGATGCCACGCACTGCTTGTTCTGCTAGTGCGCTTTTCCTCTCCGGTTGGGGATTCGGGTAGTATGGAAGTCCGGAGGATTGCTGTTTCCAATGCTGTTCTCTGTCTCCTTTAACTCTCTTCTACTGTGGCTCTTCACTCAGGATAACCTTTTTAGCACTGAAACAAAAAGAAAGAGTCTGGCGAGAATTTGTTGGTGGAGGCATTGTGTGAGACAATTGTGGACTGCATAGAAACAGACTGGCACAAGGGGTGTACAGCAATTGGGGTCCTCTCAACTCCCACCTTCAACCTCAGGGCTCTGACTATCTCTGGTCTTTTCCCTGGTAGGTCTCCCACCCCCCTCTGATGGACTTTTCCCTGGTAGGTCTCCCACCCTCAGCTAACATGGGTTCATGTCCCCTGTTGATGAGTCCAGGATACTGACCATGTCACACTGGAACCTTATTCAAGCAGGCTGTAAGAACCCACCCCAATCAAGACTCATACCATTAATTATTTCAGGCCCTCTGTACTGTACAGGCAACCTCAGTCAATTGGTCTGACACCACACACTCACCCCCACTTTCTTGGACAAGAAACAACCTGTGCTGTAACTATATGTATTTTATTTTAATTAGATCACAAAATAAATTATGGGAGGATCTCTGCTCTAAATACAAGGGAAATGCACCTGAAATACTTTTGTCAGAAAAACCAGACTAAATTACAATCTCAAAAGCAATGCACTGCCTAATTCTGCTCTTTCTATGAACTGTTATAATATAATTCCATTTTCAATATTCATTCAAATCAAACACAGTGAGTGGCCATTTATTCAGAGCAAGACTGCTTAACTGTACATGTAAAGCTAAATACCAGCATTACTTTAATTTAGTTACCCCTTTTAAAATGTCAACATCAGGGCCATCTTCATCAGGACAGTCTTGTAGGCTGCTAATGTTACTATATCACTAGGGGCAGGTCCAACCATATTAGATCAATAGAAAGTGTGAGAAACCAGAAGGTTTCTAACCCACTAGTCACCAGGGATCTATCATCCAGGTGGCCAAGACACTGGGGAGTAGGAGTGGGACGACAGATGGCAAGACGCGGTATCCCTTCCCTGTAACACTTTCCCCCCATCCTATCAGATAGGATACGTAGGAACTCTGCCCCCGCCCTCTTTCCAACATGAACCCTTTCACACGGACAGCCCGCTCCTGGAGAAAACAGACTGACACCTGAGCAGTATACCTGACGTGTCCCAATACAAATGTCAGGTGAGGTCAGGCAATTACTGACCATCACTCACACCTGACTTCCATTGAGCTTCCCCACATGGATAAAAGGCAGAGCACAAAAGCACACTCTGAGCGAGGCAAAGCACACGAGGAAACAGCAGTGGAATGGGTGCTCAATTGAAGGTCACTCTAAGGTATCCAGCTGAGAAGCGAAGTGAAAGTCAAAGAGTTATATTAATAAGAGAACTGTGAATCGAAGTGGTCCTGGAATGGGTCAAGCAAAATCCTGCTCACAATCAAAAGTCTTCGATTTTGTATATAGTAAAGAAAGTTTGTAAAATTAGATAAATTTGGTCCGAGCCAGGCAGAGGGAGACCAATTGAAGGTTTTGTGTTAAAGTGCGTGTGAACCCGGCGGAGGGGACCTGGGGTGAACAGTAAATCACCAGAGAAATTGTGCATATGAGAATCCTGATGAGAAAGGAACTTTGAATGTTTGTTTGTCGCATCAGGCCATCTGAAATAAGAGACTTTAAATGGCAAAGAGACTTTGGCACAGAAGGTCCTGATGCTGAGATCTTGAACTGCATCCTCATGCTAGAAGAGCCAGAGTATGTGCTGAGCTCGAGTGTGCCACCTTGTCCCGTGCTGAAAACGTACGGAAGGGAAGCGAACGGCTCAACTATCCTGACATATTATTTCTTCTAAACTTTTCTTTTGTATAACATTGTTTCCCACACCATTTATATTTAGAAGTAAAGATTGGCAATAGGTTTATTCGTATAAGCTTTTTATTTTGATCATACTCCACTAGGACTGCGTTATTATTATTCAATGGCCGTAGCTTGCTCCCATCTTTAGATTTAGGATTAGATAGGCATTTATCAAACCCAATTGAAGTTTAATAAACACACTTGAACTGTGATCACTTGTGTCTGTCATCACTGTTGATATCATGCCTTCCTTACTTGCATGCTGTCGTCTTCATTACAGTGGACAAGGTGGTGTGCATTAGCTGCATAGTGGGCAACTATTGGCAGAATACCTTATCCACATGGGGTACAAAATATCATGGCAAAGTTTGCTTGTAAAAAGCCTCATCTACTAGCAGAGTGCTATGTAGTGACACTAGCAGCCTAGAAGGCTATCCTGATGAAGATGGCCATGATGTTAATAGGCCATTGAAACCGGTCGACTTATATAGTCTGGGGAGCTAGTTCTTAAGCAATACAAACTAGACTGTCCTTTTTGGAGAGAAAAGGATCTCTCCTTGTTTTATGTCTTCATGAGATATTGTGCCTTCAATCTAATTCATGTTGGGTGGCACATGATTTTTAATTATCCAGGGGAATAAAGTTGTTTAATACCATTCCTGAGACATTCACACACGTAGTGCTTCTACTTTTTAAACATTTTGTTGTTTGTCCTATGGCCCTTATCTTAAGGCCAAGGTGTTTACATATACTCCTACATCCCGTCCCCTTTCCTCCATACTTACGGGACATCCCTCCGTCCTGTGGGACGGGACCAGAGCGCTTTGTAAAAGCATCCAAAAATGTCAACATTTTTTTAGACCTTCCTCTCTTTCTACGCGTGGCCCGGCACACATCCGTAACCCCGCCCATCTCGGCTCCGCCCCGCGCATCGCCCACCAGTCCTTTTCTCCGCTTGTTCGGGGCTGGACGCGCTTGCATCCTCTGAAGATCTTCTTCCCTTTTTTCCTCCTCTCGGGCTCTCGCTAGCGATCATTAACTAGTCTGTCTATGTCGTTCAAACTAGACTTTCCAGATTGTTCATCGTGTCACCGACGCTTCGCGAGGGTGGATCCCTATCCTCTTTGTCTAGAGTGTTTGGGTCCGGATCACTGTTGGGACTCCTGTTTTTATTGTGACTCTCTTTCGGTCCGGGCGCTTCAACGTCGGTTGGAGCGGTGGGAGGAGGTGTTTTGACGTACTCCTCCTTCGCGTTTATCAACGAAAAGAAGAAACGCCCAGTAAGTTCTTTACTTTTCAGAGCACCCCAGCCGGGAGATACCTTTCCGGGTTCTTCCCGAGCCGGGAGGAGCGTTGATCGCTCTGTCCCCGGGGATTGCCCTTGAGGTGCCTTTGGGGCCTAAAAATTGTACATGAGTTTTCTCTGAGGGTCTCCGTAAGGGGCCTGTGGATACCGGAGCACGCTCAGAGGCCCCTTCTGTGGGGGCTGCCTGTAGACCCTGTTCTACTGAGTCGTGGGGTACCGGAGCTCGGTCTAAGGCCTTGTTATCGGCTTCCCTCAAAAGTACCGGGGTGCTCCCCGAGGCCTCGGCTGGGCTTGGTGTTACCGAACGGATGTTCGAGGCCTGCGCTAGTAAGGCTGTTAGCGGACCTGGGTCCGAGGTCCCTCGTGCAGAGGCTAAAAAAGCGACCAACATTTCTGAGGGGCCTGCCCAGGCCTTATCGGTGAAAGTTGTTCCTCACCGTTCCCGCTCTTGTGGCGACGCCAGAACTGTTGAGGGGGCAAGGAGTGAAAGTACCTCCTTTACGGGCAGTGCCGAGGTCCTTCCTGTGGAGGCTAGTTTGGCCACTGGTATGTCGCAGAAACATTCCAGGGCACATAGTACTGGCTCGGCCGAGGTTCCTTATGTAAAGGCTAAAATTAAGACCTCTGACCCACCGACGGGGACCCCTGCCTCACTTCCACATGTGCCGCAGTTCGCCACAGGTGATGGCAAAATGGCGGCTGTTCCCGAAACAACCACGGCAGCCATTTTGGGCGCTCACCCTACAACTACGCCATCGGCCTCAGGTGTAGGAGTTGGTTCCACGGGTGAACATAAAATTCCTTGTGCGCATCCGTTTCGTCCAGTTTACGATTGGAACGCCCGGATGCCCCTTCTGCACAATGTCTCATTGCTTGTTGGTTCGGCACCTTTCATTTTTGTGGACATTTCGGGGGATGGGCCTGTGTGGCAACCCTCCCCTCTGCGTCCCTGGAATTATCCTCCTCATGAGAGGCCTTCTCCGGCAGTTCCGAAACCATCTCCGGAGGATGCCTTTTTCAGCAAATTTCAGACGCTCATGCCTACCGACCCCATGAGAGAGTATTTCAAGGGTCTTTTCAGGGAGATATGCCTGCTTGCGCCTCTGGATCCACCCGTTCCACCAGTGGTTCCGCCAGCACCGCCCTTGCCTACGGTGCCTCCACCGCCACTTCCGCCCTTGCCCCTATTGTCCCCCATGGACAAGACGGTGTCCGACATGGTTCAGCAGGATCCTGACCTGTCGGATGATGCGCAGGGCGAGCAGGACAGCGAAGACCAGCCCCGCTCTATTAGAGCTCTTCACGACTGGGTACTGGACATGATGTGCCTGTTGGATGTTCCAGTGCCCGAGGCAGCCGCTCTGCAGGAGGGGGTGCTTTCGGGGCGTTCACCTTGTCTCCTTCGGAGCGTACCGGCCTGTTCTTACAGAAGCACATTTTGGCCGAGGTCTGCAGGGTCTGGGAAAAGCCACACTCTGGACTGTTCGTCAATAAGAAAATTGACGCGCGTTACAGGCTGCATTCTTCGGAAGAGGTGGCCCTGTCATCTTGTCCACCCCCCTCCTCAACAGTGGTGGCTGCGGCCACTTTGCAGTCCAGGCCTGCAGCGTCTTCTTCTACGACGGTGACTCAGGTTCTGGGGAAAGAGGACAAACTCCTGGACTCCCTTGGGAGGAAGATTTTCGCTCATTTGGCCTTACAGCTCCGCAGGCCAATGCGGAAATGGTGTTAGCGGCGGCGAACATGAAGATGTGGAAAGGTCTGTCAGAGTTCCAGGAGTTCATTCCGGTTGAGAAGCTGGAAGACTTTAAGGCGGGGTTATCTGACGCCAGAGTCTTGGCCCAGGATCTGCTGGAGGCCGCGGCTCATCATGTCGACACGTCGGCTCGGGGCCTTATGCTGAGTGTTGACACCTCTCGACAGGCATGGTTGCATTCCACCAAGTTCTCGAAGGAGGTACAGGACAAGGGGCCTCATTACGACCTCGGCGGTAGCCATGCCGCTGTTGGCGGCATGGCTGCTGCCGAAATCGCGTCCGGGTTCCCAGAATGAGGAATTACCGAGCCATTCCGAGTTCGGAAGGGCCCGGTAATTCCTCCTTCTAGGAACCCGGACCCGGACCTTCCCCATTCCCATTTCAGCCCCCATAGGGCTGAATGGGAATGGGCGAGGGAGCAAACAACGGACCGATTACGAGCGGCCCGTTGTTTGCTCCCTCCTCCCCTCGCGGGACCCGCTCTGCACATCTGGTGAAACCAGACGTGCAGACCGGGTCCCGCGATGGGACCTCGTAATCAGGCGGTACGGGGTTGACGGCGCAGGCACCTTTACCAGCACCGTTAACCCTGTCCCGTCTGGGTTATAATGAGGCCCAAGGTGTTGGACCTGCCGTTTGACGGTAAGGAGCTTTTTCATTCCACAACGGATGTGGAGCTCACCAAAGCGAAGGACAGCACCCAGACAGCTAAGTCCTTGTCAGTCCTGGTTAAAACCCCTTTCAGGACCCAGAGACCGCTGTCGCAGAGCCGGCCCTCCTCTGGTTTCAGGGGCTTCCTAGACTGGAAATCCCGCAGAGTGGATAATCCTTTGGGCAATAACCGCCTCCTCCTCAGGTTCAGGTGGTAACACCACTGAAAAGCCTGCCAAAGGAGGGTTTTCCTCGCTCGCACGAGACCCCGCTGGGAGGACGCATTGCGTCTCATTGGGAGGCGTGGCAGACCATCACCGAGGACAGGTGGGTCTTGTCAGTCGCTCGGGCGGGCTTCCGCTTACCCCTACCCCCTACCCCACCCTTCAACCCTCCTTTCCAGCAGTCGGGATCGCCCTCCCTAAAAGCCAAGGTGCAGAAACTGCAGGACCTCAGAACTGTGGAACCCGTTCCTCTTGGGGAGCGAGGGGAGGGCTTCTACTCCCGGCTGTTTACGGTGCCCAAACCCAACCAGGCTGGCCTGCGCACCATCCGAGACCTTTCCCAGTTCAATCTTTTCCTACCCCAAGAGAAATTCAAGATGATCACGCCCGGCCAGATACGGTCGGCCCGGGTGAGTGGCGATTGGCTCAGTGTGGTCGATCTTCAGGATGCCTACATGCATATCCTGATCTGGGGTCCACACAGGAGATATCTCCATTTCTCTGTGGAAGGGGAGCATTTCCAGTTTCGAGTGCTTCCTATTGGCCTAAATTGGGTACTGCGTGTCTTTACGAAGATGATGTTGGTGATCGCGGCCTATCTTCTTCTGCAGGGTGTCCATGTATATCCGTATTTGGACGACTGGCTCTTGCGCAGCCCTTGTCTGCTGAAAGCTGCCTGCAATCTTCAGTCTCTCCTCCAGCTCCTGTTCCACCTCGGGCTGTCGGTGAACTGGCGGAAATCTTCCATGACGGTCTCTCAGGATTTGATCATCCTGGGTTTTCGCTGGAACACGATCGACTGCAGAGTGTACCTGACCGGGGACAGAATGGCAGATCTGTTGGCCACGTGTCAGATGTTTGCGCAGTCTGAGAGCATGTCGGCCTGGTGGTTCCAGAGGCTTTTGGGCATCATGGTCGCGTGCGTTTTGGCTCTTCCTCTTGCTTGACTCAAGATGAGGCGGACTCAGATGGCTCTTTGGAGTTCTTGGCTTCAGGCTGTGGATCTGGATTCCAAGTTGATAACGATTCCGGATTCCATGAGAGCGGACCTGGACTGGTGGTCGTCTCTCAGCAACCTGTCGGTGGAGGCGGGGTTTCAGGACCCAGCTCTGACGGTGACCGTCACGACGGACTCCTCCCTTCTGCGGTGCGACGTTAGATCTTCTGCAGGTCTCTGACCTTTGGTCGCCTCAGGACAAGCTCCTCCACATAAATCATCTGGAGCTCCTGGCGATCTTCCTAGCGCTCAAGGCTTTCAGACCAATTATAGCCAACAGGGTGGTCCGGATTCGCACGAACAATGCATTGTCGATGTTCTACATCAACAAGCAAGGGGGCAACAAGTCTCCCCCGCTCGTGGAACTGTCCATCCAGATTTGGGAGTGGGTGGTTCAGCATGTTGCAGTACACATTCCGGGCCAGCTGAATGTCACGGCAGATGCCCTCAGTTGGCGGATGATAGTCAGCTACAAGTGGGAACTGAAGGCGGAGGTCCTCTCATGGATTTTCCTGCGCTGGGGCACTCCGGAAGTGGACCTCTTTACTACGGTGGCAAACAAGAAGCTTCTTCTGTATGCCTCCAGAAACAATCTGGGAGTCTCTTCTCTGGGGGATGCTCTCGAAATTCCATGGGACAACATGAGGGCTTATACTTTCCCGCCTCTGCCTCTAGTTCATCGGTCGATTTGCAAATTGAAGAACTCGGTGAACTGTTCACTTCTGCTCATTGCCCCGTGGAGGCCTGCCAGGTTTTGGTTCTCAGAACTCCAACACCTGTCAGTGTATCCTCCGATCAGGTTATCGGTGACCCCCGATCTTCTTCACCAGGGGGAACAACAACTGTGGCACCCCTCTCCACAATCACTCAGCTTGGCGGCGTGGTGCCTGAGTTCAGGTCTTTAGAACACCTTGGTTTGTCAGCGGATAACATGCGCATTATCCAGGCAGCCAGGAAACCTTCGACTAGGTCCCAGTACAAAAGCAAATGGCTTAGATTCTGTCATTGGTGTTTAGACAAACAGATGGACCCAAGACGGGCTACGATTGACACGGTACTGTCCTTTGTATCCCATCTAGCAGAGTCGGGAGTTCACGTTCTGTCATGTAGAACTTATCTTTCGGTGATTTCTGCCTACCTATCTACGGACCAATGTTCTTATTCTCTGTCTAATCCAGTGGTTAAGAGACATTTTGCAGGCTTGATGCGCCTTTATCGTCCAATTCGCAGTCTGCACCCGGCGTGGGATCTAAATGTGGTCCTGACAGCGTTGTGCCATAAGCCTTTCGAACCAATGGCCATGGTGGACCTCAAGCACCTCTCATGGAAGGTGTCCTTTTTGGTGGCCATCACTTCGGCAAGGCACGTGAGTGAACTCCAAGCTTTGTCGGTGGAACATCCCTTCTTGGCTTTTCAGAAGGATAAGGTGGTCCTACAGACAAACCCCGCTTTTTTGCCGAAGGTTGTTTCTGAGTTCCATCTAATCCAGTCTATTTCCTTGCCGGTCTTTTTCCCGAATCCCGCGTCAGAGGCGGAAAGGGTTCTACACTGTCTGGATGTTAGAAGGGCTCTTAAATTCTATCTTGACAGAACTTCCGTTATCTTAGGAGCTCTTCTCAACTGTTCGTCACCTTTGGCAATCCGCAAGGTACGCAGGCCTCTAAGGCAACCATATCCTGATGGATCGCGGCCTGCATTACAGAGTCTTACACCGTTCAAGGGCTAAAGCCTCCTAAAGGTATTCATGCACACCTGTTGCGGGGCAAGGCAGCCGCAGTTGCCTTTCAGAAATATGTCCCCTGGGAGACCATCGCAAAGGAAGCTACTTGGGCCTCCCCATCAGCTTTTTGTAAACATTATTGTCTAGTCCTGAGTTCAAGAGCTCCTGTTTGGTCAGGCTGTGCTGAAGAACCTTTTTCAGTAAGGGTTTTTTTCCCATCCACCCATAGTTCCTGTAAGGAGTGCTTGGGAATCTCCCATAAGTATGGAGGAAAGGGGACAGGACGTAGGAGTATAACCAGGTTACTCACCATAGTGACCACCTTACTCCTAGTCCATAGTCCCCTTTCCTCCATACGCCCGCACACCGCCCTCTCTAATAAGGTTCCTCTGTTATTGCTAAAAGGTCTCTGACCTGGCGATACAAAAGGACTGATGGGCGATGCGCGGGCGGAGCTGAGATGGGCAGGGTTACAGCCGTGTGCCGGGCTTCGCGTAGAAAGAGAGGAAGGACTAAACATTTTTTTACATTTTTAGATGCTTTTACAAAGCGCTCCGGTCCCGTCCCACAGGACGGAGGGATGTCCCATAAGTATGGAGGAAAGGGGACTATGGACTAGGAGTAAGGTGGTCACTACGGTGAGTAACCTGGTTATAATGACACCCTGAATTTTAGAAATGTGTGACCTTTTCTATATGGACCAGGGCGTGCTAACAACTTTCTGTGATTTCATCTTCAACGAAGAACACTTACCTCCTTATTCTAGCCTTTCATAGATAAGTGGCGCACCACAGTCCTCTCGGATTAGGGGTGGGGGCTTAGGGACAGATAGAGGTGTGTTCTGTCCCTGTTTTTTAGTCAATCCCTCTCTTTGGGATTAGTTGTCCTGGTCCAGTATAGGAGTCATGAGTGTACTAATTCTGTGTAATCATTGAATGTTGAACTCTTAAGATACATCACTTTTGAAATGTCCCACAATCACAAATTTAGGAAGCCAGAATAATGAAGGAATCCACAGGTCACTCACTCAAAGGTCTCAGATGTTCACATACAGCAAAACAGCTTGATTCCTGTTTTAAACAGTCATACTCTTGTGTCTTGTCCCCTTTCCTCCATACTTTTGGGACATTCCGTCCATTGGGACGGGACCGGAGCACTTTTGAAGCATCAAAAATATTGTTGTCCTTCCTTTATTTTTACACGGGGCCACCGCACGTGACCGTAGCCCCGCCTTCCTGAGCTCTGCCCATGCATCAACCTTCAGTCCTTTTCTCCACGCGCTCGTGCCGGACGCACTTGCATCTTGTGGAATTTGTTCTTTTTGTTTCCTTGTCCTTCATCTTCTTGCTCCAGTTCTACGGGCTTCTCTCCTCAGTCTATGCCTGTTCTTTGTGCAAATGTTGATTCGCGAGGGTGGGTACCCATTCTCTCTGTCTGGACTGCTTGTGCCCGGAACATCGGTGGGACTCTTGCTTCTACTGCAACTCCCTCTCTGTCCGGGCACTCCAGCTTCGGCTCGTCAGGTGGGAGGAGGTATTCCAACTGATTCCTCCTCCACATTTACAGTAGTTCATAAGCAAAAAAAGGAAGCGCCCGGTAAGTTCCTTCCTTATTAGGGCACCCCGGCCAGGGGGCTCCTTCCTGGGGTCTTCTGGTTCTGGGAGGGGCCCAAGTGGCTCTGGTACCAGGGTTCTCCCTGAGGTGTCCTGAAAGGTATCTAACCTGGATTTCGGAGTTTGCTCCGAGGCCCCCTGTCAAGGGGCTGTCAAGACTGGAATTTCATTCGAGGTTCCAAATCTGGGGGCTAAGGTTAAGGCCAACTTTTCTAGGGCTGTTATGACCGGATTATTCCTGAGGTTTCCAGGTCTGGAACTAACCGTACCAAGCCTAGTCTCGAGGTTTCCTGTACAGTGACTAAAGGCACCAGGGAATCCCTGACTAGGGGCAATACTTAAAACCGGCAAGATCAAGGGGCCTCCTCCGAGGGCTCTGGCTATGGGGGGTGACCGTAAGCCTTCCCACAAACAGTCTTGTGGTCGAACCGATCCTGCTGAGGGGGCAAGGAAGGAGGGCAAAGGCCCTAAGTCTTCAAGTACTGGCCCTGCCGAGGTTCCCTCACTGAAGGCTAATTCTTCTGCAGAATTAAAAGGGGCTCAAAACCGTTCTAGATCTGCAAGTAACGGCTCTGACGAGGTTCCCTGTTACAAGGCTAAAATTGATTAAAAAAAAGCCCCGGATGCCCTTGTGGTGACAATGGCCTCACTGACACCTGTGACTCAGTTCACCTCAGACAGTGACAAAATGGCGGTTCAACCAACGGTCTGAGGCAGCCATTTTGACGAGCTCTTTCACACCAGTGTTCACAATGGCTGGCGCAGAGGGGCCTCTATTTTGGGGCTGAGCAGCGTTTTCCACGGAATGTGGACACTAGGAATCCTTTCCGCCCTCCTATAGATTGGCATGCTCGGTTTCCACTGCCACACTCAGTCTCGCTCCGTCCTATGTCCGCTTTCTTGGTTTATGTGGATCCAGTTGGTGGAGTGCCATCCTGCTAACCAACCTCTTTACAATCCGGGTGATATGCCTCTCCAGAGGGACCTCTACCCGATCCTGTTCCCAGACCATCCTCCGAGGATGCGTTCTTTGGCAAATTCCAGGCACTTATGCACTCTGACCCGATGAAGGTATACTTTAAGGATATATTCATAGAAATGTGTCCTAATCTTCTAGAGCCGCACCCTACTCCTACAACCCCTCTTGCAGGGGGGCCCCCTCCTCCACTGCCTCCACTTTCACCTGTGCTTATGACGCCCATTGCGCAGTCAAGTATACCCACGGGGTCTGAGGTACCATGTGCTGAGGATAAGTTCTCTATTCCCGCTGCATTGGACGAAGACCAAGCAGACCAGGATAGCGAGGACCCACCCCACTCTGTCAGAGCCTTTCATGACCGGGTTGAGGATATGATGGCGTTGCTGGATATTTCGATACCCACGCCTCTGGCTCTGCAGGAAGGTGTACTTTCAGGAGCCTTAATTGTTTCGACACAGGTGCGCACAGGCCTTTTCCTTCTAAAGGATGTGCTAGCTGAAGCCTGCAAGGTCTGGGAAAAACCTCATTCTGGGCAGCACGTAAATAGGAAAAGTGACGCTTGCTACAAGCTACACTTATCAGAGGACATACCCTTGACTGCATGTCCACTCCCCTCATCAACAGTGGGGGAAGCAGCTACGGTCCAGTCTAAGCCATCCTCAACATCCTCTACTGTTGCCTCTCAGGTCCTGTCCAGAGAGTACAAGCTTCTTGACGCCATTGGGAAAAAAAATATTTTCAAAATCTGCTCTTCTGCTGCAGGCGAATACTGAAGTGATCCTGGCAGCAGCAAATCTGAAGCTGTGGAAGGAGCTTTCTGAATTTCACGAATGTATCCCTCCAGATAGGCTGCTAGATTTTAAAGAGGGTCTATCCGATGCCAGAGTGCTGGCTTAGGACCTGCTTGAGGCCGCGGCCCATCATGTGTACACTTCTGCTCTGGGCCTTATGGTTGGAGTAGACATCTGCCACCAAGCGTGATTGCATGCTACAAAGTTCTCGAAGGAGGTTTGGGACAAAGTACTTGATCTTCCCTTCGATGGTAAAGAGTTGTTCCACTCCTCCACCGACGAGGAACTCAATAAAACAAAGGTAAGCATGCAAATGGCTAATTCGAAGGGATTGTGTCCTCCGACGTATTCCTTATCTTTGATATAATCCATTCCAGCTTGCTGGCTGGCCTCGGAAATTTTTTCTCAGTAGAGGATGCTGCGCGTCGACGTCCCTCGAGACGGTGTCCTTCGACAGCCTCCGTAACGGCGCCGACGTCACCCTGAGTATAAGTAGACTCGCGCAGCGTCCGTTGCTCAATTCCGTTTTTCCACGCTTTGTGTGCCTCGGAAACGTAACGCTCGGTTTGTTTTCTTCATATAAAAACCTTCTTATTCTTCGAAGATATTTGGTTCTACACGGTGGCATCTTCATCCGAACCATCGACTCCACGGTCCGGTTTCAAGAAATGTCACGACTGTGGAAAGAAAATGGGCCTCATTACGAATCCGGCAGTAACCGCGGCAGTAAAACCGCCTGGTTACCGCCGGACTCGTATTACCATTCCGCCTCCGTGACTCCCGGAATTACCAGGGCAACACAGCCCTGGTGTCCCGGGAATTCCGGAGGCGGAATTCGGTAAATCCCCATCCCCATTTTGGGAATGGGGAAGTGAAACACCAGCACCATCTCCTAATGGTGCTGGTGTTTCCACGTCCACCTGCAGGCGGGAAGTGTTCAACCCACCAGGTCAGACCTGGCGGGAAGATCACCTCCCGCCTGCAGGACTTGGGATTGGGCGGTCCGGAATTAACAGTGGCGGCGGGTTTACCGCCACTGTTAATTCCGGACTGCCCGACCTGTAATGAGGTCCAATGTCTTTAACGGATCCTCACAGGATCTGTTTGTGGTGCCTGGGTTCGGAGCATCACTGTTCAGAGTGTGAGGACTGTATGTCCATGACGGTGAAGGCCTTGGAGGAGCGTAAGGGGAAGTTAGAAAGAGGTAAGGCTTTTAAAACTTCTACCCCTTCAAAAGTTTCTTCGGCTGACTCGAGGCATTCGTCTCCTCGTCGTCAAAAGAAACACTCCTGTTCGAGATCTCAAAGCGGTTCCTATCATTCTTCGAGATCAAGGCACTCCAAAAAGAGGCGTCATAGATCTCCCTCTTCCTCTTCCTTTAGTTCCCCAGAAAGGGTCATCTGCCCCACGAAACACAGCTCTCTGGCTAAGTGGGAGGAATTCTGCAAAAAAATGCTTTGCTTAGCATCTTCGAGAAAGCGGCCTCGACCCCCTCGGAGATGTCTAAGGGTGATACCCTGGGTGAAAGACCCAAAAATTCAAAACGCAGCGAGTCGTTGAACCCGGCGAGTAAAAATACTCAAGAGCGCCATGAACCCTCGAGAAAAGGCAATAAGACCACGTCGTCGACACCGTCATCGAAGATTCCTTCGACTCACAAATCTGCGTCATTGACGCCTCTGTCGAAGGAACCTTGGACGCATGAATCGGTTTCATCGACGCCGTCTTTGACGCCGTTGTCGACCCTGATAAAGGACAAGCCTAGAACTGCCACTACGTCACAAGCAGTAGAGATGTCGAAAGCCCCAACCATGACGTGGAGAGTGCCATCAACAATCTCGACAGCGCCGAGTAGGATTCTGATCCTCTCGAGTTCATCGAGGCCTTTTTCGACATTTTCGACAGCCTTTTCAGGATTGTCGAAGCCTATGACGTCCACGTCGACGACCACAACGTTTTCTCAGGCAGTAACAACAAATTTGGCTCCTTCTTCTCTAGAAATGGGTTTTACACCATATCCTAGGTCTGATTACTTTAGAGCCTTGTCCTCCATATATGAGGAAGGGGAGGACTCTGACCATGAGAGACCTTTTTTTTTTATTTTTTTTTAATGTTTTATTGGTTAAATAAATTTTCAACCTTTAACAAAGACCCAAGAAACAGTCAATGTCCTTTTCCTTTTCCAGACCCCCCCATCCTTACGAGGATTCAACCTCCTCTTCCACTTCATCATTGTTACCCTCTATACCTTTTAATATCGATTCTATGAATCGTAGTACTTCCAGGGTCGGACCAAGTTTTTGGACCGTCAGAACTCGTTCCCAATAATCCTCATCTGTCAGTATATTTATGTTATCCACCCAATCTCCTAGGTATAAGTTCCTTCGGGTGATTAAGGCCGGACAAGAAAACGTCCAATGTTTTATTGATTCCAAGATGTCCGGAGCATTACAGAAGCGGCAAATAGCAGCTTCCTTTGGAATTTGTTTCCTTAAATATTGCACTTCTCTTGTTGGCAGGATGTTAAATCTGACTCTCATCAAGAGATCCCTATATTTTGAGGAGGGAAATCTTCGGAGATAAGGTGGAGGATCATTCAGTGCCTTGCGCTCCCAGATGATATAATAACACTTTGTGTTCTCCCTCTTTAGATTATCAGTGGCTATCCAGTCATTTTCTCGTATTTTATTCTTTGCTTTCTCGGGATTATCTTTTAGCGTGTCCATTTTAATATGATGATGTTCCAGAATTTCGAAGCAGTTCTGTTTCCAAGCATTGAAATGCGGATCTGCATTGATTACCTCTTTATTCGCTAGTAGTTCGAATGAAATGGGAGGTTTATCAAGAATACATTTCCGAAATAGCGAGAGGGTCTTCCACAGCACTATTGACTCCATTGATTGTAATCTCAACTCATGTCTAATTATCGATGCAGGGAGACAATTCGGAAGCCTAAGTACTCTTCTCCAGAAAAAAGCCTCTAGAACCGCCCACGTTTTCCAGTGAAGATTTAACAATGATTCAGCTCCGTATGTTATGCTTGCCACTACTTTTTGCTTATAGAATATGATTAGTGGCATCATTGAAAAGGTTCCGTAGCGTCGATGCAGGGCTCTAGCTTGATTAGAGAGTTTAATCAGCTTTTCTTTGATAAAATTTAATTGGCCCTGCTCATTGATATTTTTATTTATTCTGACCCCCAGATAAACTATTGAATCAACTATTTGCAGAGGTTGATTATCCAATGACCATGTAAAGCCCTTTTTATTTTTCCCGATATTAGGACCTCGTGCCGACTGCATTATTAGGACCATGGATTTTTTAACGTTGACCGACAGATGGTTTTTGCTTAAGTAAGACTTGAATTCCACCATGCGTCTTTGCAGACCTATGGGAGTTTGGTCCATAAATACCACATCGTCCGCATAGATGATCCATGAGAGGGCTTCCTCCTGAAATACGGGGGGGAATGCATGAATGTGTTCCTGTGATTCTTTCATGTCTGCTAGGTACAAAGCAAACAGGAAAGGTGCCAGGGCGCACCCTTACTTTATGCCCTTGGTGGTTAATATTTTCTCTGTCAGATCTCCTCTTTTTGAGACCACTATCTGAACTGAGCCGTTAGTGTACAGTTCCTGAATGGCCTGTAGCAGGTCTTGCGGGCAGTTCCATTTCCTGAGTTTGGACCAGAGCAGTTCTCTACAGATCCCATCAAAGGCCTGTTCAAGATCAATGAAGCCCAGGTAAATATTCCTTTTTTGTTTTAGTGCCCGCATCTTTAGCATATTCAAAATAAATAGATTCAATGATGTTCCGACGCCACTCATGAAAGCTGTTCGTCTTTTGTCCAGAATCCCTTCCCTAATTGCCCACTTTTTGAGATCTCTTAGCAAGATGGAACAGAACAGTTTCCCTATGGAATCTAGGAGGGCGATGGGCCTGTAATTCCTTGGATTATTACGATCTCCTTTTTTATATATGGGAACAATTAGGGCCTCTTTCCAAGAGTGTGGGATTGATCTTGTTTTTAATATCTGCTGGAATAATACCAGGATGAAATCCGCCCACTCTTCCTTGTTTTCCTTCAGCATTAAATTCGAGATGCCGTCTGGACCGGCAGCTCGCGATGAACTCAAATTTTGAATTCTTGTTAGAATGTCATCCCTGTCTATTTCAATACGCCATTCGTTCCCCGAGCTTTTCTTGGTCTTTATTGGGCTTGTCTCATAAAAGAGATCACTGTAAAACTTTACCCAGTCCTTTTTTGAGACGTTACTGGCTGTCAGGGCTGACTGAAAATCATCCCCTTTATTGATTATCTCCCACAGGGACCTAGAGTTAGATGTAGTTATTGCTGCCATCATTTTTTCGGCGTCTGCTTGTGCTCGGCAAATCCTGGTGGATTTTAACCAATTTTTATAAGACTGTTTACAGTGTCTTATACGTTCCTCTTTGTTTATGTGGGTGCTTTTCCGGAGATGTCTCAAATCTGCACGATATTCCCTTCTTTTTTCAACCAGGATTTTGCTATATGCGTGATTCCTCGTGAAATCTTTTTTTTTGTTTAATCCCTTTTTAATCTCAAACTCCTTTAGTAGGCAGCCATATTCCGCTGTTTCATGGTTAACTTCAAAGTTATGAATAAGCCGGACTGCTAGTTGAGGAATTTTCCTTGCTTTGATTTTCAGCCTGTTACGTCCCCATGATAGTTCCATTTCGGGGGTGATTTGATGTTCCGGCTCTTCCGTTTTCCAGAGTAATTCAATTTCAAGGAGAGCATGGTCGCTACGAGTCTGTGGGACAACTTTAAGGGAGTTTATCCAAGGCAGTGTATTTCTTGCGACAAAGCAATAATCCAAGCAGGCTTTCGTTGAGTTCGCAAACCAGGTGTCCGCTCCCGGAATATCACCTGCTGTTTGGCCATTCAACATTGACAGCTCTCGAATATCCATTTCTACCAGCCAGCGTTTTTCATTATTCGGGAGATTGTGTCTTCTTTGTAACAAGTCATTTTTATCCAGCAATTTAATATTCAGGTCCCCGCATATGATAATCAGTTGATCCTTGTCTTCTTGCATTGAGGCGTCAAGAGCCGCCGTCAGGTCCGATAGATACTTCTCCGTAGCTAGTTCGGAGACATTCCAGTATGTATTTATTAACAGGAGTCTCTTTTCATACCGTCCTCTGTTTTTCACTATTTTAAGTATTTGAAGAAGCGGATTTGGCGTCAGATGGTCTAAGACTTGAAGTTGACAGTCATCCTTCACTAAGGTTATAAGCCCCGCCCGGGGTCTTCCCAAAGGACCTTTCTGTGCCGGATTCATATAGACCAAATAACCTTCACAAATGGGAGTTGTTCTAATCCAGCTCTCTTGTATGCAAATTAGTTCGTATTTCTCAAGGAAGTTTTTTCTCCCTAATATAGATGGACAAATCCCCGTGTGTTCCATGAGGCTAAGAGGGATTTGGTTCCTACACCGATGTGGTCGGTCTATTGTCGCTTTTTTTCTGGATTGATACTGGGCGTATGTCCTCGACTCTCCACTTTTGTCAGTGTCTGATTGCTGACTCCTGCCCGTTTTATCTTCTTACTTGAGTTACTTGAGTTATCAACTGTAAATCTCAGATTTATTAGTTGGTTATCTATTGACCTCTGGGTGCTGTTTATTTTAGGGACTGGTTCTGAGCTACGGTCCCTTGTTTCCACACGATCTTGCCTGATATTTAACTTTTGGTTCGACCTCTCTTCTTGTCGCGTGTTAATGGGTTTCCTTTCTCAGGTTTTTATACTTTTTTCCACCCTATCATCGACTGGTCTGTGGGTATTTGCCTCTCTCCAGGTACTTTTATTATCTGGGTCAGTAAGTCTATATCCCCAGGACTTCAGATTATTCTTTACATCCAGTAAGCTATCTTTCAATTTTCTTGTTGTCAAGTGTAGTAGGACCACGTCCGGCTTTTCTTCATCAATGAATTCCACAATTGCCACGTCATCAGTGTGGATTTTCCGACTTGCTGGTAGATCTTTAAGTATTGACATCACCCTGTTCCTATTCAGCACTATCCTTCGTCTATCTCTCCAGGTCCTCTCTAGTTTCAGTGTGTGGAATTGTTCATACTCCACTGGGGTGTCCCATCTCACCCCTTGCTGAACTTTTATCCTTGAGTTTTCAGGACTCCCGTATCTTGGGGTCTTTCTCGGAAGATTCCCTATACTTGTCTGACGTCTAGACATTCTTCTGGCTTCTAGTTGTTTTAATAAGTCCCATCTTTTTGTTGCAATGTTCGGGCTCCTTTTCTTGTCTCGTGGGATTGATCGTAGTTCCTGGGTTTTTGTGTCAATCTTTTTTCCTTTGAGATCTTTTGCCCTGTTGTCACGGGATTTACACAGCGATTTAGACCACCGATGAGATCGATTTTCTCGGTACTTGTCCCTTGGCCTCCTTTTAGCGTTTTCCTTCTCATCTTTTGGGACACGGTCTTGTTGTTCTGACCATCGATGGGAGCTACTTACTTGATGCCTGTCCCGTGTATTCCTTATGGCATCCCGATGTTCATCTTTGCGATCATGCGAAAGATTCTGTCTTTGTTTATCATTTTCGTTTTTCCTTATTTTCCCAGTGAGCTTATTCACTCGCTGCTCTTCCTCTGTTCTTGGTTCTTTTCCTGTCGGAACATCATTTAACTGCTTATCAATTTCTTGCCATTCTGATAAGCTGATGTCGTCCCACATCTCTTCCTCTCTGGTTTCCTCTATTATTTCAATGAGATCACTCAGACAGCCACTTGTGTCCCGACCGTTTTTCTTTTGTAGAACCGACTCCCCAGTTTGAGGTGTCGTCTGCACAACTTTTTCCTTCGATACACTCAACAAGTTAATTTCTCTCCTGGGCTTCTTAGGTAATGGCTCTTCCGGCTGCTCGATAGGCAGGTTGATGTTTCTTAAGAAGGCTCTTGATCCATTAGCCTTATGCTTGCATGCCTGTTTTTTTGCTTTCTTTTGACCTGTTTCTTTCTGGTCTTTATGGGAAGGATCTTTTGTTGTAGTGCTGTTTTTTCCCAATTGCTGTGGGAGTTCTTTGAAGATCGCAAAGCTTGATTTTACCTCCTCATCCTCCACTATCAAGATGCATTCCGGATTAGTAGGTTTAGACGTCTTTATGCCCTTCCCTAATACTAAGGGACCGCCAACTTTGTCCTTTGTCTTGACCTTTTCCGGGTCTACCCTTCTCCGGTCTTCCAGGTCTTTCATCCTAGGATCTACCAGGTCCCGGTCCCTTATAGGGCTTCGCTTTGGGTCTGATCTTAAGGCGGATTGCTGATTCAATTGTCTTATCCATTTGTGATCATCCAGTATGGCTTCCATCAGTAGTTGCTTATCATTGGACTCCTGACGCGCCAAGTCACATAGGCGATTTTGCCATTGATGTGAGAGGTCCGACTCTTTTTGTAATCTCGTGTCCAATTGCTTCGTGAAGCTAACTATTTCACCCATCCCTACCTCAGTTTTTACTGTTGATAGGTGTAATAACTGCAAAGTTTCATTTAGAGTCTCGTATAGTTTCAAAAAGGGAAAAAGCGTGATGTTTAGTGATGCCATCACCACATTTTGGATGTGAGCTAGGTCTTCCTGCCTTCCCTTTGAGCGCAGATCACTTATCTTTTCCAGGCCGATGTCATCTATGCCCAGCTTGTGGGCCTTTTTCGCCTCCCTTTGGGAGGCTTGGCTTCTGTAATCCCTCTGTCTAATTCCTGGGGTTTGATGCAAATTACCCCCTATTTGTGAGGAGTTAAAAGGAAACTGATCTGCTGGATCCACTTCATCATCAATCGCAGCTAGTTTATCCTTGATGAACGATAAACTTCTCCTTTTTTCTCTCACTATTTTGCCCGTAAGGTTTGAGATATCCTGGATTAATTTGGAAGCGAGGCTACTATTACTAGGGGTTTCACAGGCCCTATCCATGCCAGCACTTTGAGGGTAGGTTTCCTGCAAAGAACCAGGCCTGTGTTCCCTGCAGTCACTGACACTTAAATCCATATCGGTGAAACTGCTTCCAGAGCTTAAATGGATTTGTCGCGGGCTGGGAGATTTCTCTAGAGTGGCAGGATACATCTGCGGCAGATCGTTCTCTGTAGTTGGAAATTCTGTGATCACCGTCTTCTGAGTTGATATAATTTCCAGATTTTCCCTAATTTTCTCTGATTGTCTGCTGAGGAGTACAGACCCTTGTTGCTCATCCAGGTCTTCCTTGTTCATGGATAGGGCTGAATCATAAGAAACTGACCCTTCTACCATTGCTCCCATAGCCATACCTGTTGGGGCCACAGCATAGGACTGTTCCACAGCCAGATTCTCCTTGTGTGTGTCTAGCCCCCCTTCCGAGGATTCTGCCCCACCCGGCATTTCCAAACAATGAGACCTGTATGTGGACGACCCTGCCTTTAAAGGGTATTGCAGGTATATATTTCCCCCTGGGTCACTCGGCAAGGTGTGCTGACTCTGTTCCCCCTGGGGCCTATCCGCCACAGGTAGGCTCTGTTTTAGGTCTGGGTTGAATAGGGCCTCCGTCAGTGTATTGCCAGAATCCCCTTCATCGTGTACCAGGTCAATAGAAGTAATTTCTTGTATGGCCGGTGCTTGGGGCTGGTCCTGCACATGTGCTTTTTTTGCTGAAAAGACAAGACGGCTCTGTTTCCAATGCAACATACCTTTCTTAGGGCCGTCTACAATTGGTGACAATCCACTGGCCAAAGCCGGATCAGAAGCAACACGCTGCCTTACCTGTTGCCTAGTTTTCACTCGCTCTTCCGCCCCTGAGTCTGAGTTCTCACTTTTAAAGCGACCCATCGTTGTGCAGCTCCTCTCGAGCTGGTCACTAAGAGAGGGAAGCAGTATCCTCGTTATGGGCACCTCCACCGCCAAACAGCCGCACAACAGCCAGCGGCCTTTTCTCCTTCGGGCTTAACGCGCAAGGGTGTGCTGGGCTCTGTTTTCTGTGCCTGGGTAGGTCAGGTGATCAGTCACGTGACGGCACAGCGCTCCGCCTCCTCCTGGAAGCGAGCGAGCGGCGAGTTGGAAATACGAAATGCGCGAGTTCTTAGAACTCCCAGCGCACGTTGAGAAAAGACAGCAGCAGCAGTAGCAGCAAGAAAGAAAGTGTCCTCTCCTCACGGGAATTGCACACGCCGCTCGGCTGTGCTGGGCTCTGTTTTCTGTGCCTGGGTAGGTCAGGTGATCAGTCACGTGACGGCACAGCGCTCCGCCTCCTCCTGGAAGCGAGCGAGCGGCGAGTTGGAAATACGAAATGCGCGAGTTCTTAGAACTCCCAGCGCACGTTGAGAAAAGACAGCAGCAGCAGCAGCAGCAAGAAAGAAAGTGTCCTCTCCTCACGGGAATTGCACACGCCGCTCGGCTGTGCTGGGCTCTGTTTTCTGTGCCTGGGTAGGTCAGGTGATCAGTCACGTGACGGCACAGTGCTCCGCCTCCTCCTGGAAGCGAGCGAGCAGCGAGTTGGAAATACGAAATGCGCGAGTTCTTAGAACTCCCAGCGCACGTTGAGAAAAGACAGCAGCAGCAGCAGCAAGAAAGAAAGTGTCCTCTCCTCACGGGAATTGCACACGCCGCTCGGCTGTGCTGGGCTCTGTTTTCTGTGCCTGGGTAGGTCAGGTGATCAGTCACGTGACGGCACAGCGCTCCGCCTCCTCCTGGAAGCGAGCGAACGGCGAGTTGGAAATACAAAATGCGCGAGTTCTTAGAACTCCCAGCGCACGTTGAGAAAAGACAGCAGCAGCAGCAGCAGCAAGAAAGAAAGTGTCCTCTCCTCACGGGAATTGCACACCTTTTGGTCTGCAAAGGACTAGAATACCCATTCCAGAGAAATTAATCTCTGAAGAAAATAGGTTAAAAGATCTTCAGGAGTCTCTGCATGAGGCAAGAGGTATAGATACCTCTCCAGAAGTAGAGTTTGCTAAACCAGACCCTGGAGAACATGCTGAGATACCTTACAGGGCGCTTATGGCTAGAATAATTGAGTTTATGGGGTGGACTACACCTACTCCTTCTTTACAGCAAGATGACCTTACTGATATATTAGATAAAGGACCCCAGGAAGACCACGTTGTTCCTTTTCATGCTGCTCTGCAAATAAAAATATCTGCAAATCGGGAAACTCCTGAAGTTATCCCTGCAGTAAATAAAAAACTCTCTGCTAAATACAGAGTATCAGCTTCAGATCCTGAATATCTAAGCAAGCATCCAACTCCAGAGAGTTCAGTTGTGCAGGCAGCAACTTCATCAAACAGTAAGTCAGCATACCCTACCATTCCACAAGACAGAGATAAAAGATTTGACGCCATGTCAAAAAAAGTATTTTTCGGCATGTAGTATGGCGCTGAAATCTATCAATGCCACTTGCACGCTAGCAAGATTCAGCCACACAATTTGGGAGTGTCCTTCATCTGCAGCTGACTATCTCCCAGAAGGAGAAGAACGGGAAGCATTCTTAAATATCATCAGGGATGGAAAAGATGCAATGTGTGAGTCCCTTCAAACAGGCATTGACTCAGCTGACAGTATCAGCAGGGCCATGGCGGCAAGTACCACAATCTGCAGGTTTGCGTGGTTGCGGAAGTCTGGGTTTGCGCCAGATGTGCAAGCCAGACTTCTAAATATGCCCTTTGACGGCACTTCTCTATTTGGAAAGAAGGCTGATGACAGCCTGGAGAAATTGCAAACATCCAAAGCAGCAGCGAAATCCCTTGGGGCTGCAATTCAGCAAACTCCAAATCGCACCTCAGGTACATCCTGGAAGGATAAGCCCTTTCATTTTTACTCCGCATTCGGAAAAGGAAGAGGACAGCCAGCTCAAAGGGGCCAGAGACGATTCTCCCATGGTGGACAGGGTAAAGGTACAAAATCTGCATCAGCAGGTGCTACTTTACCCTCAGCATCTGCGTCAGTCGCTTCTAAAACCCTCTGAGGTCTCCCCTCACAACACACCAGTAGGGGGCAGGTTAACTCAACATCTGGCAGAATGGCAGGCTGTTACGTCAGATGCTTGGGCATTGGAGACAGTTGCCCAAGGTTACTACCTGCCTTTCCTACACTTTCCTCAGAGTCATCCACCAGGGAACAACTCTTTGAAGCTTACAGATCTGCTCCTTATGCAGGAGATTTCAGACCTGCTAGAGAAAGGTGCCATAGAACCGGTACCTGTAGCGAAGAGGAACAAGGGTTGGTATTCCCCCTACTTTCTAGCACCGAAGAAGGACGTAGGAGTGAGACACATCTTGGACTTGCGAGAATTGAACACATTCCTCAGGAAAGACAAGGTCAAGATGGTAACCCTTTTTCAGATCCTTCAGGCCCTCCAGCTTCAGGACTGGTTGGTATCTCTAGACCTTCAGGATGCTTATTTCCATGTGCCAATCCATCTCAAACACAGGAAATACCTGAGGTTTGCAATTGGCAACTCTCATTATCAATTTCGAGTTCTGCCATTTGGGCTGACCTCCGCCCTGAGGGTCTTTACCTAGCTAATGTCAGTTGTGGCTGCAAGTTTAAGGAGGGAAGGGATTCACGTCTACCCCTGCCTGGACGACTGGTTGATCAGAGCAGTATCCCCAGAACAAGCTCAGATCCATCTAGATTATGTTTGTCACTTCCTTCACAAGCTGGGCATCTCCCTCAACTTAAAGAAGTCACAGATGATACCATCACAGAGGCTCCAGTTCATTGGAGCAGTCCTGGACACATCTCCTGAGAATGAGATCCCTCCGCTAAGGACCCAATGGTCACAATTCTCAGGAAAAATGTCCGATCTCCTACAAGTCCCGGACATAGTAGCTCGAGATCTTCATTGGTGGGCCTGTCGGGAGAACATTTTTAAAGGAGAACAGTTTTGGCAACCATGGCCGGAGGTAACAGTAGTCACGGATGCTTCACTCACAGGGTGGGGAGCCCATGCCAACGACTTGACCATCAGCGGTCATTGGTCTCCATTGGAATCCACACTACAAATCAACCTATTGGAGCTGAGAGCGATCAGACTAGCGCTGAAAGCTTTTCTTCCATCAGTACAGGGAAAGAATGTCCTGATAATGACGGACAACACAGTGCCATGCACTACCTCAACAAAAGAGGAGGCATAGGGTCACTGCCACTGTGCAGAGAGGCAACGCAGCTTTGGTTTTGGGCAATTCAAGAAGGAATCTCTCTATCGGCAGTTCACCTCCGAGAGAAGAACTTGATGGCGGATGCTCTGAGCAGGCAGAGCACAGTCTCTCACGAGTGGGAACTAGCTCAGGAAGTCCTTCAAGAGATCTTCACCCTTTGGGGAACCCCTCAAGCGGATCTGTTCGCGACCAGCATTAACAGGAAGTGCGATCAGTATTGCTCAAGGGAATTTCCCCAGAGAGGAGCTCTAGGGGACGCGTTCCAAGTGGACTGGGATTATCCACATCTATACGCGTTTCCTCCAGTCCCTGTCATTCCTCAAATGATCAGGAGGTTGAGAAGATTCCGGAAATCCATGATCCTAATTGCCCCAGATTGGGCCAGGAGAATGTGGTACCCGGGTCTTCTAGACATGTCCATCTGTCCTCCGATTCGTCTTCCGCAAAGAGAGGATCTTCTCTCGCAGAAGGCAGGTCAGGTTCTCCATCCGGATATCAGAACTCTCAATCTTCACGCCTGGTTTCTGAAAGGTTGAGGTACAAGGATTGGGATCTCCTGGATGACATTATGGAGGTGTTGCTTTCAGCCAGAAGGCCTGCAACAAAGACTTTATACCGCTGCCGTTGGAACAAATTTTGCAGCTGGTGTAGAGAAAAGAATATTGAACCCTTTTCATGTAGTACACCGATGGTGTTATCTTTCTTGCTTTACTTAGTGAATTCAGGTCTTCAAGTTGGTACGATCAAGGGCTATCTCGCAGCGCTGTCAATCTTTAAGCGTACTGCTGAGGAGCCTTCATATTTCAAATTACCCTTGGTAATCCAATTTCTGAAATGATTAACTAATGTTTATCCCCCAAAACCTTTTCAAGTTCCATTGTGGGACCTAAATCTAGTCTTAAAGTTTCTGATGGGTACTTCGTTTGAACCGCTTCTTTCCTGTTCATTAAGGTTTCTCACTCTTAAAACAGTCTTTCTAGTGGCTCTAACTTCCGCCAGAAGAGTGAGCTAATTACAAGCTCTATCTTGCAAACATCCTCATACAATCTTTCATAAAGACAAGGTTGTTTTACAAGTGAAGCCTAATTTTCTCCCAAAGGTCGTCTCTGAATTCCACATTACTCAGAAAATAACTCTACCCTTGTTCTATCCTCCTCCCCATCCAGGGAAAGAGGAAGAGAGATTACACAGGCTGGATCCAAGGCGTGCCTTAAGCTTTTACATTAACAGACTGGCAAGAATCAGACAAGCAGGCCAATTGTTTGTTGGATATGCAGGGCACAAATTAGGGTTGCCAATTACAAAACAAACCATTTCAAGATGGATTATTTTAACCATTAAAGAATGCTCTAAATTGGCGGGGAAAGAGCCCCCTCAGCATCTTAGGGCTCATTCAACCAGGGGTATCGCAGCCTCTTCGGCTCTCCAAAGAGGGGTTCCGATTAAGGACATATGTGCGGCTGCCACATGGTCGTCCGCACACACTTTTACCAAATTTTACAGCCTTGATTCCTCCTCTAGCCAAGAGACAAAATTTGGAAAAGCTGTGTTGCATTCTGTTCATCTTTAAAGGGAAACATTTCATTTTTACTCCCGCCTCCTCTTTATACTACTGCTATGGGAGTCTATCAAAGATAAGGAATACGTCGGAGGACACAATCCCTTCGAAGAACAAGTTACTTACCAAACTGTTAATGTTCTTTCGATGGGATGTTCCTCCGACGTATTCCTTATAGCCACTCCCATCCATCCCTGCAGTAGAACTTCCCTTGTAGTTGCAGCTTACGCTCTTTCAAGGTTACTAACCAATTAATGCAAATCAAAACTAAACTCCAAAACGGAACTGAGCAATGGAAGGCTGCGCGAGTCTACTTATACTCAGGGTGACGTCGGCGCTGATACGGAGGCTGTCGAGGCACACCGTCTCAAGGGACGTCGACGCGCAGCGCCGTCTACTGAGAAAACATTTCCGAGGCCAGCCAGCAAGGTGGAATGGATTATATCAAAGATAAGGAATACGTCGGAGGAACATCCCATTGAAAGAAGGTTACCAGTTTGGTAAGTAACTTGTTCATCTTTGTCGGTCCTTGCCAAACCCCCAGCTAAAGCGGCCTATACGTCAGACAAGGTCCTTCTCAGATTTCAAAGGGTTACAGGAATGCTGTGCACGTGGGGCGGAAAGTTCCTCTGGTGGGCCTCGCCGCAAGCAGCAAAGGTAAAGTGGCTGTTTTTTCTCTCGGTCATCAGCTTCCTCTTCAGCAACAGGTGGTCTCGCCACTGACAAACCATCTAAATGATGTTTTTCATCAGTCTCACCAGACTCGGTGGGAGGACGAATATCATCTCATCTGGAGGCGTGGCAGACCATCTCATCAGACCAATGGGTTTTGTCCGTCGCCACTTGCCCCTCCCTCAAATCTACGCTCTTCAGCAGACTGGGTCACCCTCCCTCAGAGCTAAGGTACGGAATCTTCTAGACCTCAGAGCGGTGAAACCTGTTCCCTTGCGGGATCAAGGGGAGGGCTATTACTCCTGTCTGTTTTACAGTGCCCAAGCCCCACCAGGCTGGCTTGCACACTATCCTCGACCTCTCCACCTTCAATCTTTTCCTACCCCAAGAAAAATTCAAGATGGTCACGCCCAGTCAGATAAGGTCCTCTCTCTGGAAGGGCGATTGGCTCAGTGTGGTAGATCTTCAAGACGCTTACATGCATATCCTGCTCTGGGGCCCACATCGGAAATACCTTAGGTTTTCTGTGGGAACGGAACACTTCCAGTATCGTGTGCTGCTGTTTGGTCTCAGCTTGGCACTGCATGTCTTTACGAAGATAATGGCAGTCATCGCAGCATTCCTCAGACTGCAGGGAGTTCATGTCTATCCATATTTGGACGATTGGCTTCTGTGCTTGCCCACGGGCTGCAATGGCCAATCTTCAGTCACTCCTCCAGCTCCTATTCCAACTCGGGCTGTTGGTGAACTGGCGGAAATTGTCTATGACAGTTGCTCAAGAGTTGATTTTTCTAGGTTTCTGTTGGGATACTGTCAGTGCCAGAGTGTTCCTAACAGAGGACAGAATTGCGCATTTATCGGCCACGTGTCAGCTTTTCATGGAATTCTCCCACATATCAGCCTGGTGGTTCCAGAGACACTTGGGCTTGATGGCTTTATGCATGTTAGCCTTATCCCTGGCAACACTGAAGATGAGACGCACTCAGCTTGCTCTTCGGGACTGCTGGTCCCAGGCCGTGGACCGGGACTCCAAAATGATTCTGATCCCATCCGGCGGATCTTCAATGGTGGTAATCCGCCAGCAACCTTTCAGTGGGAACCTCCTTCCAGGGGTTCCATGTCATTTCATTGCGGGATGTTTTTACACAGGGTTTTTGACTGCTAATGTTTTAATGAAAAAACCCATTGAATTTTTTGTAAATTATTTTTGGGGGGTGTCCCCCCCAAGGACCCGATTCCCTTTAATTTTTTATCTATTCCCAAACACCCACACTCCATACATATAATTTTCTAACCCCCCTAAAAATGTGATGTTTTTTTTTGTTAAAGAATTCGCTGTAAAAAACCCAGCGAAAAAACATCCCGCGATGAAAGGACGTTGTACCCTTCCAGGGGCCCTGCCCGCGGGTTATGGTTACAACAGACTCCTCCTTCCTAGGGTGCCTTGCGATGCTGCTTCACCTCGAGGTGTACGATCTGTGGACACCCCAAGACAGAATGTCTCACATCAATTACCTAGAGCTTCTGGCAGTTTTTCTTGCTTTCCAGCCCTCTATCATCAACAGAGTGGTGCAAATTCTCACTGACAATTCCATAGCAATTTTCTACATCAACAATCAGGGGGGCTCCAGGTTCCGTCCTCTGGTGGATCTAGCTAACCAGATTTGGAATTGGGTGGTCCAGCACAATGTCTGGATACAGGCGTGCACATTCCAGGTCAGATCAATGTTGCGGCAGACTCCCTGATCCGGTCAGTCTGTTGCGAGTTACGAGTGGAAGATAAACAGCGATGTTCTTACCAAGATTTTCCAGCTATGGGGTTCTCCAGCGGTGGACCTCTTTGCGACGGTAACAGACAGGAAACTGTCTCTTTATGCTTCCAGGGATGGTCTCAGAGCATCTTCCTTAAAGGATGCCCTCGAGATTCCTTGGGACAACATGAAGGCTTACGCCTTGCCGCCTTTGCCTTTGCCTTTGCCGTTGATTCATCGGTCGCTCTGGAAACTCAGGACCACTTGAAACTGCACTTTCCTCTTGATAGCTCCTTGGTGGTCAACCAGGTTCTGGTTTTCGGAGTTGCAGTACCTATCGATATGCAACCCGATCAGGTTACCGCAGATTACCGACCTCCTCCACCAGAGCAATCACCAGGCGTGGCACCCCTGCCCACAATCCTTCAGCTTGACGGCCTTGCACCTGAGTTCAGGTCCTTAGCAGAGTTTAACCTTTCAGAGGATAATATGCACATAATCTAGGCGGCACGTACGCCTTCTATGAGGGCACAGTACAAAAGTAAATGGCTTCGGTTTTGTCATTGGTGTCTAGCTAAACAGCTTGATCCTCGACAGGCTTATATTGACTGTGTCTTGTCTTTCATATCAGACCTTGCGGCCTCTGGCGTTCACGTCTTATTGTGCAAAACATATCTGTCAGCCATTGTAGCTTATCTGTCGACAGACAGTTGCTCTCTTTCACTGGCAAACCCAGTAATCAAGAGGCACTTTGCAGGTCTTCTTCACCTCTTTTCACCGGTCAGGCCTCCTCACCCGAAATGGTATCTGAATGTGGTCCTCAACGCTTTGTGTTACAAGCCAGTTGAACCTATGGCCACTACCAAGCTCAAGTTTCTTCCTTGGAAAGTGGCCTTCTTGATTGCAGTAACATCTGCGAGAAGAATAAGCGAGCTTCAAGCTCTCTCTGTCGAACATCTGTTCTTAACTTTCCACAAGGATAAGGTTGCGCTTCACACTCATCCTTCTTTCCTTCCAAAAATTGTGTCAGCGTTCCACATAAATCACCCAATATCCTTACCGGTTTTCTTTCTGAATCCGGTCTCCGATGCAGAGAGGGTTCTTCATAACCTAGACGCCAGACGAGCTCTGAACTTTTACCTCGACAGAACAAGCAAACTTAGAAGTTCTTCACAACTTAGTTACTTTTGGTGACCCAAAAAGGAAACCGGCTTTCAAAGCGTCCATCTCACGCTGGATCTCTTCATGCATCTTAGAGGCTTACACAATTCAAGGCCTTCGCCCCCATAGCGCATTCATGCACATTTGGTCTGTGGCAAAGTGAACGCTGTTGCCATCGAGAAATAAGCTCCTTGGGAGTCCATAGCCAAGGCTGCTACGTGGGCCTCCCCTTTGGCTTTTTGCTGACACTATTGTCTTGACCTGAGCTCCCGGGCTGATGCCCAGTTCAGCCAAGCAGTATTTAAGAACCTGTTTCTGTAAGGGAAATTTCCATCCTCCTGTTTCTTTGGTCAGTGCTTGGGAATCTCCCACAAGTATGGAGGAGAGGGGACAGGACGTATGAGTATAACAAAGTTACTCACTGTAGTGACTACCTTACTTCTAGTCCATAGTCCCCTTTCCGCCATATGCCCGCCCGCCGACCCCGCTTATAAATAGCCTCGATTTTGCTAATGGTCCTTCGACTTTGGTGATAGAAAAGAACTGAAGGGTGAAGGACAAACAATGTATTTTTTATGCTTCGAAAGTGCTCCGGGTCCGTCCCGATGGACGAAATGTCCCAAAAGTATGGAGGAAAGGGGACTATGAGTAAGGTAGTCACTACGGTGAGTAACTTTGTTAAAATCGGTTGTTTCCTTGAGAAAATTAAGAGGGAAAAACTGACCTACCACAGGTGTCTATTTGGATTTTGTTCCCCTTCCACTATTCTCTTTTTCTTGTCCTTGTAAGGACTAGTAAAAAGTACATTTGAGGCTTTTATTTAAACTATGGTCTACTCGTAGCAAAAGGTTGTACACTATATCTCACAGACTCAGCTGTATGGTGCTTCTATGAAAACCTAGGACACAAACCACACCAAAACTGTGTATGGGTGAATGTTTGTAGTTCAAATTCTATAATGCATATTTTAGTTCAACTTCTTTTTTGCCCTAGGCGCGGGTGAAAGACTTATTCAAAGAGTGCCTACTAGTAATCTCTAGTGGCCAGACCAGTATATATCTGTGTTCACCTGAACGTAAAGAACAAAGTCGTATATATCTAATGACGTATTAGGTAATTAGCAAATAAAATGCTTGTACAAAAACATTATTCTTGCATTAGACAAACAACATACTGATGTCATTGCAACATATTTAATGCATTTATGGTATACATACAATGCAAAAAAACACATGGATGCTGGAACACAACCTCTTGCATCTGAACTAGGGTTCCTGCTGTTTTGATATTTTACTGTGTGGTTAATTTAATTTGCATTTTTAAAGCGCTCACGCAGCCCGCGGGCATCGAGGCACTGTTACAGGAATTGTTTGTTTTTTAGTTACGTAATTGTTTTTTGTTTTGTTTTAGTTGCGTGTTTATATATCTATAATGCGCTTAAACACCCAGAGGTTTCTAAGCGCGGACCCGGGATCAAACCTGTGTTGCTTCGTGTCGTCTTTCTTCCAAGGCGCGCACGTTGCCGTTAAGCTATCCTACTGGGATGGTTGCGTATCTAGACATGCTTATGCTCGGGGCAAATAGTTAAAGTGCTGTACAAAACACCCTAGCGTTGGAGTTGATACCACTGCCCAACTGGACCAACTGCTAGATTATCCGAGGTACAGAAAAAGTGCCAGTGAAAAAAGTGCAAGGTGCCTACAAGCTAAATGAATTAGAACATAGGTGACTAGACTATTGATTCTGAATGTTGGCTAGTTTTGACGAAGCGTCGTCTTCTTCAGGGATAGTCTCCCTCAATGTTTTTTTTTATTTACTCCTTTATATAGCGCTGCAACCCACAGGCATCATGGCGCACACAAAGACAATAGACAGAATATGAAGCACAGGAAAATTAGTGCAGGAAAATGGCTAGCCTGCCAGTATATAGGTAAAAAAAAGTCTTCAATTGTTTACGAAAACGTAATAGATTGGTTTCTTGCCTGAGGGCCAACGGCAGGGTATACCCCTCTTTAGGTGCCAACGTTTCCCAAAGTACGTCTAGCTTTAGTACACTTAAGTAGCGAGATTCCAGAGACCTTAACATTCTGCTCGGTTCATACTTTGTCAATCTCTATGAGAGGTAACAAGATGCTGAGCTGTACATTCACTTAAGCACCAAGGTGAGCAGCTTGAACTGTATTCAAGATGCAACTGGCAACCAGTGCAGCTCTGTCCGCAATTGTGAAACATGAACACCACATGGCAGCTTTTTTGCAACTCGAATCTCGTCATTCTGAAGAAGTTGAAATTTCTGGACACATCCCTTGTTGTTCCCCCCAGTAAAGTATTACAATAATCGATTCTTGGGAGTATTGTGGCTTGTGCAAGATAAATGCAATTTTTGTCAGACAAAAATGGTCTTATTTGCCTTATTAACGTTAGATGGTAATGGATGTTTTTTAAAGTGTAGTTAACCTGGGCCTCTGCCCCTAAAGATTCTTACAGCATAATCTCCATGGTTTTCACTTTATTTGATACTGGGATCACACAATGCTCACTCTGAAATTTGGAATACTCTGATGAGAGTTTAGTTCTGGATTGGCGAGAGCCAAATACAAGTAGCTCAGTTTTATTATTATTAAGGCCATTTTTTTGATGGTAATATAAATCGACTGAAGTTTGTTTAAATTTGCCTCATAAGTTCCTCTCACTTCCAATAATAGCTGGGTTTCATCGGCATAGTTTTTTAAATTCATACCCGCTATCTGCCAAGGTGTCACAAAATGGCTTGAGGTACATATTGAAAAGTATGTGTGATAAACTAGCGCCTTGAGGGAATCATGGTTGATAGGGACTGAGATGGAGGATGCAGTGCCCCACTGCACAGTCGACTTTCTGTTGCTCATGAAAGATTGTATCCAGTAGATGGCCTTCCTGGAGCAATGCGTAGACGTGGATATATTAGTCAACAGAAGGTTGTGGTCCAGGAGATCAAATGGCCCTCAAAGATCCAACAGGACTAATACTCCTGCTTTCTCTTGGTCTATGATGTCTAGCAGGCTGGCCTGTAAATCCAGCAGTGCACTTTCCATTCTGTGATGTGAGCGGAAGCCAGACTGTGAGGGATGCAGAAGCTCAGACTCCCCCAGATGTTGTTGGTACTGTAATACAAGAGAATATGTTTGTCTAAGCTCCTATAAATCACTGGTTTATCTTTGTGTTGTTCTAGAGCATACTACTGGGCTGAAATGTTAAAAAGTGCTGGGGTTACCTGTGGCTTTGAGGTGCTGTTGAACTGTCCAGAAGTAGCTAATGGGTCTCATTAGAAGGTTGGAGGTAACCATGCCGCTTTTATCGGCATGATTGCCTCCATACCGCAATCCGGGCCCGGGTTCCTCGAATGAGGAATTACCGGGCCATCGCAACCTTGGTGGACCCTGTAATTCCCTGTCCGAGGAACCCGGACCTGGTCCATCCCCATTCCCATTCAAGCCCCCATAGGACTCAATGGGAATGGGGATGGAGCTAACAACGGGCCCGTTAATGACGGGCCCGTTGTTAGCTCCCTGGTTCCCTCGCAGGACCCGGTAAGGATGCCTGGTTTTTCCAGGCGCCCATTGCGGGTCCCGCGAGGAGACCTCGTAATAGGGCGGAATGGGTTTACCGGCACCGGCACCTTTACTGGTGCCGGTAAACCCATTCCGCCAACCTTATAGTGAGGGCCAATGTCTTCCAGACTCTACTCAGGCCGGTAGGAGAAGACTCTTCCTGTGCAGCAGTCCTGTGTCTACAGACTGGACAGTGTGTCAAGTTCTGTGGAGTAAATACTTAGATATGCGGGCTCAACCGTCCCTGTATTGAAACTTAAGTTATATACTTATCATTCATTGAGGCTAAATACAAAAGAGGTGTTGGCTTAAATCTGTAGTTCTATCCGATAATGGTAAATCTCTTTGGGGATAAGTGTCTACTGTTTGCTGTGGCCCCTAAATGGCAATACGTGCTATGGCTGCCATACTTGAGCACCTGACTGATAATTAAAAAAACATATTTACCTGTCTCTTAATCTGCTTCAGGGTGCCGTGTGGCGTTATCTTGATGGGACACCATTTTTGTGCTGAGCTCCCTCATGTTGTCTGGCAAAATGTCCTGATTTTGTCATTACGAGATGAAGGCTGTAATAGTACAGCCACTAATTACTGCTCAAATATTGGTAAAGTTGTAATACATATTACAAAGCGTTTACTAGAGGAGCTGATGTGAGGTTTGTTATTTGATTAAACCATGGTTACCTGCAGTTATTATCTGCCTCAAGATGACGGTATGCATTGTCTGCATGAAGCAGTGTAATACTATATATTCCCCTTGGTTGCACATCGGGAGCTCGAGTGTTTTCGTAAACACAGTGGCCCTCATTACGACCCTTGCGGAAATTGACTGACCGGACCGCAACAGCGTAAATAGCGTTTCCGCCATAGCACGAAGGAGCAAAGTGCGGCCAATCACGACCCATCGGGCACGAGCATTACGCCATGGCGGAATCCGAAAGGCTGCGATGGCGGAAATGACCCCAAAACGGCCCTTACCGCCGCCGTACGCTGCACCAGGTGCAATACCGCCACCCATCTTAGCGGTCACCGTAATGAGCGGTCACCGTAACGAGCGTGCACCGCAAATTACGGCCACCGTAAATATACGGAAACGGAAGTAAAAGCATGTGGCCGGAACGGGAAACAGCACGCCGCACAACTATAAAATCCGAATCCCAACACAACCATAAAAAATCCGACCCTGACACACATCCCAACCCGTTAGCAACCCCAGTTAAAAAAATAAATATGGGAAAGGTAGCCAAGAAAGCGTGTGACCGCAAGCGGCAGGTACACTTCTCCCGAGAGGAACTGACCGTGCTCACCGAGACCCTACAGGAAAATTCCGCCGTCGTCTTCTCCAGTCAAATGACCAGGACGGCCCTTGCCAACAAGAAGGCCATATGGGTCCTGGTGGCACAGCGCGTAAGTGCGGTGGGGACAACACCCCGCACGCCACAGCAATGTCGCAAGCGGTGGGACGACCTGCGGATCCGCGTACGCAGCATACTTTCTGCGAACAGGAACATCGCCACAGCTACCGGGGGGGGTTCAGAGTCGCCCATCAAGTTGACCCCCTGGGAGGAAATCTGCGCCTCCACCATAGGAATGGAGAGCATAGAGGGAGTCGGAGGGATGGAGAAAGGAGTGCCGACATCCGGAGAATCAGGTAGGTTGGCCAAGAGTAACAATGCGAAATCCACAAACCACGAACATGTGCAGTACCATGTGACCCCATAGTGCAATACATACTTAGCCCTGACAGCGCCCTCTAAAAGTCAGAATGAACAAACAAATCAATCAAGAAGCCATAAACAACCCCTACATGTGCAGCATGCACCCCATAACTGCAGGCAGCCAAATGAATGCATCCTCAATCCACACGAAAATGAGACCACCTCCAAGGCCCAGTCCCAAATCAGCCTCATGTACCACCCCAATGCATTTGATACGTTGCCATTCCAAATCCGACAGACCCATAACTAACGCTCGCCCCTCTTTACTCCACCACAGGGTCCGATACCAACGACGAGCTGCAGGACACCCCTACCAGCACGCCTGCAAAGAGGGCCAGGACCAACGTCCCAAGAGCCTCCACCTCAGGTGCAAGGATCAAGACACGGCAGCAGCAGGAATCAAGTGGCAGCACACTGGAGGGGACTGCAACAGGCACCCCAGCAGCCAGCAAGTCCACAACCCCAGCACCACAGGTCCCCCCAAAGAACGTATCTGATGGCACTGCCTCTGGTGGTAGCAGCACCATAGGTGACACAGCTGTCATGCCAGCATGCTCCGACACGGAAAACAGTGCTGGCGACGTAGGTACCATCCATGACCTTTCCCAATCCCCCTGCATGTTCCATCCCCTACACCATGACGAAACCACGCAGGGGCACCCTGAAGACGACGACTGGCCAACCCCCACAAGTCCTGTGCCAAGGCAACATGTGTTGAGCAGCCCCCCTGTCACACCACCGCAAATGTCCATGGCCCAGCAGAGGCAACAGTCCCTCGACCTGCTGATCGAGCAACAGCAGGAAGCGTCCACGCTACTCAAGGACCATGCAAATGAATGCGGGGGTTCCAGGGCAGCCATGGAAACATCCACCGAGACACTCAGGGCACAAATAGAGAAAAGTAGTGAGAGCCTCAGGGGAGAAATGGAGAGAAGCACCGAGAGCCTGAGAGCACAAATGGAGAAAAGCACCGAGAGCCTGAGGGGGGAACTGCATGCGACGTCCAAAGACGTCTGTGCTGAACTTGCTGCTGTGCGCCGTGTGCTCTCGGAGCTCTCACAAACCCTCAGAGACATGCATGGACGCGAGCAGGCAGAGACCTCATCCGTGGCAAGTTCCGTCCAGGGCAGCCCCCAACGCAGATCTGGCAGGAACCTGCGCTCCACGGGCAGGGGTGCCCCTGATACCCGTAGAGGGGGCTTGCAATAGCGTCTACCCACGGACAGCATGCATATTTGGACACTGGTGTTGGGGGGGGAGGTAGTAGGGTGGAGGGGGTGTGTTGGGCTTCACTGGGTGGCGGGTCCATAGGGTGTATAAATCAAATCACATCAACAATACAGCACCTCATTATCATCCAATGACATGTGTGGACATTGATATTTGCGTACGAGGCCTTCATAGGCGTACAGTCCACAATGTGCCTGTACTACACACACACAGTGCCACAGGTCCCCTTTCCGTGTAATAGGCACCATGCGTGGTTGCTAGAAGCATGCATCTATGATGCTCTGTCGGATTGCACGTGCATCCTGTGCCTCATGGACTCCTTGAGGTGCCTCCACATCCCCACCCTCATCATCATCATCATCTTCAGGTGCATGCAGTACAGCGTCAGGGGGCATGGGCACATTCCTACGTATGCACATGTTGTGCAGCATGACACATGCCATGACCATCTTAGAAACCTTCTCATGGCTGTATATGAGTGCCCCGCCAGACCTGCTGAGGCTGCGGAAACGAGCCTTCAGTAGGCCGAATGCCTGTTCAATGACCACACGGGTACGTGAGTGGGCATGGTTGTAGTCCTCCTCATGCTCGTTCTGTGGGTTCCGGATTGGTGTAAGGAGCCATCTCTTCAGTGGATACCCGGCATCACCTGTATGAGACGAATGAAGGGTGTCAGTGGAATGATAGTGCTAAGTAGCCCCCCCCCCCCTGCAAGGTCATTGACGCATCAAATGGGCCACGATGTCATGCATGGAATGAGACTCACCGAGTAGCCAGGATCTGTGCCCTGCGTGTCGCTCCATGTAGCGTGGTATTCTTGTGTTCCTCAGGACCATAGAATCATGGGTAGATCCTGGAAATCTGGCACAACAATGCGTAAATATCTTGTTGGAGTCACACACCATTTGCACATTGATTGAATGAAATTGTTTCCGGTTGCGGTACTGGACCTCCATGGCATGTGGGACAACCAATTCAACATGGGTGCAGTCGATGGCACCAATGCAACCCGGGATGCCGCCAAGTGCATGGAATCCCACTTTAGCGTTGGTAATCTCCTGGTACGTGCGTGGTAGTGTGATGTGGTCGTCGGCGTGCTTCAGGAGGGCATCGTGCACTTGGAAGAGTGTCCGTGAGAACAGTGGCTGTGAAATGCCATGCAACTGTCCCACTGTGTGCTGGTAGGTGCCTGTGGCCAGGAAGTGGAGTGCAGACACCACCTTCAGTAGGGGTGGGATGGCGGTTGGGCTATCTATCATGCTCACGAGGTCAGCATGTGTCATGTCCACAATGGCGATTATGGTGTCCCGGTCCAAACGGTAGAGGGTGTGGATCTGCTCAGCAGTGAGGTTGAACGGATCGGCTCGGAGGCGTGGGATTGCGGGCCGCCTGCGTGGTGGTAGTGGCAGTGCTTGTGGGCCTTGCTGACCCTGCCTTGCCCTCCTCCTCCTCCTCCTCCTCCGTCTCCCCTGTGCGCCCGGTTGTTGTACCTGTTGTTGTTCGTCGTCTTCTTGTAGTTGTAGCACTTGCAGTGCTATCTGGTACCCCAGGCCCAACATCGCTAGTCCTGCCGGTAGCATTTTGGAGTGGGAGTGGTTGTGGGAGGGGTTTGGGTCTGCAATATATGTGCTGTCGGCCTGTATGGCCTCCACCTGTGCTGATTGAATGAATCTGTGGCAGATGCAATCCCTTCTGGTCGAGCACGGCCCGCACGTAAGGCTGCATTTGGCCGCATGGCATCTTGGGATTGGAATCATGTATCAAATCCCGATGGCAGTGTGATGTACTTTGACTGATTTTCATGCTATGCTCCCATTGTTACACATGCTATGATTGCAGCCGCTTACATACCTGTGAAGAGTCAGTGGTATGTAGGGCTCGATCGATGGCCGACCCTCATGCAGCACAGTAACGTACTTCACCGACGGGCGTGGCGTGCCATTTGTGATTGCAGCCAGTTAGCATCATGACACACAGCCGCACTACATTGATGTAATTGTGAATGCAAGCGTTCACAGAAGCCTTTTCGACGTAATGTTGCAAGTGAGGAATTCGAAGGCCAGCATTTTGGGTTTTGAAGTAGCGGCGAGGATACGCCCACAGGTCTGGCTGGAAATGTAACGTTCTATTGTAGAATGTCCTTGGGACATGGCCCATAACGAGCAGGCAATGAATGATATGAATTGAATGGGATGCGCAATAGCGTAGTGGACGATGAGGCAGGACGTTCCCAAATCCAACTTGCTTCACAACACTACAGATCCGGCCAGGGGCACAGTGGTTTTTGCGGACTGCATTACGCACAGACGCGATGGAAGTTTCACATATTATGTGAGTGAATATTCATGCGTTTTCATTGCGGGATGAGGGAATGATGTGTGGATGCATGGACTGATGAATCCGTTTAGGGTCTGCCATGTACATGGGTTTTTTGGTTCACTCCCCTTCCCCTGCGTTATGTGATGCAAGGCTGCCATAGTGGGACATACGTCTCTCTGCCCTTGTCGGATCCTCCCTGTCTCGACGCGCCTTCATACACTTGTGTCTAGGCACGTTACTGATCCCATGTCATGGGTTCTATCTTGACGGACGCATGCACAGTAACCGACGTTGCCAATGGTGTATTTAGCTCGATTGGTTTCGTTGTGATTCGATACTGGATTAGGGGTGTGTATATTCCTTTGGAGTGGGCTAGCATGCATATGGGTGTGGATTTGGTGTGTTGAATGAAGATTGTAATGCATCATGAGACCCGTAATGCAATCGGTTGATTTGTGTTTCTTTTGGGTGACAGGTATCTCCTGCCCTATTGCAGATGCCATCTCTACGCCACTCCTCCAGATGGTTTTTACTCTCGACTCCTGCAGCTTCGGGTGAATCAGTGGAGCACCATTTCGATCATATGGGACGATCGCCAATGGGCCACATGCCCTTACGCTGTACTGGTGGCTAGGTGCAACATTTCGGCCTTTCAGCTCGACTAGTGCCTGCCTCATGGGACGGACCTGCGGTTCTTGCCGCTTCCATGTTGCCTTTTGGAACGTTGATGTAAGCCCTGTGTGCCATGATGGTACAGGGCGTCACACAAGTGGAAGCCGGTCAATTATTGCAGATGCAGCCCTCGGTGATGATGGTTGTTTTGGTGGGATTTTGCAAATTGATGTGGGGCCTTTGTCATTTGGATGTGCATTTAAATTGTATTCCGATATTTGTCGTGTTGCGTTGTTCTTTGCAGGTGATGTGGCAATTTTCGCTTTGTGGCGGTATGTATTGCGTGATGATCTGCTTTGTGTTCCGCCTTCTGAGTTGAGTTGTGTGGTACAGTACTGGCCGCGTTTGCCTACGTAGCACAGTATGGTCACGGATAGAGGCTGCCATTGTGTCTGTTTACATGATGTGCTGTTCAGGGGCGGGGGATTGGCTTTTGGCCGACTGGTGCCTGTCAGCCAGGTCGATTGGTGGAATGATGGGTTGTTCAGAATGTGGCTGGTCACAGGTGACTGTGTTTGCGTGCGTTTGTTGGAGGGGGACTGGGGTCATGTCCATTGGAATAGCTTCTGTATTGATGCCATCTGTGCCCTGCAGCTCCCATCGGCCCCTCTTGGGATGAGCCTGGCTGCTCAGTCACTCTGCCGACTTGTGTGGTACATGCTTCTGCTGATGGTTGGTTTGTTTACTGGCATGAGTACAGGGCTGGTGCAATCCCCCTCAGGATGCTGTTGTGGATGTTGCCTTGCGCTGGTGGCAAGCGATGGGGGACTACTGTTGTTTTGTGTCATGTGTTCTTGATTTTCATTTTGATGTGTTGTACCTTCACATGCCTGTGCTGCGTCAGTACGGCTATGGTGACATGCCGTACATGGATGCCCACTCACGGGGCGCTTTGAGCCCCTGCATGCTTTTCTACGTTGGCATGCATGGGTGAATAGTGGATTTCACTGGTTGCATAGTGTGAGTACATTGCGCCTGCCAGGAGTTGTGCAATGAGGCCAGGGAGTGGAGTACAGGCACTCAGTGGGCCATTTACGGTTGGTTCGCGTTGCCGTATTTCTCGCCATGGCGGAATGGTACTTTACGACGTGCTTGATGGCGTTCAGTACATGTCCGCTAGGGTCAGAATTCGCGTACCGTTGCGCCATGGCGGTGATTCCGGTTTTGCAAGGCGCGCGTGCGCGTACTTGGTGCAGTTAGCGTTGCCGTTCACTGCGGTGTCGCTAATGGCATCGTACTTTACGGTGACGGGTCATGATCGCAACGAGCGGTGTTCGATGGCGGTATTGCATTTCCGCCATCATTTTTCCATTTCCGCAAGGGTCGTAATGAGGCCCAGTGTGTGCTGAAATGACACGGCATGTGTTTCTAAAAGTGAGCTGGTCTCTGTAAAAATTATTGAAAGAGGCTTGGGTATGCTCACTCGATTGTATCGCTTATCTGCATACTTGTCTTTGCCCATCATTCTCTGCAATTCTGAACTCTGGCTAGCCGGGGTGGCAATAGCTTGTGTCCCGTGTGTAGCGGCTGCTTTTGTAAGCCTTACTATGTGGTATACTCTGTATTTTGAAGACTATGCTCTTACTGGAGAATCAATATAAACGGCAGACATCTATGAAAATCTAGGACATTACTTAATGTCCATTACTTAAAGGCCAGTGTACCCTGCTCTTTATTAAATTCTTTTGGCAATGTACTTTTTAGTATTCTTTAGGTTATCAATGTACTTACTTTGAAGGTTTCTTTAATGAATACAAGGCAGCAGGACTCTGCATAGTCTGACGGCTCTATTGGCTCCCTCTAGCAAATATCTCCTAACAGCCTGGACACCAGCACAGTGCCTTCAGATACTTCCACACATCAACTCTAACTTTATGCAATCTGGGTCTGCTCCTATGCACTGGAACCCCTTCTGTTTCACTCACAGTCTGGAATGTGCCTCCCCATAATGGCTTTGGTGCCTCTTTTCCAAAATAGTTCCTTATTTCTTCTGTTAAACTCAGTCTGTAGCTATAATGGATCATTGGTGTTCTTCTAAGACCCACTGTCTCTCTGCTCTTGATTTTGTTCCACATCTCCCCCTTCTCTGCATAGAGTTTGGCATTCGAAAGGGAATAGCCCCTACCGTGAGGCCCCCTAGGCCTGATTGGATAAGAGTGCAATAAGCTTTTTATGATGGGAGGATTCCTCAAGTTGGTGCCTTCCCTTCCCTGGCGATGAGATCACATGCTCCCTTTCATAACTCTTCCCAGATAAATGACATCAACAAGATGACAATTGAGCAAAATAGGCTATTAAATTGGCATTTGAAATAACCCCACCTCCTTCAAAATAACATCATACATTTCGAAGCAAACTGTTTCCTGGGATGTGATTTGGGTACATGGTGGATAAACTGAAGCAAAGTTATCATCTAAAATGTTTTTACATACTAAAATATGGAGGTATTACTGTCAAGCTAACAGATTTTAAAAGTCCTCTTTCTGAAGATCGTAATCATATTTTTGTTTTTTCACTAGCTAATATAGTTGAAGACCTAAGCAGAATTCAAACTCTTGAAACATATATTCCTTTTTAAAAGTGCTTGCAAAACATAACTTGCAGTTTACTTTCTGCCTTTTACATATCCAAATGTCAATGCATTATCCCAAACATAAGCCACACGCCTGTTTTTTTGAAGATAAGATTCATGCATTCCTTATCGATAAACCTCCGTTTTAAGCTTTCAATTTATATTGTGATTTTCCAAGAGCCTGAAAAGGAAGTGTAGATAAATAGCATCTGGTTGACTATCTCAAAAGAGATAATATGGAATTTTCATTCCTGCTAAAGTCTGACAGGTTGTAAAAACTATCCACTGCACATAATGACACCCTTAAGGAAATCAGACTTAAGATACTTGTCACTGGAGAGACCACACATTTGAGTTTGATGCCTAGTTTTTTAGATATTATTTTAAAGAGATCAGGTTTACTGGCTGATTTCGGATGACTTCCACACCCTGCTTATCACACCTGGACAACATGCATTCAGCTAATCTCAGTAGAGACTGCAATTCAGGCTTCCAGCCCTGACTTCAAGGACTCAAAAAATGTCTTTGAGGTTTTCTAAGCTAGTTAAGTACCTGGCTAAAATAAGAACATGTATTTTGTGGGAACAGATGTTTTGTTTGGAAGGCCTGTTTTGTCATTTACCAAGAATACATGCCAAGGTTTCACCAAAGTTACCTTCTCAGCCATTGGGTTTTTCTGTCAAATGTAAAATACTATCTGTTCAGACAGCACTTAATACATATACAGAATAAATAGTAAAGCCTATTTTGACTTTGCTTGCATGTACAGAAATCGTATCTTGGAATAGCTGTCTCATAGCAGGCCTTGTACATCATCAATTGTTATCATTATAAACAGCATCTTTTCTTTGAGAAAAGTGACTAATTATTTATGTTTTTACTATGTTTGACTGTTAATAACTGATTGCTTGTTCAATGTGAAATTAATTCTGGCCTCTTGTCATTTAATAGAAGGCTTTACATTTAAACATAATATATCACAACCTCCAGCTCAGGTCGACTCCTCTCCGATCTGCATATTTGTCTTCCCAGAACGTATGCCAGCTCAAATTAATAACACGGCTGTTGATTGGCATGCATTCCAGAGATGAAGTTATTGGTCCCAGCAATCCGTTGTCAATATAAATGATTTTTTTTTTAGATCCTCTCAATGTATAACAAATCTTCCAAACATTTTTCACCAAGGCTTTGGCGTTTAATGTTTGCACCCTTTTGTAATATCCCTCTGACATGCTTCCTGTTCCAATCCAGGATATCTTTCATCTAACTTTCCAAGTAAACCATGAGATATGATGTTTTTAGACAGAGCTCTATTTTGTATTACGGCATTACATTTTCTTCTGTTGTTCTAATTATTTTTAATGAAAGGCAACCCACATCGTTAATTGCTGTGTATTACCAGGATAGCATCCCATGGTCAAAACTAAGCAGATCAACTGCTATGAACTGAGAGAGATAGATCATTTTGCTATGTTTTTATTTACAATTTTCTCATCCAAATCAAGTTGTTATATGACCAAACATCAATTCCATACCCAATTGTGAGCATTCATTTTCCTTGAATACATTTCAGAATTGGGTCTAGGGAGTGTACTCCCTGTTTTTTGGCAAATATCAATACATTTAGTAGCCTTGTGGTTTAAGTTCCATTTCTCTTTTTTGAGCATGCCTGTAAAGCTTCTCATTAAGAATAATACCCAAGTATAATTTTTTAGTATGGCTATTTCGCGAAAATCTCGGGGCGCCAGATCCTAGCAGGAACACAGGATTGGTGCTTCTACGGGTTGGTGGTAAAGAGAAAGGATGTTCAAGAACTTGGCCCTATAAGGGGAGTGGAGTCTGGTACTCACCAGTATACAGGAGGAATCCTTACAGAACACTTGGGATCAAGATGTTCAGCCATACTGTAGCATAACCCTGCTTTGATATAGAGAGAAGGGAGAGATAAGGAAGCGCTAGAATACCTGAAGAAATCGGGAATCTACAATATTTAACTGAGAAAGCCCAAGATTCATGATTGAGCAGAGAGAGTTCTCCCCTAAGAAAGAAGAATTTTTAAATTGCGGCACAAGACAATTTCCCCTGAAGAATGTCCTACATCACTGTATCTTAAGGACAGAAACCTGTACAAGTCGGGTTGTTTGTATTATACCAATAGGAAATAGGCCATTAGTAGTGTGACATAGGAATCAGAGTGTGAGTTGTACACACAATGTAAGATCCTTATAGAACATCTGAAAACTTGCCGTACTTATGGTATTTCTACCTGTGTGGTTTTAAGCATAATGTATACATTTATTCTTGTCAGTCCGGGAGCTGGGGAAAGTATTGTCACTGGTACAAAAAGATACTTTTATTTCTTTTTTTGTAAGTACACTCCTGAACAAAGTCAGGATCTCCTTATATTCAACTAAATAAGTCTCTAAGTATAAAAGAAGAGGGTCCATCATTTTTAACTTCTGAACGCACTCTTTCACATTTCCCTTTTGAAAGTGTCTTTCTATTTGCAACTTTCGATTTTCCCCTTGTACTTTTGTTGCCACCTTTCACATTAAGATTGAACAAAGCAGTCAGCATTGTAATTAGGTAAACATGAAATTTCCAACTCATCTATGGCCCCAACCATTCTCACAGTAGATTAATTTTAAGGAATTATGTTATTGGTGATAATATCAGGGCACGTGTTGTGTTAGACGCAGCCTCAACCACTTCATTTTTAGACTTTATCACATACTTGTTTAACAGGTTTTTAATTTCATCCAAAGAGCAGTTCAGCTTGATTACTTTGGATTCTATCCTATAATATAATTTCAGTAGCCACTTCAGGGCTAAGTGAAGAGCTTTAAAAGATGGCAATGCTGGCGTAGAGGATAAGTGTAAAGATAAATGCAGCAATGGACGATAGGTTAAAATAAAGTGAATTGTTAAAATGGCATTGAAAGAGCAAGAGTGGCACCAGTAACCAGTTATGTAATTTGTTGGAAATCTATGCCCCTTGTTCACTATTATGATAAAATTATAACCCTGTATACATGCAAGATCAAACTAGGTGTCTGCGCACGTTTAACATTATTTGCATGGTTTTATGTGTTTTTCGATCACATGTAAAGACTGGCTAATCAGTGCTGAAGAAATTCTGAGAACTGTGAATACCTGGAATTTAATATATAACAGTATCAAAACATTTCTTCATTCGTTGCCTTATTGATGTTGATGATATTCTGGGAATGGAATGCATTTAAATGAACTTTCCTTATATAAAAATATCAAAACAGGGCAAAAGCACCTGAAATATGTTATCAACATACAGACCCATCATGGGTCCCAAAACACTTATTCTCGCAACTCTGAAGCGCAAAAGAACTGCATTTCTTGAACATGTCCTTATAATATGGAAACCATGAGTCAAGACAATGTATTTCCAGTAAAAATGTGATTTGTATTCAGGGTCCATCTTTACTATGTGTTTTGAGTACTAAATAATGTATAATATGAGGCCTATTGCAGCAATATGTAAAGTATAATTGTATATAATGTCAGTGACTGGATTTTGTGATGAATCCTGCGGAATCATCATAGAATCCCAGCCTAAAGTCTCCACCCATGTGGATTAGGAAAGGTAGCCGCTACATGATCCTAACCTTCGTGGTGGTATTAGGAAGGAGGATCACATGGGAGGAGAAGGCTGTCAAGGGAATGTGGTGACCCTGTCAGGAGAGACGTGGTGATCATCTTCTTCTGAGTATGAGGTTTTCCTAGTGCCTGAATATTTAATAGCATGTTGTCACAGTAGGGCTTCCCATCACAGAATTACCCAAGGTGCCAAGTATGAGAACCCTTTTTGTAAACATGAAAAGTATGTATATAAGAGTCAGGGAGTTAATACTACTACTTTTAGTAGTTATGATTCTACATTGTGTTCAAGTTATAGACCCAAGAGAAAACCAGTTCTTTCTTTGAAATCTAATCCTAAACATACATCATGTAAATCCCCTAAACAGAGTGGATTAAATAATCGAAAAACAAATAACATATGGACTTCAACTCCCATAATGTTCCTAATACTGAGACAAGGGAGAGTGATCCAGAGTTATCAAACTGTAAAGAGTGGTCTAGTTGTTGTAATGACCCACACCTGAGCGGGACCGTTAAACATTTAAAGGCCTTTCAGGTGCGGGCCAAGAGAGAGCAACAGGAAGAAGCACAAGTTGGAATTGCCTCTGTGCTGGCAGCGGGACGCCATGCTGAAACCGTGTTTGGTGTCAGGATCATTGTGCTATGCAGAGGACGCGCAGGTGGAAGCGGTATTGAGGCCGCTTGTTCTGAGGGAGTGTGAAGGCATCATGAAGCAAAGATTCAAAGTTCAAAATAAAACACTTTATTAACTTAAATGTCAGGATGGAAAAAGGCCTAACCTGCCCTATGCTAGGGTGGGATTTCCCTACTTAAATGAAACTAAGGAAGGTCTGAGTCAAAGAGTTCAACTTAAAAGTCTGTATGCGCCAAAAGCTTTACTTGCCCTCACAACTAGATCTATACATTATGTAGGGATGCCAGCAACCAAAGAAACAGTGTTCAAAATATAGTTCTGAGCTTCTTCCAGCTTGCAACTTTCTTTCAGCTCCCTTCCCTAAGTAAAGAACAACTCATAAAGAATTCTAAAAAATACCTTTCTTAGGTTCAAGATGATACAGTTTTAAAAAATCCTCAGGGCTCCCTTCCCCAAGTTCCAAGTAACAGAGTTCAAATACAAAAATGTATTGATGCTCTCCAAGCAACGAAATTCAAACAAAAAAGGGTCTTGAGGTGCTGTCCTCAAGACAGAAAATGTAATTCCTCAAATATCAGGGTACCCTTCCCCAAGGATTTAATTTCATCATCACAATGTCCTTGCATTCTTATGACTCTCTGTCACACGTGTGCCCTATTCCATAAGCTGTTTTCATGTGGGCATCTTGGCTGTTCTTTCTATTTCCTTGGCCCATAAAGCTTTAGTTGTCAAACACACATCCAAGGGAAGAGTTTTCGACACTCTCACCCAAACCACAGAAGCCGAATGGATTCGACCCTCCCACCGTGGTTGGCACAGGCACCTGATTTTACAACACAGGTAACCACATGGCAGCCAATGGGGGGAAGAGGGATTAGGGAGAGATTGTGGATAGGGTAGGGTAGTTAGGAACACCGGAAAGAGGGAGAAGGAAAAGCCTAGTTGATATAAGTATGGGGAAGCAACAGGCAAAAACCCTAGTATACATAACCAGAACTACCCATGCTCATATTCTCCAATCCCTGCCTGTCTATGGAACTCTTAGTTTTCCTGTACTAAATGGGCTAAGTCAAATGCCTTCTTCCTTCCTACCATAGTCAAACCCAATATAACACATGAACATATAAGCAGGAAGGCATGAGAACATGTAGTAGCAAGCTGGATGGCACAAACAAGGGAAGCTTCTCAAATGAACTAACAAAACACATGGCCCAGAGGGCAGGCGTGAGAACACATACACAGCTGTACGTAACATTGCTTTCCAGCATAACACAAATCGCACTAAGCTGCTGAGTATGAATACACAAGTTATACAAGCACCCGTGGCCAACAAGCTAAGGAGTTGTCTTCCCTGCGTCTCATAAACATAAATGCGAGTAACTTAATAGGAAACACCAAGGGTCTGCATTTGTAATCATTACTGAACGTTCTTCCCGATTGCCGGAAAACACAGAGGCCAAGAACCCCTAATTCAGTATTTCCCCACGTAGCGTAGGAAACCTCATGTTAACATGAAGCAAGGTGCTCGCAAAACATTGCCCCTGCTTTTAGAAAAAATCATAATATTCACAGCATGTAATAAAGTACTTAGCTCTTGGTCCGGGTGCCCCACGGGCCTACCCGGACTGAAGAAGCAGCGCATTGTCAGGAGCCTGTCTCGGTCACTGCCGCATGGCCCGCGGTTCTTCTTCCCTTCCGTAGTAGTTCTTCCATGTGCAAGGAGAAGCACAGGGGCTCCGCCTGCCTCGTCTGTACTGATCAAAATAATCCGCACCTGAGCCACGCCATTGCTGGCTGATAAGCTCACCCCAATCATAATCAGCTGGTGATACATGCGTGGAACATAACTACTTTTGTCCCAGGGGTTGCTGGGAATTGAAGTTCCCAGGCTTGTTTTCCTGATTCAACTAGCCTGATGGTGCTGCAAGCTCTGTTACCGAGCCCCCTGCAGGACCCTACGTCTGCCCCAGCCCTATTCCTGACAGTACCTCCTCTCCCAGGGCCTCTCTGAGGAACTGGTTTCTCCGGGTCTTGCAAATGAAATTGTCTTACCAACCTGGGAACATGTACCACACCCGCGGGTTCCCATGAACAATCTTTCGGACCATAACCTGACCATTGAATCAGATAACATAACTGTTGGTGTCTTCTTTTGGAGTCCATGAAGCATTTTACTTCGTATTCCATTTGACGTTCTTTCAGAATATCTGGTGGTCGTCTTGTAGTCATCCTGGGAGCTGAAGGTTTAAGCAAAGACACATGAACACTGGATATATCTGTAAAGTCTAATCTCATTGCCGTAGAAGACACACACTTTATCATCTCATATGGCCCAATAAATCGAGGTGCAAACTTACGGGACCCCACCAAAAAAACATTCCGAGTAGACAACCATACCCTACTTGATATTCTGGGGCCGCCTGTCGCTTTTTTTCAGCTTGAATCTTATACACCATTTTAGCTTGTTCCAAATTTGAGCGTGCCTTCTGTCTGATTTCAAGAAGCATCTGTTTACACTCCTGTAAAACAGGAATCTGTTCCACCACCGGTAGTTTCTTCAGTATCATGTTTTGCTCGTGACCATAATGACATTCATTGGGGGCCATACCCAAGGAAGCATACTCTGTGTTATTGTAGGTAAATTCCGCCAGCCATAGTGCCTGCACCCATGATTGCATGCTATCTCCCAAATAACATCTCAGGTATTGCTCAAGAGTCGGATTAACTCTTTCTGTCTGTCTGTCGGTCTGGGGATGATAGCTAGTGGATAGAGCACAGTTGATTCCCAACATCTGACAGAAAGCACGCCAAAACCTTGAAGTAAATTGAGGTCCCCGGTCTGAGACAATACTCCTAGGAAGACCATACAACCTCACAATATGTTGTAGAAACAACTCAGCCAATTTGCCAGCCCCCGGAATACCCATACAGGGAATAAAATGAGCGTGTCTGGACAAATAATCCACCACCATCCAAATAGTATCATACTGATTGTCTGGGGGAAGATCTGTAATGAAGTCCATGGAGATGTGGCTCCATGACTTCTCCGGGGGTCACTAAAGGTTGTAACAAACCCCTTTTTTGACATGATCAGCCTTGTTACGCACACAGTTTTCACATTTCAAAAGATACACCTCCACATCCTTTCTTAATGCAGGCCACCAAAAATACTTCTCCAACATCACCTGTTTCTTTCTTTTCTCTTCCCTGAAAGCCATGCTAACGGAGAGTTGTGACACTAATACAACGCCTTGTTTTGACGCTCCTTAGTAGGCAAAAATAACCGTCCTGCATGATAAGGCAAACCTACCTGCACCGTTCTTGCTGGATGACTGTTCCTCCATTTCTTTAATTTCTGTGGCTTCAGCCCCCTTTTCACTTGTCCTAATAAATCCTCTGTACTAGCACCAATGACCTTCTCTGGAGGAATGATTGCCTTTACTTAATTTACCAAAGTATCTAAATTCTGTTGTCTTGTTAGTTAATGCATCTGCTTTTCCATTCTTTGTTCCTGGCCTGAAAGTAACTAAAAAATTGAATTCATTAAAGTACTGAGACCAGCAAAGTTGTCTAGGACTAAGTGGTTGAGCTGTCTTGAAATACTGAAGGTTTTTGTGAACAGTTACCACCATTACCTGATGTCTAGCCCCCAGCAGATAATGCCCCCATTCCAGAAAAGCGGACCTAATAGCCAACAACCCTTTGTTAGTTATTGAGTAGTTCTGCTCACAACTAGAAAGCTTCCTAGAGTAGAATGCCACTGGATGCCAGATTGCTTCCTCATCTTGTTGTGATAAATTGGCCCCTAACACTACATTGCTGGCGTCAGTTTCTACCTGAAATGGTTTATCAGTGCCTGGATGTTTCAACACTGGGGCTGTTATACACGCTAACCTCAACTACTGAAAGGCCTTTTCTGCCTCCTCACTCCAAGTAAAACGACCTGCCTTCCGTAGTAACTGAGTAATTGGTATAACTATCTTAGAAACGTTGCTGATGAATCTCCGCTAGAAATTGGCGAAGCCCAAAAGGATTGTATGTCCTTTACACATTGAGGAGAAGGCCAATCTGTCACAGCCTGCACTTTCTTCTTGTCCATAATAATACCACCCAGAGTGAGTTAATATGAACCCTATAAATTCCACCTGAGTCGTATGAAATGCACACTTCTCTAGTTTCACACACAATTGATAATATTGTAGGCGTCGCAAAACGGCCCCTACATGTCTCACATGTTACGCTGGGGAAGAGGAGTAAATCTCTCAGTACCTCCTGCATAAAGAACTGAAATTCAGGTGGAGCATTGCACAACCCAAAAGGAATGACAAGGTACTCAAAGAGACCAAACGTAGTCCTAAATGTGGTTTTCCACTCATCCCCCTCTTTAACTGTTATCAAATCATAAGCTCCTCTTAAGTCCAATTTCGTGTATATCTTTGCTGCTCTCACTCGGTCTTATAAATCTGAACTCCAGGGCAAAGGAAATCTATTTTTCACTGTCACCTTGTTTAACGCGTGGTAATCAATACATGTCTTTAATGTTCCCTACTTCTTAGGGACAAAAAATAAAGGCAAGGAAACAGGCGAGGTAGAATGTCTAATGAATCCTTTTTTCAACATGTCATCCAGATATTCCCTTAGGTGTCAATTTTCAGTTTCTGTGAGGGCATAAATCCTAATGCAGGGCAATTTGGTCTCAGGCTCTAACTCAGTTAAGCAATCATAAGATCGATGCAGAGGTAGTTTCTCCGCCCCACCCTTATCGAATACTTTCACAAAATCCATGTACTGATGGGGAATCCTGGTCTCTACTGCCCCCACCACCTGACCCTGGTCTGCGAGAAAAGCTGCCGCCCCCCTCTCAGGCATCATTTGCAACCAACACCCCTGGTCCTCAAAATATACCTCCTGCTTTTCCCAATCAATTCTCGGATTATGCTGTTCCAACCAAGGCATCCCTAAAATCAGGCCAAACTGAGGAGCTGCTATTAAATCAAAAGTAATTTCTTCCATATGCCCTGATTCACACACCTTTCTTAAAGGTTGAGTCTGTTGGCATATTGGACCTGAAGTTAGAGGTGACCCATCACTGACTGTACCCCTTCCACCTGTTGCTTGTCCACCATAGCCAATACCACCTGCTTAGTCATTGCAAAAAACAGCGTCACCAAAATGTACAAAAGAGAGGTCTTACTCCCCACTGTATTTGCCACCCAACTGGGGAACCTTAATTCCATCGGGCCAGTCACCTGAGTTCCCCCTAAGGCCAGCCGACCCCTTTTCCCACTTCCTTCTTGCTCCGCTCCCCTCCAGCACCCTTATCAGGCGTGTTAGGACACGTACGTATAAAGTGTCCTGCTTGTCCACAATAGAGACACAGGTTATTGGCCTTACGTTGTTCTTTTTCTGAAGCTGATAAGGGCCTTGTACACTTCCTATCTGCATAGGTTCTCCTCCCGTTCTTCCATCCCAGCTCTTGTCTAACCTCACCAATGGCACTGCCTCCGGCTTTTTCCTGTCCCCTCTTCGCTCATTCATGCGGTGGTCCAACCTTAATGCCAAATCTATCATAGCGGTACAATTAGCTGGTTGTGGCTCTACTTGTGCAATCGCGTTCTTTAATTCCTCTTGTAGGCCCTGATAAAATGAGACCATTTGTTTTGTCTCACGCCAATCGGTTTCAATCACCAACCTATTGAATTGTGTTACATATTTGACCAGATCACGTGACCCTTGATGCAGTGCCAACAGTTCCTTGTCTTGTGCCAGTGACACCTCTCTCCTATCGAACAACCTTCCAAATTCAGCAAGAAAGCCCTCCCAATTATACAACATTGCGTCATCTTATTGAACCAAGGGCATGGGCTAAGCCGCAGCATCCCCGTTCAGGTACCATATTACACAAATGCTTTTCTCGCTTGGATAGTCTCGAAGGCTGCTGGTTTACATAAAAAATGTAACCAACATTGAGTTATGATATGATAGGTTATTTATAATGCGCTTTATACCCAGAGGTTTCTAAGTGCGGACCCGGGGATCAAACCCGTGTTGCTCCGTGTCATTTTGCTTCCAAGGCGAGCACGTTGCCGCTGAGCTATCCTCCCGAGGAACATCATATATTTTCTTGCATCCCCGAAAAACCTTTCCGGAGTGGCCAAGGGTACGCTACTGGGGGTTTGGACAATTACTGTGAATCCCCTTCTTGCTGTGGCTCCCATGAGAGTACTTGCACTGGTTTATTCTAAAGGAGTTCCCTGGGCTACTAAACTCTGAACGTGTGCCTTCAAAGTGGAAGATTCTTGTCTTGCGTGTGCCAACTCCACCTGAATATCCTGAAGTGCCTTTAGCACATCCGCTAAATGCAGAGGAGTCGCCTCCATTTGGCTTGGGTGGTTAAAAGTATCCTGTTATGGGGGCGGATTATTATGTCAAACACACATCCAAGGGAAGAGTTTTCGACACTCTCCCCTGAACCACAGAAGCCGAATGGATTCGACCCTCCCACCGTGGTTGGCACAGGCACCTGATTTTACAACACAGGTAACCATGTGGCAGCCAATGGGGGGAAGAGGAATTAGGGAGAGGTTGTGGATAGGGTAGGGTAGTTAGGAACACCGGAAAGAGGGAGAAGGAAAAGCCTAGTTGGTATAAGCCCTAGCATACATAACCAGAACTAACCATGCTCACATTCTCCAATCCCTGCCTGTCTATAGAACTCTTAGTTTTCCTGTACTAAATGGACTAAGTCAAATGCCTTCTTCCTTCCTACCATAGTCAAACCCAACATAACACATGAACATATAAGCAGGAATGCATGAGAACATGTAGTAGCAAGCTGGATGGCACAAACAAGGGAAGCTTCCCAAATGAACTGACAAAGCACATGACCCAAAGGGCAGGCGTGAGCACACATACACAGCAGTACATAACATCGCTTTCCAGCATAACACAAATTGCATGAAGCTTGCCGAGTATGAATACATGAGTTATATAAGCACCCATGGCCAACAAGGTAAGGAGTTGTCTTCCCCGCTTCTCATAAACATAAATGCGAGTAACCTAATAGGAAATACCAAGGGTCTGCATTTGTAATCATTACTGAACGTTCTTCCCGATTGCCAGAAAAACACAGAGGCCAAGAACCCCTAATTTAGTCTTTCCCGACATCGCGTAGCAAACCTCATGTCAACATGAAGCAAGGTGCTTGCAAAACATTGCCCCTGCTATTAGAAAAAATCATAATATTCACAGCTTGTAATAAAGTACTTAGCTCTTGGTCCGGGGGCCCCACGGGTCTACCCGGACTGAAGAAGCAGCACATTGTCAGGAGCCTGTCTAGGTCACCGCCGCATGGCCCACAGTTCTTCTTCCCTTCCGTAGTAGTTCTTCCACGTGCGAGGAGACGAGAAACGTTTGTACTGATCAAAATAATCCGCACCTGAGCCGCGCCATTGCTGGCTTATAAATTCCCCCCAATCATAATCAGCTGGTGATGCGTGCGAGGAACAGAACTACTTTTGTCGCAGGGGTTGCTGGGAATTGAAGTTGCCAGGCTAGTTTTCCTGATTCACCTAGCCTGATGGTCCTGCATGCTCTGTTACCGAGCCCACTGCAGCACCCCACGTTTGACCCAGCCCTATTCCTGACATTAGTTCCTTTCTTTATATAATATGTTTAACTTCGGGATATCTTTTATTTCTGCTCTCAATATGCATTCATGCCGTTTGAAGCTTTCATTCAATTCGGTATTCAATATGCTTTTTTTTGCTTAATGTTAATATTTTGTTGAAGGTTTAATTTCCATTCAGCCCGATGATCAGTATTCATTTGTTTAACTTCAGCTAAAATAAACCGCACTCTGAGACTTTTGAAAACGGTCTCCCTGAGACACGCAACCTCTCTGATACAAAGTATTCTTTTGTGTACTTTAACAATCAACAATGGAAATGTTCAGGCACTCGGGCACCAAGTTATACCGGGTTTCTCATCTGACAGAAACTCACCAGTCTCCATTGATAGCTCTCACCGCAACGCGGAGCACACATACTTCTGCTTCTGCTTTCAGAGGTCAAACTCCTGTCCCTCAGACACTCTTGTGTCGGCTCATTGACACAGGGGAACGAGCATGTCTGTTGAAAGGGAAAGGGACGGCCTCTCCACGCGGCTCCCTTCACTGCCCTCAGTCTGCTCCACGGAGCCCCAGGTCCCACGCCACGCTTCATGACGCTGCCTCTCTCCGCAGTCCCTAGTGTCTCAGCATGCTGCACACAGCAGACCGACTCACAGCAGTTCGGCTCTCCCCAAGGATTCCTGCTGGTCACACAGGCCTCCCTGGTGCTTTCCTCTCCCAGGGTTGGCATCCAAGAGCAATGGCCTTTCCCTGGCCACCTGAGAAGAGAATCCAGGCATTTTAGGAGTGAGGATACCCTCAGGTCTACAGAGAAAAAGTCTACAGTATCTTGCTCTTAGTTCCTCTGGTGTTATACTGTGAAGCAACAATGTTGATGGTCCAAAAAACCCTGCATATCCCTTAAACTTGACTCTTCTCTCTTTTCTAATTTAGGAGGTTCTAATTTCATTAGGTGAAAAAGCCTTACTCTTCCTGGAAAACCCATTTGTCAAATTGCGGTAAATAAGTTCCTAGGACTAGGACTAATGTTAATGTTAATGTTAAAGGACATTTATACCACGCACTATCACCACCAGAGTAGCCCCATGGTGCTCGGAAAGGTAAGAGGGTAGGGATGGTTAGTAGGGTGTAGCCGGATAAAGGTACAGCGAGATTGGTAATGTACTGTTGGCAGCTTCTGTTCAGTTAACACTGTTCGTTGATCATGGGTATGGTGTACGGATCGGTAGACATGTGCTTTTGTGCGAGACTATGGGATTCATTCTAAGTGTGCCATGCCAGAAACAATGGTGCCGGTAAGCTTACCGGCCCCGCTGTTTCCGGACCAGCACACTACAAATCTGCGGGCAGGTGCTGTCCCGCCCGGCAGGTCAGACCTGACGGGCGAAACAGCACCCACCCGCAGAGTCTTTACGAAAGCACCGGCATCGTTATTAACTGGGCCGGTGCTTCCATGGTCCCCACTCCCATAGAGTCCTAAGGGGCTCTATGGGAATGAGGACTTACAATTTACCGGTGCCTGACTTTCCGGGCCGCCGGGGTTGTAATCCCCCGGTGTTACTGGGAAGTCAGGTGCCAGTAAATCATTACGGATCTGGCAGCAACCCACCAGTATTACCGGCACGGTTACCGCTGGACCTGTAATGAGGCCCTATGTGTGATTTGATTTGTTGCAGTGTAGTGAAGTGTGTGCCGTTTGCTGCGCGAGAAAGTGGTTGCATTTGTTTAGGTTGTGAGAGGTGTGAGCAGAGAGTTGAGGTTTTTTAGGAAATGGGTTAGTGGGGTTACCTCGTTGTTTCAGCCATCTGTGTTGGACATCTCTGCCCTTGCTGTCTGCAGGAGCGTTCCTTTGGCGGTTCATTTGTCTGGTTCTGCCCGAGGCATTGGCATGTCTCTGTGACTGTCTGGTGATCTGTGGATGGGAAGGTGGTGGGGTCCTCCTGCCCCAAGGGTGGCTACCTCGAAGGTTGTGGGTTGCTCTTTGGTTGACAGTGGGGTTTGGCTGCTCTTGCTTCCCCAAGCTCTTGGGGTGCGGTCTCCTCCCTCCAAATCCTAAGGGCGCCTGTTCTGTTGAGGGGTAGTTAATGATTAGTGCTCCTTCGTCGTCGGCTACGGTCCCTGTCCATTGGGATTTGCCTAGCGGAGGGTTTTGGCTTGGGAGGGGCTTGGGAGAGGGTGAATCCTGGGTGTCCTCCTTCACCCTCTAATATTTGCCACATGCACTTGTTTCTTGCATGTTCTATTTCCATTGGTGTCTGTTAGTTGATTCAGTCTGGTTCTGAGGTGAAGAGCCAGGTTTTGAGTAGTTTCCTGAATTTTAAGTGGTCCTTTGTATTGCATATTTGTTTCAGAAGTGTATTCTATGTTTTTGCTGCAAGGTGGGAGAAAGAGGATCCCCCAAGTTTTTTTCTTGTGTATGGAATTCTGCTCCTTAGCCGGGGGTTGGTAAGTTGGAAATCACTGCTAGCTTTAGATTTGTTTGTTTTGCTAAAATGGTAATAGCCATCTGGGCTAACGGGTGATTTTCTGTATGGCCATGTATGCAGGCCATTCCCCTTTTCCCTACTTCTTTCCACCATTTGGCAAGTATCTCTGTTCTTATGGCACTTCCTTTACTTCCTGTATCCAATTCCGCCCAGATAGTTCTGTTCTGTAGCGTAACAGAGACTTTATACATGGTTTTATTTCCAGTATATAGGAAAACATGGAATTTTCAATGGTTCCTATAGTTCATCCCTTTTCTACCAAAATTCTTAAAGCTTTTCTCTCCTTCTAACATCATATCCTGAGATTGAGTATATAAAATGTTATTCTATGATGACTGAACTCTTTCTTCCTGCTTCTCTTGATTCTGGACGGATTCTCTTAATGAGGTGGTGGGAAGATTGATTATGTTTGATGGACAATATCTCGCACTATGTCCAGAGTTCTTACAGGAGAACCATTTTTGCTCTTGGATTGGAGAAAGGGTTATGGAAGATGAAAGTTTTTCATCCCAGCTCCTATCATCAGATTGTCAGAATCTGATCTCTGTAAGGTCTCCAAATCTTGAAATTTAAGAGGCATTTGTTCATTCAAAGGACGTGGTTTATTTAGATGACTGACTTCTCTGCCTAGATAACAGGAACATACAACATCTAATGAAGTTAGAGTCGAAGAAAGACTTGCACTCCCTCTCTGCCTAATATTTACTTTCACATCATGGGTTTCCAGAATTTCTGGGGAAGTGGATTCCTCTATCATAGTATCTTTCTTAAAGGAGAATCGTTTTCCCTTTTCTAAAGGACTGTAAAAGAATTCGGACTCCCTTCTTCACCAGAGGTCTTCCCCTGTGCCTTTCTCTCAAAGAGGTAGGGTCAAAGGGTTCCCATACATTTTCATATTTTAAACTTCCCACCAATTGTCCCGTTCGATCTCAATAGGGTCTTCTGAGAAATTCAAAAGAACAAACTTCAATTCATCTCCCCAGGAGAGTGCAGGTAGTATCTTGAATCCTTTTTCTGTAGGGGGTAGCACATAGATGCCCACGCCATAGGGGAAACCTATTTTTAAACCTAAGGAGATTATTATCTTATCTCTCCCCTACACTCGACAATCATGTGGACAAAAAATAAATCATTCCCCTCTATGGACTTTCAGATGGGGAGGATAGCTTGCAAGTTCGAAATCTGCAAGTTGACTCCTAAATGATGGCTTACATGGTCGGGGAAGTTAGTGTTTCTGCACTGACTCTCACTTTGTAGATTTGATCCACTGAAGGGGTTTGGGTCGGACTTTGCCTCTTGTGATTTTAGTCTATTGATGGAACAGATAGAGGGTATATGAGTGCTAGTTTTCTGGCAGATTATACATGTCTGCGTGAAGTTTTCAATATCAGAGTCCATTCCAGTCCAGAGAAACTTTTCTGTTATATGGGTCTGAGTTTTGGACTTGCCCAGATGTAAATGTGCTATCTCCAAGATCACCTGCTTGCGATGTTTAGGGACTACCAATTGGGTCTTTAAAGTGGTGCCTCTCCCCTGTAAAGAAGCCCATGTTTCAAAAAGCAAAAAAGTCCCCTTTCTCACGACCCTCCAGCTTTGATACTACTTGCAAAAATGCTTTGGTCAAAAAGGGATAATTTCTTTGGGCAAAGGCTAAGTCTAGAGAAAACTGTATTTTTATTGTGGTAAATTAGCATAATGTTGTTTTTTATATTTTTGTAAAGATCTACCTGATCAAAACAAATAAATTAAAAAAAAGAAGGGTCTCGGGCGCTTCCTCTATAGTTTTCCTGGGTTCAGGTTGGGAGAGTCATCAGGTTTCTCATCAACCTCCCCAAAACCTCGAGTTACCTTATCTGTGCTCATCTTCCCAGATTCTTCTTTAAGTCTATGGAACATTGCTTTCTCAAGCTTCGCTTTAGCAATTTTATCCCCTTGATGAATTTGGAATGGGTCCTTTCTGTGATTTTGTAACAATACCTTAACATCACCTCTAAAGTCTGGGTCTAGTACTCCCGCTAATACATCAATTCCAAACCTCCATGCTAGCCCTGATTTGGGTGCTAGTCTAATGTATGTACCAGGGGGTGGAATTAGTATCAAATCAGTGGGTATCAGTCTTCTTTCCCCTGGAGGAATGGTCTCATCCCTACTACTACAAATATCAAACCCGATAGAGCCCTTAGTGGCTCTCAGGGGTCTGATGCTCTGGCACTTAGCTTTTAGAATCTTAGGGTTCCCCAACTTATATCGGTTGAGCCACATCACATTCTGACACCATTTGTGAAGACATCATGAAGCAAGACACAGATTCAAAGTTCCATATAAACCCCTTTATTAGCTTAAATGTGAGGATAGAAAAAGGCCTAACTTGCCCTATGCTAAGGTGGTATTTTCCCACCCAATTGAAACTAAGGAAGGTCTGAATCAAAGAGTTGAACTTAAAAGTTTGTCTGTGTCCAAACCCTATACTTGCCCTCACAACTAAATCTATACACTATGTAGGGATGTCAACAACCAAAGAAACAGTGTTCAAAATAAAGTTTTCTGAGCTTCTTCCAGCTCGTAGCTTTCTTTTAATTCCCTTCCCCAAGAATAGAACAGTTCCACAAAAAGTCTCAAAATGGCATTTCTTAGGGGCTCCCTTCCCCAAGTTCCAAGCAACACAGTTCAAACACAAAAAGGTCTTGAGGCTTTCCAAGCAACACAGTTCAGACACAAAAAGGGCCTTGAGGCACCGTACTCAAGGCAACAAGTGTAGATCCTCAAATCTCAGGGTTCCCTTCCCCAAGGCTTTAAATTCACCATCACACTGTCCTTGCCTTCTGAAGACTCTCTGTCACACGTGTGCCCTTTTCCACCAACTGTTTTCATTTGGGCGTCTTGGCTGTTCTTTTTATTTCCTTGGTCCATAAAGCTTTATTTCCTTTCTTTATATTATATGTTTAACTTCTTTTAATTCTGTTCTCAATATGCATTCATGCCGTTTGATGCTTTCATTCAATTCGGTATTCAATACACCTTTCTTTTACTTAATTTTAAAGTTCTATTCAGTTCGATCTTCAATGTGTCTTTATTTTTTTCAGAAGGTTCAATTTCCATTCAGCCTCATATTCAGTATTCATTTGTTTAACTTTAACTGAAATGCTCAGCACCCAGAGACTTTTGAAAATGGTCTTCCTGAGACATGCAACCACTCCGAACCAAAGCATTCCTTTGTGTACTTTAACAATTAGCAATGAAAATGTTCAGGCACTCGCGCACCAAGTTATACCGGGTTTCTCATCTGACAGAAACGCATTGGTCTTCATTGATAGCTCTTACTGCAACGCGGAGCACATCTGCTTCTGCTGTCAGGGTACAACTCCTTCCCCTCAGACACTCCTGTGTTGGCTCATTGACACAGCGGAACAAGCACGTCTGTTCAAAGAGAAAGGGATGGCCTCTCCACATGGCTCCCTTCTCTGCCTTCAGTCCGCTCCATGGAGCCCCAGCTTCCACACCATGCTTCATGAGATCGCCTCTCTCTGCAGTCCCCAGCGCCTTGGCATGCTGCACACAGCGGACAGACTCACATCAGTTTCCTCCAGTGGCTCGCCTCTCTCCAAAAAAGGTTCCCTGCTGGTCACACAGGCCTCCCTGCTGCTTCTCCACCCCCAAGGTTGGGATTCAAGAGCGATGGCCTTTCCTTGGCCACCTGAGAAGAAAATCCAGGGATTTTAGGCATGAGGATACCATTAGGCTTCTCACAGGAGAGAGAAGCTCTCTGTGTCCTGTATCCTGCTCTGGTGTAAGGTTTCCACTGGAGCATGTACAGAGCTGTGGAAGCTCCATTGACAGTCAGCTGGAGCAGCGGCAGACTGACCGCAGCTGTCAATTGCTGAGGGAGGCCCGATGAACGAAGAAGCAGAACCGGTGAGTCAGAAGGAGGCGCCGGGATATAACGGGGAGTTGGCCTGATACAGGTGACCCCAGGGTTCTCCGAAGGAAACTGCTGTGTGGTAATGCACATTTTCAATACTGAACATTTAAATTAAAGCAAATTAAGCAATGTCAAATAGGAGAATATTGTAACCCGCATTGCCAAAGCCAAAAAGGGGCAATAATAAAGCAAAGTGAATACAACTTGTCTAAATAGGTATATCCTATAAGGGAATATTATAACCTGCATTGCCAAAGAGGGGCAATAGTAAATCATAGGGGACCCAACTTTCCTAAAGAGGGATATCCAATAAGGGGACATTATAACCTGCATTGCTAAAGACAAAGAAAGCTGAGAGCGACACCAAGGCAATCTAACTGTCCCAGAATAAGCTACCACATAGGAGAAAGTTGTAAATTACATTACCAGAAGCCAATA